>NC_092717.1:194089685-194397420 GCF_047496885.1 Scyliorhinus torazame
AGATGGACAATTTGTAGGTGAGCGAAGAGTAGAAATTGGAAGCAAAGTCAATCACAATAAAGTTTAGACAAGGGAAGGAGTGGCACCAGTACACTGGACTGGAAATGGAGGTGAGTAGGAGTGGAACAAAGAATGTTTCACATACTCACAAAAAGGTAGCCATAACTGGTACCAATGCATATATTCATTTTAATTGGAGGAAGTGAGTGGAGTTGAAGGAGGGGTTATTCAGTATGAGAGCAAGTTCAGCTAATTAGAAGAGGGTGGTGGTGGATGAGAGAAGGTTGAATATCCATTTAAGGATATTCTGGTAGGGCTTGGAGGTTTAAAAGGGTTAAACATCCATGATGAAAAAGAGACAGCTAGGACCAGGGAAGTGGAAACTATCAAAGTGACAGAGGGGATTGGAAATGTTGAGGTGTAGATGGGAAGAGACTGGACAGGGGAGGAAAACCAGAGTCAAGATAGGAAAGATCAGCTCAGTGGGGAAGGAACAATCAAAAATGATGGGTCTTCCAGGACAGAACTGTTTGTGGATTTTGGGAAGGGGGTGAAAGCGGTCTGTTTGAGTTGGGGGACTGTGGAAGATGTGGAAGGAAGATCTCCAGGGCAGATGAGGCTACTGGCAGTCTTGGAACACTATCTCCTTTAAGGGGGAGCACCCCAAGTCGTGGTCCACATTGGCACTAACGACATAGGTAGGAAAGGGGATAAGGATGTCAGGCAGGCTTTCAGGGAGCTAGGATGGAAGCTCAGAACTAGAACAAACAGAGTTGTTATCTCTGGGTTGTTGCCCGTGCCACGTGATAGTGAGATGAGGAATAGGGAGAGAGAGCAATTAAACACGTGGCTACAGGGATGGTGCAGGCGGGAGGGATTCAGATTTCTGGATAACTGGGGCTCTTTCTGGGGAAGGTGGGACCTCTACAGACAGGATAGTCTACATCTGAACCTGCGGGGCACAAATATCCTGGGGGGGAGATTTGTTAGTGCTCTTTGGGGGGGTGTAAACTAATGCAGCAGGGGCATGGGAACCTGGATTGTAGTTTTAGGGTAAGGGAGAATGAGAGTATAGAGGTCAGGAGCTCAGATTTGACGTCGCAGGAGGGGGCCAGTGTTCAGGTAGGTGATTTGAAGTTTGTCTACTTCAATGCCAGGAGTATACGAAATAAGGTAGGGGAACTGGCAGCATGGGTTGGTACCTGGGACTTCGATGTTGTGGCCATTTCGGAGACATGGATAGAGCAGGGACAGGAGTGGATGTTGCAGGTGCCGGGGTTTAGGTGTTTTAGTAAGCTCAGAGAAGGAGGCAAAAGAGGGGGAGGTGTGGCGCTGCTAGTCAAGAGCAGTATTACGGTGGCGGAGAGGATGCTAGATGGGGACTCATCTTCCGAGGTAGTATGGGCTGAGGTTAGAAACATGAAAGGAGAGGTCACACTGTTGGGAGTCTTCGATAGGCCTCCAAATAGTTCGAGGGATGTAGGGGAAAGGATGGCGAGGATGATCCTGGATAAGAGCGAAAGTAACAGGGTAGTTATTATGGGAGATTTTAACTTTCCAAATATTGACTGGAAAAGATATAGTTCGAGTACATTAGATGGGTCGTTTTTTGTACAGTGTGTGCAGGAGGGTTTCCTGACACAGTTTGTTGACAGGCCAACAAGAGGCGAGGCCACATTGGATTTGGTTTTGGGTAATGAACCAGGCCAGGTGTTGGATTTGGAGGTAGGTGAGCACTTTGGGGACAGTGACCACAATTCGGTGACGTTTACGTAAAGGATGGAAAGGGATAAGTATACACCGCAGGGCAAGAGTTATAGCTGGGGGAAGGGAAATTATGATGCCATTAGACGTGACTTGGGGGGGGATAAGGTGGAGAAGTAGGCTGCAAGTGTTGGACACACTGGATAAGTGGAGCTTGTTCAAGGATCAGCTACTGAGTGTTCTTGATAAGTATGTACCGGTCAGGCAGGGAGGAAGGTGCCGAGCGAGGGAACCGTGGTTTACCTAAGCAGTGGAATCTCTTGTTAAGAGGAAGAAGGAGGCCAATGTGAAGATGAGGTGTGAAGTTTCAGTTGGGGCGATGGATAGTTACAAGGTAGCGAGGAAGGATCTAAAGAGAGAGCTAAGACGAGCAAGGAGGGGACATGAGAAGTATTTGGCAGGAAGGATCAAGGAAAACCCAAAAGCTTTCTATAGGTATGTCAGGAATAAGCGAATGACTAGGGAAAGAGTAGGACCAGTCAAGGACAGGGATGGGAAGTTGTGTGTAGAGTCTGAAGAGATAGGCGAGATACTAAATGAATATTTTTCGTCAGTATTCACTCAGGAAAAAGATAATGTTGTGGAGGAGAATGCTGAGCTCCAGGTAAATAGATTAGATGGCATTGAGGTACGTAGGGAAGAGGTGTTGGCAATTCTGGACAGGCTGAAAATAGATAAGTCCCCGGGACCTGATGGGATTTATCCTAGGATTCTCTGGGAGGCCAGGGAAGAGATTGCTGGACCATTGGCTTTGATTTTTATGTCATCATTGGCTACAGGAATAGTGCCAGAGGACTGGAGGATAGCAAATGTGGTCCCTTTGTTCAAAAAGGGGAGCAGAGACAACCCCGGCAACTATAGACCGGTGAGCCTCACGTCTGTAGTGGGTAAAGTCTTGGAGGGGATTATAAGAGACAAGATTTATAATCATCTAGATAGGAATAATATGATCAGGGATAGTCAGCATGGCTTTGTGAAGGGTAAGTCATGCCTCACAAACCTTATCGAGTTCTTTGAGAAGGTGACTGAACAGGTAGACGAGGGTAGAGCAGTTGATGTGGTGTATATGGATTTCAGCAAAGCGTTTGATAAGGTTCCCCACGGTAGGCTATTGCAGAAAATACGGAGGTTGGGGATTGAGGGTGATTTAGAGATGTGGATCAGAAATTGGCTAGCTGAAAGAAGACAGAGGGTGGTGGTTGATGGGAAATGTTCCGAATGGAGTTCAGTCACAAGTGGTGTACCACAAGGATCTGTTCTGGGGCCGTTGCTGTTTGTCATTTTTATCAATGACCTAGAGGAAGGCGCAGAAGGGTGGGTGAGTAAATTTGCAGACGATACTAAAGTCGGTGGTGTTGTCGATAGTGTGGAAGGAAGTAGCAGGTTACAGAGGGATATAGATAAGCTGCAGAGCTGGGCTGAGAGGTGGCAAATGGAGTTTAATGTAGAGAAGTGTGAGGTGATTCACTTTGGAAGGAATAACAGGAATGTGGAATAATTGGCTAATGGAAAAGTTCTTGAAAGTGTGAATGAGCAGAGGGATCTAGGTGTCCATGTACATAGATCCCTGAAAGTTGCCACCCAGGTTGATAGGGTTGTGAAGAAGGCCTATGGAGTGTTGGCCTTTATTGGTAGAGGGATTGAGTTCCGGAGTCAGGAGGTCATGTTGCAGCTGTACAGAACTCTGGTACGGCCGCATTTGGAGTATTGCGTACAGTTCTGGTCACCGCATTATAGGAAGGACGTGGAGGCTTTGGAGCGGGTGCAGAGGAGATTTACCAGGATGTTGCCTGGTATGGAGGGAAAATCTTATGAGGAAAGGCTGATGGACTTGAGGTTGTTTTCGTTGGAGAGAAGAAGGTTAAGAGGAGACTTAATAGAGGCATACAAAATGATTAGGGGGTTGGATAGGGTGGACAGTGAGAGCCTTCTCCCGCGGATGGAAATGGCTGGCACGAGGGGACATAACTTTAAACTGAGGGGTAATAGATATAGGACAGAGGTCAGAGGTAGGTTCTTTACGCAAAGAGTAGTGAGGCCGTGGAATGCCCTACCTGCTACAGTAGTGAACTCGCCAACATTGGGGGCAATTAAAAGTTTATTGGATAAACATATGGATGATAATGGTATAGTGTAGGTTAGATGGCTTTTGTTTCGGTGCAACATCGTGGGCCGAAGGGCCTGTACTGCGCTGTATTGTTCTATGTTCTATGTTCTATGTACTCCACAAATGCTGCCAGATCTGCTCAATATTTTCAGTATGTTTTATTTTCATTTTTGTCAGTTTGTGTGTTTTTCTTAAATTGCTAACCTTGGAGGGATATTATATGACATGGACAAAAAACGTCATTAACTAAAGAAGAAACAGCAAGAAGTGATAAGTTTTCAAGAACAGAAGAGATCATTCACATCAACCTAGAGCTTCCCGAATTTGTGATAACATTGCCCTCAGGATGAAGCCTCAGATGTTGGACAGTCTCCTATAATTCAACTAATACCTTTAATCAGTTCTTAAATCAGAGACGGCCTATGTCCAACTGCTGTTGTACTCAAAGATATCGCAATTACCATTGGCCAGATCAAAAATCTGAAAACAGGTTCAAGTCCCACTCCAGATCTTAAGAATCAAGGCTGATAATCCACTTCAGTACTGAGGGTGTACTGCAGTTTCAGAGCTGCTATGTTGCAGATGAGAGGTTAAACTGAGGCCACATTTGCCCCATTTGGGTGAATTCAAAATATCCTATGATATTATCTTGAAGTGTAGTGGAGTTATATCCCCGGTGTCCTGGACAATATTTACCCCTTAATCAACATCACCAAAAACAGGTTGTCAAGTCTTCATCTTGTTGCAGCTTGTGAGACTTTGATGTGGCATTTCCTACATTACAGCGATGCCACTGAGAAAGTGCTGTGAGACATCTATTGGTCAAAGGACTGAGGATATAAGAGATGGCAAACTCGCACCGCAGCAGAGGAGAGGTGCGATGTGGGGCCTGCCACAGGCCCACCTGGGCGACCATCAATGATATCTTTCAGGTGCCTAGATTGGATTGGCCAGCTCTGGCGACGGACTCTCATATCGTGGTGATCTGCTGTGCTTCTTTTGTGAATTCATTGGTCGTTAAATTTAAGACTGATAGGAGGAGGAATTTCTTCTCTCAGACTTGCAGGTCTTTGGAATTCCTTACCACAGGGGGGTCGGGAATTTGCTGAGCAGGCAGTAGAGGTTGAGGAGCCCTTGCATCACACGTGAGGGGAAATGAGAGATGCAGATGGGAGGCATGAAGCAATCCCACACTTAACCATTTCCTGTGATCCTGACTTTCTTCTAATATCAGTGTAATAAAGACTCACCTTAATGTAGACCTGCTGCCACCTCATTCCCCTTGCCTAACATTCAGGTTCATCACACACACTGGCAAAGCTGAGAAGTTGTCTATACGTGGCCTACTCCAACGGCAGCTGCTCACGAAGGGAGAAAATGAACCTGACAAACAGTAAGAACGCAGGAATAATTAACAGCAGTAAGTTTGATGTTTATTGAGTGGTGCTTATGTATCAAGGTGCAACAAATGCAATGTTTAAACACCCATGAACCCCAAGTGTATCTAGATGCTTTTAATGTGCTTTTGTAAATTCCTACAAGATGCTACCCTTGCGCTTACAACTGCGGTGAAGACAGGCAGCTGCTGCACTTTTCGGTGGCTGGGGTGATCTTGGTGGCCATATGCTGTCTGAGGCCAGGAGAGCTCTGGCATGTTGAGGGGCTCCTGCACAGGTGCAGGACACAGGTGCTTAGGTCATTGTTTGCACTCAGAGTGCTCCTATAAGAGCCTCATTTACAGAAGTCAGTCGCTCCTTCAACCTTGGAAGGAATACCTGTACCTCCCTGCTCACCTGAATAGGATAAGGACCTGGTGAAGACACCGGCCTCCTCTCCACTACTCCCCCCCCCCCCCCCTCCCCCATCCAACCCCCTCGCATTGCCACTGATGTGTTGTGCTGACTGGTCTTATCGATCTTCTTCTCCATGAAGACCATCAACCTCTCTGAGACGCACAGCTGAGACATGACAGTAATTGTGGCCTTAATGGACGACTCCATCATCCACACGTGGCTGTACAAATTCTGTTGTCAGTTGGTGACATAGGAAATTGCAAGAATATCATGGAGAGATGCTTTCTGCTTGGATCTTCAAGCAAGGCTCTCAAATGGTTATGTGCAGGTCATGACCAGGGCTGTGCAGACTTTGGATGCTAACATGTCTGTGACCATAAGCAGGATAAAAGTTACTTGCCAATGGCATTATTACCATGCAACACTGATCTCCACCAATCCGATGTGAAGCAGAGTGATAGGAACAATGTGACTCTAGCCCAGGTGAGGGGCGATGATGAAGGCGGACATAAAATTTGGAATTCCACTCCAAGAGCTCCCTCTTCTCACGTGCTAGCCTCTCCCTCAGTCAGTGTCTGACATGTTGCCTCATCTCCAGAGGACCATGCATGTCCCTGAACAGGTGCAGTTAGAACAGACTTTGGTGGGATCTTTATGACTCTGAAACCCAAAGGAAGTGGATCAGAAACATCTGAACAGTGAGGCAGAGATTTGAGCAGCCTGCCTCAATCTCTCCTCCAACCAAATTGGATACATCACAGACATGGATTCTCCGTCTTGCCGCACCAGGTGCGGCGCGCCACTGCCGGCGGTGGGATTCTTCATCCCACCAGCTGGCCAATGGGATTTCCTACTGTGGACAGCCCCATGCTGTCGGGGAATCAGTGGAGAATCCAGCCCAGGGTTTGTATGTTCAAGAAATGGTCATCCAACAAAATGTTATGTTATATTGGTAAGTTTCCATTTTTTAAATTGCCAGAATTAATCTTTTGATTAGCTCCACTTCCATCCCTTGCCCATTATTACATCCAAAACCCACGGAATTCTCTGGCCGTATCTGCCTGGCAAATGGAGAATCCCGCCCGTATTCAATGGACTTCTTCATTGTCCTCGGCACGCCCGTAGCGTTCTTGCGGTGGGCAGGGCGGAAGAATCCAGCCCTTTTTTCATGATGCATGTTGAGGCTTGTTGAGCAGATTTGCAATGGGTGGAACAATGGTTACAGGACTGCTTAATGCAAATGGGGTAGTCCTGTTTTAGGAGGCAGACCACAGGATTTCATCTTTAATGTTTTGTTGTGTGAATCTCTGTAATATTACAGCATCCTGGCCAGCAATTGCTCTGTCAAAGAGTAACCCATCTGCCTCTTCCTCCTTTATTTTCTCCTCAGCTGAAGCTGAGTGATCTGCTTCTTCATTCTCATCATCTGCAAACCTTTCTGCTGTGCAGTGTTCTACAGGCTACAGAACACCATATGGTGATTCTGGACACCCTTATTGTTAAGCACATTTGAATCCAGTCTTTTCCAGGAACTTACCGTGCATCTTCAGTAACTGACAGCCGTGTAGTTCTCACTGTTGTACTTTTCCACCTCATTGTTGGGTTTACTGAGGTGTACTGAGCCAAATTTGAAGGAGGTAACAGGTGCCTCCTATGAGCCAGTCCTTTAAAATGCTTTCTGAAATGAAAAGATCCGAGATATTGGACTGCTAATATCATGCATTAATGCATTATGCCAACAGCGTAGTGTTCACAAAAACCACAAAATAGCTTGAACTTGAACAAAGCTATAAATTTATTAACTCTACTAATTTGGATTCAACACATACTCCTAAATAATACACAGTTGATTATTAACATATAAACTACACTCATCTACAACTAATCTTAATGCTGTTATAAACTATGATCTGCTCTCACTCACACTATCTAAACTCCTGTCTGTCTCTCGCTAACTCCTGCACTACTCTCTCCCACAAGGCTTAGCTTCAATGTCTTCTTTACTTGAAGCTGTCGCTCCCTCTGGTGCCTACTCTAGACATTTAATTAACCCTTGCAGTTATGATAATACCACAGCAGGGAATTTGGCACAGACCTGCATGAAACTTTCTTCTGGTTGAGCTTTGATGGCAGAATATCCCTTGTGGTTAATGAAAACTCCTTGGTGTTTTGATAGAATTCATATTGCCAAACATATACAATTGAGACCACCCTTTACTGGGGATTCGACGAGAGAGGTAAAGTGAAGTTCCTGTTCATTCCATATCATCACAGGTGAAGATGTCATAACTCCCAGCCCTGACAAACAATCCAATCATCACCAGTCTTATGTATTTATGTGCAGTAATCTGCAAGGTCCTCGAGCTCTCTTTGGTAGTGCCCTAAAATGACTAATGGGGAAAAGAAATTGCGGGTGGTGGTGACTTTCACAGACATTAGAAATGAGTATTTATTAGGTGCAGCAGGTAGATCCTCTTCCTGTAAAATACTTCTTCTGGACCTTGGAGATTCCAGATTGATCTAGATGGATGTCTGCAACCACCTGATTTTAAAAAGTCAGCCTGCAGAAGCAATGCTCTTTTGGTGTACAAGCAGGCCGAGCATCTGTCTGTAAACCCTGTGATGTGGGGAGTGACCCCTGGGACTTTTTAGACATCTTAGCGCTGTGCCCTCCTGTGCATGTGCACTTCTATGGACGTTGATCTCTTCTGATGTGATGCCAACGACATCCAATCCTTGTACCATCGAGATTAATGTGAAATACCCAAACTGCAGAAGAAGTTGCACGGATACCACCATCTTCTCAATTGCAATGAGGAATGGACAATAAACACTGGCCTAGCCAATGATGCGCACATAATAAATCAAAAAGAATTCTCCAATAAACTTATGTTAGAGGGAAGAGAGATACCAGCTGTAATGCGTAAACTTTTATTCAGTTAAGGCAATCACGAGTTTAATTACCCACCTGAGCTCTAGTTCAATCTCGCTGCTATTCCTCTGAGCCCTGGGAAATTCATGCTGGAAATGTTAAATGTTAAATCGAAGTGTGACCTAATTTAAAAACACCTCTCTAATGTCTCTTAATTGCTGTAATTAAGTACCCACACACCTGCATTAATTAGAACACATAACATCAGCTAATAAGAATGGGGGCTCGAGCAATACTTGGGAGACTTCCAGTCTAACTGAACAAGGGTTTATTGGTGATAAGTAAAGGTAAACTATGCACAGGCACAGAGTCTCGAAACAGGTCTTCACTCTCTGGCTCCAGGACCCCGCTACCAGGACCCAGTGCTTTTTCCCCATTGGTCGGTGTTCGCCCACTCCCGTGCAATAGGCCACAAGGGCTCTCCCCTAAAAGGGGCCGCGTTACCACATCCCTCCCCATTTTAGTCCCTCGATATCGTATATACAGAACAGGTTATGTACAGTTACTGTATACAGTAAAAGTTGAGAAACACAAAGGGAAAAAGTCCATGACAGTTCATCACAATGTCAATCTGTCGGGGTATTTTCTCGGTCTCGTAGATCACCTTTGTCCCCCGGCCAGTTCCTCAAACTCTGAGCTAGCAACATAACATCCATGGAAAATTCTCTCTGAGATTCAACCACTACAGCACAGGCATTCCATTTGCCAGCTCCCTCATAGGTCATCAACGGGGCTTCCTCTGTTCTGGCTCCTCTACGGGAGTATTGGTGCTGTCTGCTGGCTCCAACTGTTCCGAGATTGGGGCTGTTTTGTTCACTTTCAGCGTGTTCAATCTGTACGTTTTAGATTCTTCATCTGAATTCTTCTCCACTTAGTTCAACAGAGTCATGACTTGTTGTTTTTATTTGCACATTCTGCCTGGTGCAGCTATGTGTCTGGATATGGCCCTTCCTATTGCACCAAAAAACGATAAACTCTGCAGTGAAATGCTTCTTGGGGATGACTTCCCCATATCATTAGCAAACATCTTAACTTCTGGGCTGATTACCTATTTTCTTCCCTCACTGCTGACTATGATCCTGTTCCTGGGATCATGGATAAACATGACTTGCGCCTGTCGACCTGGGTGCACTCCTTGCAGCCAGACCACCCTGCAGCTGGTTCACCTCACCCAGTTGCAAGCTTTGAAGCTCTGATGTGCCAATCTCAGAACACTCGGTTGCCTGAGCTCTTTCAATCGCCCTGTCTGGGTAATCTTCGTTTCAGACAGACGCTTCTTTTTGCACAATTATGTTTCTAATACCTTGCACTAAATGGTCACGTGGCATGTCACTGAGCTCTGTGCCAAACTCACAATACTCGGCCATTTGACAGGAGTCCGGCAACAAAGGTGGAGACCATCTCTCTTGTGTCCCTGACATCTGAATGGAACTTGCGTCACTGTAGTATGATCGAGGGTCTGGAGTTGAAATACTCCCTGACCAGTGTCACCAACTGGTTAAATCACTGTGTCAGGAGTCTCCAGGGACATCAAATTACTTCTGAGATTGTAGGCCTGGGGCCAACAAACCTCTTAAGCTTAAACTAGCAAGTTGGGGGGAAGGGAAGTGTAAAGCTATGGACAGTATAATGGTTAAGGGAGATCAAGGCAGCAGGTTACGTGACAGGTTATTATGTAGAGATATGGGTTCAAAGACAAGGAAAATTAGGAGAAAGGGTAAGAGGAAAAATAAATTGCGAAAAGTTACTGATCAAGGTATTAGGATTCATAACAAAGACATAAAAAACAGCATAAGTGTTTCGGTGCAACATCGTGGGCCGAAGGGCCTGTACTGCGCTGTATCGTTCTATGTTCTATGTTCGATCGTGAATGACTATGATTTAGTGGCCATTACTGAAACATGGTTACAAGATGGTCACGACTGGGAGTTAAATATCCAAGGGTATCAGACTATACGAAAGGATAGAATGGATGGTAAGGGCGGTGGTGTAGCTTTGTTGTTTAAGGATGGCATCCGGGCAATAGTAAGGGATGATATTGGTGCTATGGAGGACAAGGTTGAATCAATTTGGGTGGAAATCAGGAATAGTAAGGCGAAAAGGCCATTGATAGGAGTAGTCTATAGGCCACCATATAGTAACAGGATGGTAGGGCAGGCAATAAGCAAAGAAATAACGGATGCATGTAGAAATGGTACAGCGGTTACCATGGGAGATTTTAATCTGCATATCGATTGGTTTAACCAGGTAGTTAAAGGCAGCCTTGAGGAGGAGTTTATAGAATGTGCCCGGGATAATTTCCTGGAACAGTATGTAATGGTGACGAATGTGATATAAAATAGTTACTTTAGAGATATTAGTTAATGTAATGTAGAGGTAGGCCAGTCTAATTCTGGTTAGTTCACAGACAAAGGATTTCAGACTGCATGGAAAAGCAGGAAGAGGTGAGTCCACCAAATATTCCCCTGGAGGTTGAAGCAGAAGTCTCTCAAAGGGTTAACAGCAGCAGCCAAAGTTAAAGACGACAGACTGTGCTTCTCACTCAGGCCTTGAGATAACAGCAGCAGCCTGTAGTGTAATCGGATACCTTTCCTTTGAGTCAGTGAACTCCAGCAAAGTTACGTTTTGAATTAATTAAAGGAAACCAGTGGGTTTCTCCACCTCTTTGATAAAAGTTATTATTTTCGAAAGCAATTGATTGAAATGGCCAGAATCTTAAGTTTTACTTACTTGAAATAATGTTTATCTCATTTTATTTGTGAATTAATAGAAACTTAAAGAAGATCACGGACACCATTTTTAAAAGTGTTAATCTGGAGATGATAGTTGACTTTGCCAACATTTTTGTGAATGTAAGAAAAACTTGTTAAAAGAAAAATTGTTAAGATAAAGAATTAATTAAGTTGTAAATGTTATACAAGTTTGTGTTAAGCAAATCGTAAATTTAGTTCTGAGTTGAGGTCAGAGCTAAGCTTGCAAGTTGCAGTAATTCAATTTGAATTTTCAAACATTTTTAAGTTTTAAAAAAAGACCACTGTTAGAACCTTTTCAAACGGTTTGCCAAGAAAAAAAAACAAAAATGCGCAAGTAGAGACAGGAAAGGCACGGGTCAAACAAAAGATGAGCTACGTAGTTCAATGGCTGGCCTTGAATTGACAGAAAATGATAAATTCAATAATTTAGAAAAGTCACTAAAAGTTCCGACTGCACCTGTAGCATTGTCTGCACTAATTCCAGAACCACCAGGGTATAATAATTGATATCCAGTCACTGCTCCCAGATTCCAATCATGCCAGTAACTCCAGCCCTTTTGGGTGATAGTGTGGGTCCTGATTTACCATCTTCACGATCAGTAGAGAAAGAGGAGCTCTGTTCCGCAAGCCCAGTTAGCTCTAGGACCAGATCTCGGACAGCAGAGAGAAGGGCTTGATCCTAACCAAAAACAATTAAGCATACCACCTAAATCCCTCCAAACCAAGGGGAAACCGCAAATTTCAGAACAAAGGGAGCTGCAACAGATGATTTTGAAGAGAAAGAACTCCCTCTAGTGACAGGGAGGGACGTCAAAGTCTTGGAAGAACCAGAGGAAATAGCTGGAGTGCCCCCTGGTGAGACTCGGAGACAGTTGCCGATTAGGAAGATACCAATCACTTGAATTATGCTAGCCATGCCGCACTTCAGCAAGCCCATGCGTTAGACGACGATAGAAGGACACAGATCCTGAATGCGTTGAATAGCACATTTCAAAAACCCATAAATCTTTCTGTTATCTTAGACCTAAAACCTAAGAAGATTGAAGAGCCAGAGGAATTTCTGGAGCGTTTTAATGAAATCTACCGTGGGCAGTCAGGCGACTTGCTATATCAAAATGGTCAGAATTCCCCTCAATATTGTGCTATGTTAATGCATTGCCTACCACCTTCTGTGGCTACTGCTGTGAAATGTAATAACATGAATTGGACAGAGAACGACCCTTCCCAGATGGCAAGGGCAGTCAGATTTTATTGGAAGGAGGGTGTAGGCCAGGAAGGAGGCTCAGTTACAAAAGTTAAGACTGAGTATGTAATGAAAAAGGATGATCTGCGACCCCAACAAGCGGCGGAAATGGTAGTTTACCAGCAGGAGCCCCAATATTGTGACTTTGGGTGGGTGGATCAGCGAGGGGGAGGATACCAAACCCACCCAAAGGGACCCTCAGCTCCTTTTTATGGCCCACCATATGCATCAACAGCTTTACAACCGCCGCCCCCTCTGAGGGGCCATTGGTCTACTGGGAGAAGAGGACGGGGCAGATATAGAGGGAGCAATGCATGTTTTAATTGCGGCCGTGCAGATCACTGGCAACAGGAATGCCCCTTTAAAAGACAGGCAGCAGAAGGAGGGGGTACCCACCAAGGGGAAGACAGACGAGATACACTGACTTCTCCCAGGCAAACCCTTTCCCAACACAGGATTGACTAGCTAATTTAGTCATAAGGACTCTCCAATTGGACAGGGAACCTATTATCTCTCTGCAGATAGGAGATGAACATCACTCATTTGTAAACGACACTGGAGCAGCCATGTCTTCTGTGCAATCAGAACTTCGACTACCACTATCCGACCACATGCAGCAATTGTCGGGGTTCCAAGGACAGGTGTGTGAGTATCCTATTTCTGAACCTGTGACAGTCACTTACGAGAATAAGTCTGCAGATCATCAGTTTGTAGTGACTACTGGATTGGACTGTAACTTGTTGGCCCAAGATTTACTGTGTATCTTCCAGCTACAGCTAGAGTGCGGAGACGAGGGGGTAACGGTTAAATCATGGAGGATGAGACAACATTGCTATATTTCTATCACCCCCCAGTGGTGGACGTTAGACATTGAACATTCATTGCATCACGTTACCCTGGCCTATGACAGAACTGGACAAAATAGGGAGTTGGAGGACAAATACCGGCCATTAATTGGGACCGGATGGCCAGTCAAGGTTACAGCCACAGTCACGGGAAAAGAAGGTACAGCCGATTTTGTTACAATATCACCACATTTATGGCCACAGTCAGCTTCGGTAAGCCCTCATATTACACGTCAGGTCCACGACCAGTACCATGCCAGGGATCTGGGGCGAATGGTAAGGAGGGCAGTGGGTCAATCGGATCCAACAGAGTACGCACTTCAAGTCATGCCGGACGGCACTACCATAAAATATTTTGAGGTCCCTGAAACAATTAACACTCGACTGCAGCATCACTGGGGACATGATGTGCTGGAATATGTCAATCCACAGGTCTGGGCGGAATACCCATCACAAGTGGGAAAGACGAATGTTACACCTATTAAGGTAATGATTAAGGATCATGTAAAGCTACCTTCCATTCGGCAATACCCCCTGAAATCCCAAGCTGCTCCGTCTATAGACAAATTAATTCAAGAGCTGTTGCAACAGGGTATTTTGGTTCCTTGCCAATCAGAATGTAACACCCCCATACTTGCTGTGCCTAAACCAGCCAAACCAGACCAGTACCGATCAGTACAGGATTTACGTTCAATCAATGCCATTGTACAGCCGTTACATGCTCTCGTCCCTAACCCTGCCCACATACTGGCTCAAATTCCAGCTCAAGCCCGGGTCTTCGCCGTAATTGATCTTCAGCACGCCTTCTTTGCCCTCCCACTTGCAACTGAAAGCCAATATTTGTTTGCCTTCACTTATAATGGGCAGCAGTATACCTGGACCCGACTGCCACAGGGGTTCGTCAACTCACCTACACTCTTCTCCAGATGTCTGCAGACCCAACTCCAGGCCTTGACATTGGAGCATGGTTCCACTCTAGTGCAGTATGTAGATGACATATTGGTGGCAAGTCCTGACGAGCCCAGTAATAGGGATGATGTGATCCAATTATTGAACCACCTATCCTTGTTGGGTTATGTTGTCTCACAAGCAAAGGTCTTGGTGGCTCAGAGAAAGGTTAAGTTCTTAGGAGTTTTACTTACAGCCACAGAAAGAAGTCTCGAACCCAGAAGGATTGAACCAATATGCCAATTCCCCGCCCCTACAATAGCCAAGGAGGTTCGTCATTGGCTGGGTATGGTGAATTATTGTCGGCAGTGGATACCAAACATCGCTGTCTATACAAAGCTGCTGACGCCTTACACTAGTGAAGAGAGGAACTTTACTCTCACCACCGAGGCACTCGAGGCCTTCCGTTGCCTGAAGCAGGCCTTGTTACAAGCACCGGCCCTCGGGAGGCCCTTGTACGACCGACCATTCCAGATATACTGTACTGTTCTGGAAGGATGTTCAACAACGGTACTCACCCAGCAACATGGGGACAAGCACCGGCCCGTAGCATATTACTCTTCCAAACTCGACCCAGTGGCGTTGGGCCACCCTGTTTGCACCCAGATCTTGGCAGCGATATACAATAGTTTGCAGGCTGCTGCCAATATCACTCTCCAACAGGATATTACGGTGTATAGCTCCCACTCGGTAATCGCACTATTGGGGCAACTGCAGACTCAGCATCTTACCACAGCTCGTCAGAATAGGTATGAGATATACCTTTTGAACAATCCACGTCTGACATTTAAATATTGTACCACTATCAATCCAGCCTGTTTTCTTAGCGGTCCCCCTGTCCATGAGGACGCACCTGGTCACGACTGTTTAGCCTTGATTCAGGAAACTACCACAATAAGGGACGATCTGAGTGATATTCCGTTAGAACAACCTGACATGATTATGTATGTTGATGGCAGTGCATTAGTAAGCCCCACTGGCCGGAGACTGTCCGGTTATGCAATCGTAGAACAGGATGGTCTGATTCTAGAAGCGGCAGCTTTCCAGACCCCTTATTCAGCTCAACAAGCCGAACTTTTTGCCCTCACCCGTGCATGTATACTTGGGGGAGATCGTCGGGTAAATATTTACACTGACTCCCGATATGCTTTCGGGGTAGTTCATGACTTCGGACAACTCTGGAAGAATAGGGGATTCCTTACCTCGGCAGGCACGGAAATATCCCACCGGGGTTTAGTTAATGACCTACTGCAGGCCCTCCTTATGCCCGCGCAGATTTCCGTTATTAAATGCGCTGCCCACACAAATGGTAAGACCCCAGTTGACGTTGGTAATGAACAAGCAGATTGTGCAGCGCGGACAGCCGCGCAAATTCAGCAAGTGATGGTGCCTAAAATGTTAAGTCAGACTAAACGATCTACTATAAATATGTCTGCTTCTGACAAGTCAATGCCAACCATCCAAGACGTCATAAGGTTACAGGAGGACGCTCCTGAGAGTGATAGACAAATGTGGAAACGGTTAGGTTGTACATATGATTCTGTTTCCTCTTTATGGACCACGCCAGCACATCAGACTTGTATGTCTGATGTACTGGCTTTATGGGTCATTGAATGTGTACACTTTGCAACTCATTGTGGGGCTCGAGGGACTAGTGATTTGTTGCTGGACACTTGGTGGCACCCTAAAATGCAGGGGTTGGCCCAGAGTATCAGTAATCGGTGTTTGATTTGTCAGCAATATAACACCGGAAAAGGTATCCCTTGTGGGATGGGGCAAACCCCGTTGCCCAGTGGTCCCTTTGAGACACTCCAAATGGATTACATTGAGTTGGAAAGGTGTCAATGTTATAAATATGTTTTGGTCATTGTGGATGTGTTCAGCTGGTGGGTCGAGGCGTATCCGACTATCGATAATAAAGCTGCTACTGTGGTTAAAGTCTTGATGCGGGAAATCATTCCCCGGTACGGTATACCAGCTCAGTTAAGTTCTGATAATGGGCCTCATTTTCTTGGACAGATTAACCTGCCTCCCTTCTCCAGTGCTATTTTCCAGGTGTGGAGCATGATGGAGTGGCTACGCACCGTCTGTATGATATTTGGCCTCACTTCGCTTGGAGTGTTATTGGCGACGGACATGGAAAAGGGGAATATTATTTATATTTGTAACCCCAACCAATCTACAAGGATACATCACCTATGCAAAGGTGATGTTCTTCGCTGCCCCCATATACGAGGACATGGCATCGACTCATGGAAGGTCGTCAAAGTTAAGGAGAATGCAGGACTCATGAAGCAATTGCACCGGTCCCGGCGACGGGAAGGGAATATTATATGGACATTGCCTTGTTTTTGGAATACATGTAATTTGATTTTGGATGTGTTAAGATTGGTGCAATAAAGGTAACATCAGGCCGTCAGGAGAGCGTAGGAAGAGGCTATGAGAAAGAGAGAGGGACTAGAGAGAGGACGGGTCGTGTGAGAAGGGAAGTACAGCTAGAACATGGGTTACCGGGAGATACACTTAAGTTAGTTAAAGGCCAAACTGAGGAAAACCTGGGTAGTATGAATCTCTTCTACCAGATTTACCATCGCTTGTATGGCCACGGACGGGTTGTCTGCTACCCGAACCCCGCAGCAGTGTCTAGGTTATTTTCTGTTTCACCGCTTTGGGGCACTCCCCAAACGGTGGTTCATTGTCAGCATTCCGAGCCACTGCCCGAGCAAGTCACTCTTCCTTACGATCCGGGTTCAGCACCACCGGCTATTGCCTTCCCCTTCCTCGGGATAATTCCCATTCACAGTATGATAGGCTGCAATGGTGAAGGGCGTATATACCTAGCCACTTTACTCCCAATAGGGATTCCCGGTCGTACGAGAATTGTTTCAGCAGTGAAGGATACGGCTGTTTGCTGGTAGAGGTGGAAACGAATATAATATGTCTGTTCCCCACCTGTACGGACAGGAGATGCCATATCACCCAGGCGTCTGGCCAGTGCGTTTGTTACAACACCACTTGCGTTCCATTGGACGCCGGCCTCCAGCTCCTTTGTGGCTGGGCGAATGTCTCTCATATCACTGTTGGGACTAGGGCTTTCCACATTGCTAGGCGGCCCGAATGGGCGTTTCGAAGCTGGATAAACTGGGCTACTGGGGGATCCTTACGAAACCGATATACTGATTGTGATGCTAGCCTGCACACGGAGCAAGGATACTACTTTTTGTTTAATGGCACAGCGACCAACGTTTTGTCACCCCCATTTCCCCGCCAAATTGCTATAGGGACTCTAGTCCTTACCACAGTCCCCTGCCCTTCGGCGTGGAAGCTGCATAATCAGTCATCACGCCGGGCAGTCTCTGCTGAATTTTGCGAGAACTGGAAAAAACCTCAGGTTCTCGCACCCAACCGGGGCCACTCAGCCGGATGGGGGATTCTGAGCGTCTTGACACTGGGAGATGTGGGGGGTTCCTTGGCTGTCAACAATAGGAATTATTTTATTTGTGGCCTTACCATCTTGGGAAATGAAACCTTGGGAGCCCTCGGGGCAATAACCAAGGAATTGTCTCAGCTACGGTTGTTTGCAATGCAGAACCGGTATGCTCTTGACTATCTTCTGGCCCGTGAGGGTGGGGTATGCGCCATAGTGCAGGGCAAGTGTATCATGGGAGTTCAGGACTTGACCGCTAACATCACTAAATTTATGGATCACATACGGGATCACCTGGACGGAATGCAGGATCCTGGCTCTTGGGGTAACTGGGGATTTGGGGGTTGGAAGGACTGGTTGATAAATATGGCCATGTATTTAGTGGTGGCTATCGGCTGCATCTTTGTGGGCCTAGCTATCCTTAAATGTGTGTTGGGTAGAATGCGGGGTGCACTGGAACAGATCAACGCCCCTAAAATCTTAACTGTTAAAATCCATGAGGGTGCAGCAGATGAGGGGGGGCTAAGCCAGGAATTGGAAATGCAGCGACGGATCTTTTTAGATGAGGAACCGTAGCTATGGATTGGATAGTTCGGTTATCATGGAATGATAAAAGGTGGGAATGATGAATGTGATATAAAATAGTTACTTTAGAGATATTAGTTAATGTAATGTAGAGGTAGGCCAGTCTAATTCTGGTTAGTTCACAGACAAAGGATTTCAGACCGCATGGAAAAGCAGGAAGAGGTGTGTCCACCAAAGCAGGAGAAAAGGATGCTGGGTAATCGGGGCCAGAGAAAGGGATTGGAAGTGAGCCAATCAGAATAGATCAACAGGTCAGGAGGGATATAGGATGACCTATGGGCATCGTGTATGTGAAACTTGATGCCATTTGAATGTATCAGTACAGATTCCTTTGTTCCATATCCTCACTTGATTCCAGAAGTCCATGGAGCAGAATGTGCTTCGTGCTCCTGAGAATTGAGGAATGCTTGCAAGCTAAATAAAATAACTAATGCTGTACCTGCAAATCCATCTCGACTTTTATTGAGGCCAGACTGACGGGTAAAGAAACTTGGGATTCAACAATGGAACCTACAAGGGAACAAGCGGTCCTAGATCTGGTCCTGTGTAATGAGGCAGGATTGATTAATGATCTCATAGTTCGGGATCCTCTTGGAAGGAGCGACCACAATATGGTGGAATTTAAAATACAGTTGGAGAATGACAAGGTAAAATCAAACACTAGTGTTTTGTGCTTAAACAAAGACGATTACAATGGGATGAGAGAAGAGCTAGCTAAGGTAGACTGGGAGCAAAGACTTCATGGTGAAGCAATTGAGGAACAGTGGAGAACCTTCCAAGCGATCTTTCACAGTGTTCAGAAAAGGTTCATACTGACAAAAAAGAAAGACGGTAGAAAGGGGAAAAATCGACCGTGGATATCTAAGGAGGTGAGGGAGAGTATCAAATTGAAGGAAAAAACAGACAAAGTGGCAAAAATTAGTGGGAGACTAGAGGACTGGGAAGTCTTTAGGGGACAACAGAAAGCTACTAAAAAAGCCATAAAGAAGAGTAAGGTAGACTATGAAAGTAAACTAGCTCAGAACATAAAAGCAGATAGTAAAAGCTTCTCCAAATATATAAGACAAAAAAGAGTGGCTAAGGTAAATATTGATCCTTTAGAAGATGAGAAGGGAGATTTAATAATAGGAGACGGGGAAATGGCTGAGGAGCTGAACAGGTTTTTTGGGTCAGTCTTCACAGTGAAGGACACAAATAACATGCCAGTGACTGATGGAAATAAGGATATAATAGGTGAGGACCTTGAGATGATTGTAATCACTAAGGAGGCAGTATTGGGCAAGCTAATGGGGCTAAAGGTAGACAAGTCTCCTGGCCCTGATGGGATGCATCCCAGAGTGTTAAAAGAGATGGCTAGGGAAATTGTAAACACACTAGTGATAATGTATGAAAATTCACTAGACTCTGGGGTGGTCCCAGAGGATTGGAAATTAGCAAACGTGACACCACTGTTTAAAAAAGGAGGTTGGCAGAAAGCGGGTAATTATAGGCCGGTAAGCTTAACTTCGGTTGTAGGGAAAATGCTGGAATCTATCATTAAGGAGGTAATAGCAGGGCACCTGGAGGGAAATTGTCTAATTGGGCAGATGCAGCATGGGTTCACAAAGGGTAGGTCGTGTCTGACTAATTTGGTAGAATTTTTTGAGGCCGTTACCAGTGCAGTAGATAACGGGGAGCCAATGGATGTGGTATATCTGGATTTCCAGAAAGCTTTTGACAAGGTGCCACACAAAAGGTTGCTGCATAAACTAAAGATGCATGGCATTGAGGGTAAAGTGGTAGCATGGGTAGAGGATTGGTTAACTAACAGAAAGCAGAGAGTGGGGTTAAATGGGTGTTTCTCTGGTTGGCAACCTGTAACTAGTGGGGTCCCTCAAGGATCAGTGTTGGGCCCGCAGTTGTTCACAATTTACATAGACGATTTGGAGTTGGGGACCAAGTGCAATGTGTCAAAGTTTGCAGACGAGACTAAGATGAGTGGTAAAGCAAAAAGTGCAGAGGATACCGGAAGTCTGCAGAAGGATTTGGATAGGTTAGGTGAATGGTCTAGGGCCTGGCAGATGGAATTCAATGCTGCCAAGTGTGAGGCTATCCATTTTGGGAGGAATAACAGCAGAATGGATTATTATTTAAACGGTAAGATGTTAAAACATGCTGCTGTGCAGAGGGACCTGGGTGTGCTGGTGCACGAGTCGTAAAAAGTTGGTGTGCAGGTGCAACAGTTGATTAAGAAGGCTAATCGAGTTTTGTCTTTCATTGCTAGAGGGATGGATTTCAAGACAAGTGAGGTTATGCTGCAATTGTATAAGGTGTTGGTGAGGCCGCATCTGGAGTATTGTGTTCAGTTTTTGTCTCCTTACCTGAGAAAGGACATATTGGCACTGGAGGGAGTGCAGAGGAGATTCACTAGGTTGATCCCAGAGTTGAGGGGACTGGATTATGATGCGAGGTTGAGTAGACTGGGACTGTACTCATTGGAGTTTCGAAGGATGCGGGGGGATCTTATTGAAACATATAAAATTATGAAGGGAATAGATAGGATAGATGCGGGCAGGTTGTTTCCACTGGTCGGGGAAAGCAGAACTAGGGGGCATAGCCTCAAAATAAGGGAGGTAGATTTAGGACAGAGTGTAGGAGGAACTTCTTCACCCAAAGGGTTGTGAATCTCTGGAATTCCTTGCCCAGTGAAGCAGTTGAGGCTCCTTCTTTAAACGTTTTTAAGAGAAAGATAGATGCCTTTCTAAAGAATAAAGGGATTCGGGGATATGGTGTATGGGCCGGAGAGTGGAGCTGAGTCCACAAAGATCAGTCATGATCTCATTAAATGGCGGAGCAGGCTCGAGGGGCCAGATGGCCTACTCCTGTTCCTAATTCTTATGTTCTTATGTTCTGTTTGTCCTCCCCTATTATTTAGTTTGCTGTAAAAAGGTAACGGAGCTGCTCAATGTATTGCCTCCAGACTTCAGCTTCCTGGCTGAATGGATCAAGCTTACCAATCATGGGCATTTTTCACTCACTGTTTTATGATGCTGTCGACGGTTTCTGATTTCTTTGTTCATTATGAAGGCTTCTCCCATCCCCCCTCGAATTCTGAACAACTGAGGACTTGCGATTGATCCGATCGCTCAAGGTAATACTAGGGCGACTTTCAATCTAACTGAACAAAAGATAAACTACACACAGACACCGAGTCACTTACAGGTCTTCATTCTCCGGCTCCAGGGCCAAAATGCCCAGGACCTCATGCTTTTTCCCCATTGTTGGTTTGCGCACTCCAGCTTGATAGGTTCCAAGCCAGTCATGTGGACTGCGAGGACTCGCTCCTTAAAGGGGCAGTGCTACCACAGTAAGCTACTCTCAAGCATCCAAATGGTTGTCCATTAAACTCAGAAGCGAGTGTTGGAGTTTACTTATAACCATGATGCAAATGTTAGTTACTTTAACTAAACATCCAACTCCATTCTTGGGTACCAAATGTCCCTTCAATATTTCATAGAGTGAGTGCTCAATCTATGAAACAGTCTCTTGGGAAACAACAGAAGCCGTGGTATAGATTCATTCAATATAAATTAAAGAGGCTTCTTTCAGCAGGGATACACGGTAGCACACTGGTTAGCACTGCTGCCTCACAGTGCCAAAGACCAGGGTTCAATTCCGGCCTTGGGTCACTATGAGGAGTTTGTATGTTCTCCCTGTGTCTGTGTGAGTTTCCTCCCACAGTCCAAAGATGTGCAGGTTAGGTGGATTGGCCATGATAATTTGCCACTTATTGTCCAGGGATGTCCAGGTTAGCTTACGGGGATAGGATGGGTTGGTCGGGGGAGTGGACATGGGTAGAGTGCTCTTTTGAAGGGTCGGTGCAAACTCAATGGGTCAAATGGCCTCCTTCTGCACTGTAGAGATACTATAGGAAGACATGACGGGGTAATTGTTGCACGCTGCAATGAAGGAAGTGTGCTTTTTGCCTATGGGACCAAAATCTTTCTGCTACTGGAGATTCATTGCATCATGGCTGAGTGTGTTGTAAACTAATTGCTATAGATTGTATGTTATGATTACGCAACTTCACTAGTAATAATAATCTTTATTAGTGTCACAAGTTGGCTTACATTAACACTGCAATGAAGTTACTGTGAAAATCCCCTCATCGCCACATTCAGGCGCCTGTTCGGGTACACGGAGGGAGAATTCATAATGTCCAATTCACCTAACAAGCACTTCTTTTGGGACTTGTGGGAGGAAACCGGAGCACCCGGAGGAAACCCACGCAGACACGGGGAAAATGTGCAGACTCCACACAGATAATGGCCCAAGCCGGGAATCGAACCTGGAACCCTGATGCTGTGAAGCGACAATGCGAACAACTGTGCTACCATGCCACCCTTGCCATGTCATGCGACTATCAGGTGAACTATTGAGTGAAATGAAACTTGGGTGAAATTTTCTAAACCTGTCCACCCACCACCCTGATTAGCCAAATCTTCCACAGCGAGTCCTGGCACGAAGGGGCTGGAAAAATCCCGCCTAAGATCTCCAAAACATTCTATAGCCCTTCCAAGGTTTTGTTTACTCAGGTATTATACTTCTAAACATATTTCAGAAAAGATTGTTTGATTACTACTTTAAATCGGTTAGTAACCAAGTCGATAAGTGACTGCATTAAAATAACGCACATGGGAATTTTATGTAATTGTTTGAATCAATCTCAGGTGTCTCAGGTGAAAAGTTTTAAGCTGTGGGACCCTCTTCATCAACTATGACTTTAAGTCCTGGATTCACGTTCTTTGCTGACTCCTCGGTGAAACGTTAATATTCTTTTGAATTTCAGAAGCTTAAAATTACACAACACCATTCCAACTGTGCGGTGACCAATTACCGGTACTATTATGTGATAAATCAGTTTTGACATTTGATCAAAAGCCCTCTAGGAGCCTTGTTGAGAATAGGTACATATCGAATGTCTATTTTCAGTGGATCGTCAATGAGTCGTAAATGGAATGATGTTTGAATCAAACATTACATTTCATTTCAGTCTCGAACCATTAAGCTGAATGCCACATGAAAGTAAAAAAGCAGCTGTCCCATTGCTTTCAAAACCACGGAAACCAAATCAATTAGGTTCAACTATTTTCCTTTAAGGAATTCATAGCTCTTGCAATTGAACAAACACCATTAAGCGTGAACCTGGCAAAATAAATAAACGTTCTGCACACTTCCTGCTTATGTGATTACATTTTGGAGTGGATTTCGATTTAGATGGCCTATGTCTCTGTCTGAAATCATGGTAGCCTCCTTAGTATATTTAAATTGAGGCCTTAAGATGTGTTAGCCCTTCCCCTGGCTGCATGCGCTCCACCCAATGGAACAGTGTGTAGAGCAATCAAACTAATGGACCTTAGCTGCTTAAGGCCACCTCCAAATCAGTTTGCAAAAAGATTTCTTCTCTTCTTGGCCTCACTAAAGTCATTCTCACTGCTGCCAGATCTTTTGCGGTCCCTTTACAGGATTGTCACTTCCTGTTCTTCTAGCTCACTTAAAGAAGAATTGTGCCTGGCAAATTGGAAGAGCTACGAGGTTCCCCCAGCACAGACATGCCATCCAGAATGGACAACCACTGGTTGCCAAGATTGTCCCTGTGGTGTCGTTATGAGAACAACCTGCAACAGGTCTTCACTATACGCTGACTGCTTCTGTCCAAATATGCTGCTCTTCAGCTCATTTCAAAATAATTCTCCTCTATCTCACACACCAGATTATATTGATCCACATTTATCGCCATCTGCCATTATAAGAACAACCAAGGATGACAGAAAAAATGATTTGGCCAATTCAATGTCCCTTAATCGCATCCAGCTGCATTTGAATGTTAATATTTTTGTTTCCCTTAACATATCTGATAGATTATTCCCAAGATTTATTACTGCAACTTTTTATAATTGTTTTCTAAGTTAAATTTTTTAATTTCCTGGTCATATAATTCGGAGCTATGGTGGAATTGGAGATGGTGCTACGAATGCTGTTTGCCCTCCTAGGGGTGCACGCTGCGATGCTTGTCACTTCTAGTGCAGCCCATCATCTTGAAAAGGGCATATCTTGTACTTTGTGTAGGGCATTCACACAGGTGACTCCTGCAATTGAAAGAAGTAACTGAAGAAGTCCTAGTAGGACATCCACATCGCCCGACCAGCTGATGTGACCTCCATTTTCAATCTTTGGACTATGTCGGTCCATTCAACATATTTACACATCATTCACCCAAGGTGAAGGAGGAGAAATCTCTCCATGTAGCACCACTTTGAACCTTCTGAGGCAAATAGTGCCACTCTATTTGGGCAGCCCACATGTGTTTCTTCACTAATATCGATGAGGAAACCAACATGGGCTGCGCAGGTAGTGATTGGCTGTCACTGGAGAATCAAAATAAATCTGCACAGCATCGCTACTCAAACAAAATCCTCCTTCACAAGTTCAGCTGGAAGAGAGGGCCATCGCTCAGGTTATTTAAAGGTTCAGGCAGTCAACTTGCTAATAAGATCATTTTGCCGAATTCCTGCTGTACTTCAGTGTCTGGAAGTTCTCTGGACTGTTTTTTGAGGTTTTCTAGATTTGACACAGAGCGTTGCTGCATCCTCATGGGAAGGCCAGGGAAGGAAGGAACCTCTGCAACAGATATGGGAGCTGATGTGGCTGTTGTGTCTTTCTGTTGGCAGCATGACAGGGACATGGAGCAGAGCAATTTCTGCACCATGGCATTTACCCAATACTAGCTTCATTCAGCAGGCTGGATTTTGTTGGGAAGTGGTGTTCCTACCTGAGGTCTGAAAGCCAGGCAACCCTCCCTTGGCTAGTTAGAGAAGCCATGGCTGGATTTTACACTGAACTTGCAGTAAATAAGCTGCCATTGGATCTCCCATCCTTTTAAGGATGGTGGGTAATCTGGTTTATATACGCCCGCAATGATTCCCTCATTCTTCCCCAACTGGCTGTGCTGTATTACCAACTTAAAGCTTGTATCCTATTGTAGCATAAGTGTATCATTAACAGGCCCAGTTTAGTTTCTGGTCAATAGTAAGCCCCAGGATGATGATAGTTGAGTGAATTCAGCAATGTAATGCCATGAATGCCAAGGGGAGAATGGTTAAAATCTCTCTTCTTGGAGATGGTTAGTAGTGGAATCAGTGCAGCATGAATGTTATTTGCTATTTACAACAGTTCAGCCAAGGACACTACCCTGAGGAACTCCTGACGTGATGCCCTGAGGCGGAGATGATTGATCTCCAAAAACCACAACCATTTTCCTTTGGTTTACCCACCATCCTTAAAAGGAGAGTATTCTCCCCGATTTCCATTGACTCTAGTTTGCTCAGGCTCCTTGATGCCAGACTCGGTCAAAATGCTGCCGTGGTGTCAAGCACGGTCATGCTCACCTAACTTCATGAGTTCAACTTTGGTCAATGTTTAAACCAAGACTGTAATGAGGTCTCGAGCTGTTGGTCCTGGCAGAACCCAATCAAATTTCAACAAACCTCAGTCCAAAGGAGAAATTTCCTTCTGATGCATTTCTATTATTGTTTTCTTAATAAAGCTGCCATTTCATGTTTATCTAAATTCTTGTCGAAGAATTTAATAATGCCACAAAGCCAGTACACAAAAATAGCAAAATCCCCATTCCTGTCATCTGGCTGACAATTAAAAATTCAGGAAACAAGCCAGTACTATGGATGCTGACCTGTATTATACATTGTGTGTTGAAGGCTGGGATCTTGAGCTCCCGTTTGTGGGGGGTGGGGGCGCAGGCTGCATGGAGTTCCAGGACAAATCACCCGTCTCCATGTGTTAACACTTAGTCATAGAGGTCTACAGCACAGGAAAGGAACAGCTGGTCAAAAACAACCATCTAACTACTCTCATCCCATTTTCCAGCATTTGGCCCATAGCCTTGAATGCCGTGGCATAGCAAGAGCACATCTAAATACTTCCTAAATGTTATGTCACTTTCAGGCAGTGAGTCCAGGCTCCCACCACCCTGTGGGTGAAAAGGTTTCTCCTCGCATCCCCTCTTGACCTCCTGCCCTTTATCTTAAATCTAAGCCGCCTCGTCATTGATCCTTCTACCAAGGGGAAATGTTTCTTCCTGTCTATTCTATGCCCCTCATAATTTTATACACCACAATCATATCCCCTCTCAGCCTCCTCTGCTTCAAGGAAAACCCCAGTCTATCCAATCTCTCTTAAAAGCTAAAACCCTCCTGCCCAGGCAACATCCTGGTATATCTCTTCTGCACCCTTTCCAGTGTTATCACATCTCTCCTATAATGTGGATTCCAGAACGGCACACAAAAATCTAGTTCTGGCCTGACCAAGTTTTACACAGTCCAGTACAACCTCCTTGCTATTAAACACTTTGCCTCTGCTAATAAAGGGAAGTATACCAAATGCTTTATTAACCACTGTATCCACCTGCCCTGTTATCCTAACGGACCATTGTAGGTGCAGACCAAGGTCCCTCTGATCCTCAGTGCTTCCCAGGGTCCTGCCATTTCTCATGTATTTCACTTGCCTTGCTTGTCCTGCCCAAGTGCATCACCTCACACTTATCCGGATTGAATTCCATTTGCCACTGATCAACCCAACTAATCAGTCAGTCTTTATGCTCCTGTAATCTAAGGCTATTCTCCTCACTATTTACCACCCCACCAATTTTTGTATCATTCGCAAACTTACATTCCTGTCTAAATCATTTATATAAACCACAAACTGCAAGGGCTCCAACATTGATTCCTGCGGGACCCCACTGGACACAGGCTTCCAGTCAGAAAAACACCCCTCGACAATCACCCTCTGTTTCCTGACAGTCAGCCAATTCTGGATCCAATGTGCCAAATTTCCTTGGATCCCATGTGCTCTTACCTTTGCTCCCAGTCTCCCATGTGGATCTTATCAAACGTTTTGCTGAAGTCCAAGTAGACCACGTCAAATGCATTGCCCTCATCTACACATCTGGTCACCTCTTCAAAAAAATGAGTCAAGTTAGTCAGACATGACCTTCCCTTAACAGAACCATGCTGCCTGTTCTTGATTAATCCCCACCTCCAAATGCAGATCAATTCTAACTCTCAGAGTTACTCCTCATAGTTTCCCCACCACTGAGGTTAGCTTGAGTGGCCTGTAGTTTCCTGGTTTATCCCTTCCACCCTTCTTGAATAATGGTACCACATTGGCTATCCTCCAGTCCTCCTGCACCTCTCCTGTGGCCAGAGAGGAATTGAAAATTATAGCCAGCGTCCTTGCTATTTCCTCCCTTGTCTCCCTCAACAGCCTGAGATACATTTCATCTGGCCCTAGAGATTTGTCTACTTTGAAACCTGACAGACCACTCAAAACCTCCTCTCTGTCTATGTTAATCTCTTTAATTTTATCACAGTTCTTCTCCCTGATTTCTATACCCACACTGTCCCGCTCACAAGTGAACACTGACACAAAGTAGTAATTTATACCTACATCCTCCAGCTCTACACACTAATTATTACTGCAGTCCTTAATAGGCCCTACTCTTTCTCTAGTTATCCTTTTACCCTTAATATAGTTATTAAAGAACTTAGGATTTTTCTTTATTTTACCTGCCAGTCTTCTTTTGTATCCCCTTTTTGCTCTAATTTCCTTTTTAAGTTCCCTCTTGCACATTCTGTATGCCTCCAGGGCTTTTGCTGTTTTGAGCCCTCAATATCTGCCATAAGCCTCCCTTTTCCTCTTTATCCAATGCAGTATGTCTCTCGATATCCAGGGTTCACTGGATTTGTTAGTCCCACCCTTTTTCTTGATTGGAACGTGTTGGCCTGTACCCTCCCTATTTCCTTCTTGAATGTGTCCCACTGTTCTGTCACAGATTGACCTTAAAGTATCTGCTCCCAGTCTACTCTGGCCAAATCATACCTGATCTTATTAAAATCAGCCTTTTCCAGCTTCGAACTTTGATTTCAGGCCCATCCTTGTCCCTTTCCATAACAATCTTGAATCTAGCAGGAGTTATGGTCGCTGTCTGCAACTGCTTCCCACTGATACTTTGAAATGAAATGAATGAAATGAAAATCGCTTACTGTCACAAGTAGGCTTCAAATGAAGTTACTGTGAAAAGCCCCTAGTCGCCACATTCCGGCGCCTGTTCGGGGAGGCTGGTACGGGAATTGAACCGCGCTGCTGGCCTGCCTTGGTCTGCTTTCAAAGCCAGCGATTTAGCCCTGTGCTAAACAGCTTCTGCTACTAACCCAAACAACTTTGACAAGTTGCCTGGCTTTGTTATCTAAAATTAAGTCCTGGATCGCCCCCTGTCCTGCAGGACCTTCTACGTATTGGCTTAAAAACCTCTCCTGGACGCATTTTAAGATTTCCGCACCCTCGATTGTAAACAAAATCCTAGCTAGAAAACTACTATCCAGTAGGGAAGGAAATCTGCAGTCCTCCCCTGGTTTGGCCTACATGTGACTCCAGATATTTCTTTAAAACATTTTTATTGGTATTTTAAGTAACAGTTACAGAATAAAAAAGAAAAGAAAAAAAGCTGTGTTTCACACGTGGAGTATCATACAATGACAAAGAAGAAAACTGTACATAGGTCGGTACAACCAGCTTTTGAGCCCCTTGCTGTCACCATAGCCCTGAGTGGAGCTTTAATGCTGCAAAATATTTATATTTTTACATCTGTATTTGATTTTTAGAATGGTTTGTTGGTTTCCGCTGGGGCCCCTGCCGCATAACAGTAGGGATTGTCCCCATTTTCTCCTTCTGTGTCTTGGTGTGGTTGGGGTTCCTCCGCTCGCTCGTCTGTAGACTTCATTCCGCTGGTGGGGTGGGGGACGGGGGGAGGGAATCCCATTCCCCCCTTGGTCTTTAGGTCTTCGAGGGAGTATGAGTCTGCTTGTTACCCCAGTTTCTCCCTGTGCAGGGGAGGCCTGTGCTCCCTCCAGTATGGTGCCCTTCTCCCCAATCCTTCCCTGTTCCTCTCGAGCTCTCCTCTGTCCAGGTGGCTAACCCTAACCCCCCCTTTTCTGTCCTTCCCTTCTCCCTCCCTTCCCCTCTACCCCACCTAGCTATCTTCCTTCCTGCTACCCCACTCCCATTCATTTGGATCGTCTGTACCCTTCCAGCTACCGAAAGAGGGAGCCAGTTCCATCTTTGCTGGTCTCTCTTCATCTCCTCCACCAGGCTGGAGAGGATCCATTTGCCGAGTGTCTTCCCGTGTGAGCCACCTGGATCCCCAGCTACCTGAACTTTGTTTGGGTTAGTTTAAACGGTAGTTCCTCCAGCTCCGCTCTTCCCTCTCGGGATTTACCTGGAAGATTTCACACTTCCCCTAGTTGAGTTTATAACCTGAGAAGGCGCCAAACTCCCTGAGGAGTCCGGTTATCTTTCCCATGCTGGCTAGAGGGTTTGACACATAGAGGAGCAGGTCAACTGTGTGGAGTGAAACTCTATATTCTCTCTGCCACCTCTTTGGATGCCCATCCACCAATCCGCCGATCTAAGGGCGATGGCCAACGACTCAATTTCCAGTAAGAACAGGAGTGGAAATAGCGGGCACCCATGCCTCGTTCCCCTGTGCAGCCGAAAGTATTCAAAACTGGTGGTGTTCATCCATACGCTCGCCCCGCCCATGTGGGGAAACCTGCTCCGAACCCAAATCATTCAAATACCTCCATTTTACTCGATTGAAGACTTTCTCAGCGTCTGTGGAGATGATCACCTCTGGTGTGCTCTCCCCAGATAGGGTCATTATTACGCTCAGCAGGCGTCTGATGTCCATTGTTAGTTGTCTTCCCTTAACAAATCTGGACTGATCTTCCACAATCACAGCTGGCAGGCAGCTCTCCAATCGCCTTGCCAGAGCTTTCGTTAAGATTTTTGCGTCAGTGTTTAAGAGAGATGGGTCTTTATGATCCACACACTGGCGGTCTTTCTCTTTTTGGAGATCAGTGAGATCGAGGCCTGTGCCAGTGGGGGTGACAGGGCCCCCTCAGACAGTGAGTCATTGAATATCTCCTGCAGCTCTGATGAGAATCTTTTGCAAAAGTTGCCAGGAACCCGTCCAATCCTAGTGCTTTCACTAATTACTTGGAGTTGATGCATCCATGATTCCGCACAGCACTAGCGGTGCTTCCAGCACCAGGTTCTTGGCGGTTTCTTTCCACCGGTATGTCCAGTCTATCGAGGAACTGTTCCATTCCCGTGGCCCCCTCCGGTGGCTCGGAGGGGTATAGTCTTTGGTAAAGTTCATCAAGACCTTATTGACCTACCATCCCACCGTTACCGTCCCTGATCTGATCTATCTCCTTCGTGGCTGCCTGTTTTCCTAACTGGTGTATCTGCATATGGCTGGCTTTGTCTCCATGCTCTTGCCTGGCGGAGCTGGTGGACTGCCTTCCGTGTGGAGAGCAGGTCAAGTTCCATTTGCAACTTGTTCCCCTCCGCCAGCATTTCAATGGTTGAGGCTGTAGAGCTGCATCCAGCCTCCATGGTGGGGCATTGGGTCCGTCCCTTCTCCAGCCACATGTTGATGTAATGTTGTGCATGGTTGGAGATTACAATGGCAGAATATTCTGCCTTTATTACCCCTGGAAGCACCCTCTTCCCTCGAACATAAATGTCTATCCTTGAGTAGGCCTTATGCACTTAGGAGAAGAAGGAGAATTATTTTTCCTGCGAGTGGTGGAACCTCCACGGGTCAATCCCCCCCATCTGCTCCATAAAGGTGTTCAGTTTGTGTGCCATGCCTAGCATGTTACCTGTCTTGGGCTGGATCTGTCTAACGTCAGGTCTTCCACACAGTTAATGAGCCCCCCCACCCCCCGCCCCATAATCAGTCTGTGGGAGTCTAAGTCCGGGTATTCAGCCATAGATTTCTTAAAAAACTCTGTGTCTTCCCAGTTTGGGACATATATATTTACCAAAACCAGTGGGCCCCTCCCAGGGTCCCGCTAACTATAACAAATCGCCTCCCTGGGTCGTTCACTATGTTCGTCGCCGAAAATGAAATTTTCCTGCTAACTAAAATGGCCACCCCACTTGTCCTGGTGTCGAAACATGTGTGAAATATTTGTTCCACCCAGCCCTTCCTTAGTCGCTGTTGGTCCCTCTCTCGCAGGTGTATTTCCTGTAGGAAGGCTACGTCCACCCTCAGATGGATAACAACTCTGGATCTTTTCAACGGCCCATTGAGTCCCATCACGTTCCATGTAACTATACGAATGGAAGGGGCGAGGGGGGCGGTGCTAATACCCACCCTCCAACCCAGCTCCCTCCTCTGGGGTTTACCATACTCACCCTCTAAGCACGGCCCTGTCCGATTGGGCCTGCCTTCGTTCTCAGGCCATTTAAAATGGCCACCAACAGCTTCTCCTTTTTTCGCCATCTCCATGTGTAGCCTGCTCCACCCCTCACCCCCGTTTCTCCTCCTCTTCCCCCCTTGCCCTTGTGCTCCCCCCTCCTAGTCCCCTTCCCTCAGCTCCACCTCCCCCTCCGCACTCCTGACCCACCCTTCTTTTACCCTTTGTGTCCCATGAATTTCTATCTTTCCCCTTCCTGGGTGGGTGCGCCGCGGCCTCCTCCTTCACTGTTCTACCGTACACCAGCTTACTCGCTAGTTTACCGGCTCATCTCTCAATCCAGTTCCCCTAATCTGCCTTCATCCCACCCTCCATCCCCACCCTCTCTGCATCTCTGTCCACATTCGTTCCTGTCTTTCTTTCCCTTGTTTTTCGTACCCGCCTTCTCGACCATGTGCGTTCTTATTGTCTGTCCAGACCGTTATCTTGGACGAATTTGTTGGCTGACTCAAGGGTATCAATATAGTACTCCTTTGCCTGGTATGTGGCTCATAACCTGGCAGGGTAGAGCATCATGCCAAACCGCATCTTGCTCTTGTAGAGAACGGATTTGGCGCTGTTAAACTCGGTGCGGCACTTGGCCAGATCCGCCCTAATGTCTTGGTATAAGTGGATGGAATGTCCTTCCCATTTACACCTTTCGCACTTTTCGTCCATCTCAGGATCCGCTGCTTATCCTGATATTTGTGGAATTTCACGATTATCGCCTGTGGTGGTTCCCTGGTTAAGGGCCGCTGTGGAAGCGACCTGTAGGTCCACCACCACCACCGGGGGCTTGGCGAAGCCCTCTTTACCAACCAGTTTCCCTATCATCTCTGAGACATAGTCTGTGGGGTCTCTCCCCTCCATCCCTTCTGATGTCCGATGATTCGTAAGTTGTGGCGGCGAGACCAGTTCTCCGGGTCATCAATTTTCTCTCTTACGTCCTTCTGGGTCTTGATCAGGCTCGCCACCTCGGTATCCAATGCTGCGAACCTGTCCCCTTGGTCTGTGGTGGCTTCGTCCAGGTCTCTTAGGCGGGATTCTCCAACCCCCTGCTGGGTCGGAGAATCGCCGGGGGGCGGCGTGAATCCCGCCCCCGCCGGTCGCTGAATTCTCCGACCCGCGATGGCCTGAAGTCCCGCTGCTGGTCCCACCAGCATGAATTAAACCACCTCCCTTACCAGCTGGACCAGGTGGCACGAACGGGCTCCGGGGTCCTGGGGGGGGGGGGCATGGGGCGATCTGGCCCCGGGGGGTGCCCCCACGGTGGCCTGGCCCACGATCGGGGCCCACCGATCCGCGGGCGGGCCTGTGCCGTGGGGGGCACTCTTTTACTACGCGTCGGCTGTGTCGGTCCCTGCGATGGCCGCCGCGTAGGTGACCCCCCACCAGCAATCGCTGACACTCCCGCGCATGCGCGGACTTCCGCCGCTCGGCGGAGTCCCTTCGGCCTTGGCATGCGTGGTGCCAAAGGCCTTCCACGCCAGCCTGTGGGATGACAACCACTCCGGCGCGGGCCTAGCCCCTAAAGGTGAGGGCTTGGCCCCTGAAGGTGCGGAGAAATTCGCCCGACGCCAGAGTGGTTTACGCCACTCCATCACGCCGGGACCCCCCCCCGCCCCGCCGGGTAGGGGAGACTCACTCCCCTTGTCTTTTATTCTTGGGCCTTCAGCAACTGCTCCATTTTTACCATCACTTTGCTTGAATCATAGAATCATAGAATTTACAGAGCAGAAGGAGACCATTTGGCGCATTGAGCATGCACCGACATTTGGAAAGAGCACCCCACTTAAGCTCACACCCCCACCTCATCCCCGTAACCTCACCTAAACCTTTTTGACACGAAGGGGCAATTTTGCATGGCCAAATCACCTAACTTGCACACCTTGGACAGTGGGGGGAGACCGGAGCTCCCGGAAGAAACGCACGCAGACACGGGGAGAAAGTGAAAACTCCACACAGACAGTCACCCGAGGCCAGAATTGAACCCGGGTCCGTGGAGCTGTGAGGCAGCAGTGCTAACCAAGACACTGTGCCGCCCTGATGGGAGCTGTTTCCACCGCTTTCTTGACAGCTGCCAGGAGGTCTCTCTTCTGTTCATCTCTATGTCTCTGGAGCTCAGTGATGATAAAGCCCATGAAGCTTGTCCATCAGCACCTGAGTCTTCGCTGAGAACTCCGTGGAGTCGGCCCTTTCCGTTTCCGTGCCACCTTGTGCGGCTGCTGGCTTCGAGGTCGAGATTTCTCTCCCCTCGTCCTTGATGGCTATCCTGGTTGGGGGGGTACCTGCGATGGCCGCCGCGTAGGTGACCCCCCACCAGCAATCGCTGACACTCCCGCGCATCTCTTTTGCATTCTCCTTTTTTCAGATTTCTCTTTGGCGTGTCTGCGGGGGTTAGGCTGGGGGTGGGAGGGCGTTGTGGATAATTTTGGTGTCCATTTGAAGGGATTAAGAGTTTGTTTTTGCTATTCTCGTATGAATGCAACCAAGGCACTGGAAACAACATCAGAAAACCCAACCCTGTCGACCCTGCAAAGTCCTCCTTACTAACATCATGGGGCTTGTGCCAAAATTGGGAGAGCTGTCTCACGGACAAGTCAGGAAACAGCCTGATACAGTCATACTCATGGAATCATAATTTACAGATACCGTCACAGACACCACCATCCCCATCTCTGGCTATGTCCTGTCCCACCAGCAGTGGTAGAGATGCAGTGGTATACAGTCAGGAGGGAGTTGCCCTGGGAGTCCTGAACATCGACTCCAGGCCCCATGAAGTCTCGTGGGTTCAGGTCAAATATGGGCAGGGAAGCCTCCTGCTGATTACCAAATACCATCTACTGTCAGCTGATGAATTAGTATCCATGTTGAACACCACTTGGAGGATGCACTGAGGGTGGGAGGACACAAGTGTACTCTGGGTAGCTACTGACTGAGCTGGCCGAGTCCTAAATGACATAGCTGCTAGACTGGTCTCTGACAGGTGGCGAGGGAACCAACAAGAGGGAAAAATATACGGGACCTCATCCTCACCAAACTGCCTGATAGTATCGGTAGGAGTGACCATCACACAGTCCTTGTGGAGATGAAGTGTCGTCTTCACATTGAGGATACCCTCCATCGTGTTGTGTGGCACTACCACTGTGCTAAATGCGATAGATTCAGAGCAGCTCAAGGCTGGGCATTCATGAGGTGCTGTGTGCCATCAGCAGCAGCAGAATTGCTCACAGTCATAAACTGTAACCACAAGGCCTGGCATATCCCCCACTCTATCATTATCACCAAGCCAGAGGATCAACCCTGGTTTAAAGATGATTGTAGGAGAGCAGGCCAGGAGCACACCAGGCATACTGAAAATGAGGTGTCAACCTGGTGAAGCTAGAACACAGGACTACTCGTGTGCATAAGCAACAAGTAATAGACAGGGTTTAGCAATCCCACAACCAACGGATCAGATCTAAGCTCTGCGGTCCTGTCATGAATGGTGGTGGACAACTAAACAACTCACTGGAGGAGGAGGCTCCACAAATATACCACCATCAATGATGGAGGAGCCCAGCACATGTGCCAATACAAGGCTGAAGAATTTATGATAATCTTCAACCAAAGGAGTCGAGTGGACGATCCTTCTCGGTCTGCTCCAGAGGTCCCCAGCATCATCTATGCCAGTTTTCTGCCGATTTGCTTCATTCCACATGACATCAAGAAATGACTGAAGGCACTGTGGGGGGTCGGAGAATCGCGCCCCTGGTCTGTACACAAAAATCAGGCCAAATCCAACCTAGCCAATTACCGCCCTATCAGTCTACTCTCAATCATCAGCAAAGAATGGAAGGGGTCATCAACCATGCTATCAAGCATCTTCAGCTGCTTCGTCAATGGCTTTCTTTCCAACATAAGGCCAGATGTGGGGATGTTCGCTGATGATTGCACAATGTTCAGAACCATTTGCAATGACCGAGGTGCTGAAGCAGCCCACATGTAAATTCAGCAAGACGTGGACAATATCCAGGCTTGGGTTCGAAAGTAACTTTCAGGCCACACAAAGCAATGATCATCTCCAGTAAGAGAAAATGAAACCATTGCCCCTTGGCATTCAATGGCATTACTATCACTGAATCCTTCACTATCAAAACCTTTCTGGTTACCATTGACAAGGATCTGAACTGGACTAGCCATATAAATATTGTGGCGACAAGGGCAGGTAAGAGGCAAGAAATCCTGCGGCAAGTAACTTACCTCCTGACAGAGTCTGCCCACTACCTATAAGGCACAGGTCAGAAGTGTGGTGCAATACGCTCCACTTTCCTGGATGAGTGCAGCTCCAACAACACTCAAGAAGCTCAATGCCATCAAGGACAAAGCAGCCCACCTAATTGGCACACTTTCCACAAACATTCAAGGTTAAAAACTTACCTTGCAGGAGAAGCAGCCTTCAGCTTTTCGGTGGGAGCAGTGTCCAGGGGCCTGTTGGGAAGGTAAGTGTAACTTTAAAACTTATCTTTACAGCTGCAGGAAGTCGGCCGTGGGGATTTCTGGGAAGATTTGTTAGTACCTGTATATAAGTTGGGCGGTTGCTAAACCCGAGACACTACACTTGTAGTGTCCCCCACCCTTCCACCTCCTCTAACCTAAGGGGTTGAGTGAATATCAGGTAAGCTCTTCCTTTCTTTTTCTTGTTTTATCTTGAGGGGATGGCAGGGAAGGCAGTACAATGTTCCTCCTGCAGAATGTTTGAGGTGAGGGACGCCGCCAGTGTCCCTGCTGATTTCATCTGTGGGAAGTGCACCCATTTCCAGCTCCTCAGAAACCGTGTTAGGGAACTGGAGCTGGAGCTGGATGAACTTCGGATCATTCAGGAGGCAGAGGTGGTCATAAATAGAAGCTTCGGGGATGTAGTAACTCCGAAGAATAAAGATAGATGGGTGGCGGTGAGAGGGGCTGGGAGGAAATAGTCAGTACAGGGATCCCCTGTGGTCGTTCCCCTTAGTAACAAGTATACCGCTTTGGATACTGTTTGGGGGGGGGGGGGAGACTTACCAGGAGTAAGCCATGGGGTACAGGTCTCTGGTACAGAGTCTGTCCCTGTTGCTCAGAAGGGAAGGGGGGAGAGGAGTAGAGCATTAGTCATTGGAGACTCCATAGTTAGGGGGATGGAAAAGAGATTCTGTGGGAACGAGAGAGACTCGCGGTTGGTGTGTTGCCTCCCAGGTGCCAGGGTCCGCGAAGACTCGGATCGTGATTTTGGGATCCTTAAGTGGGAGGGGGAGCAGCCCCAAGACGTGGTCCACATAGGTACCAATGATATAGGTAGGATAGGGATGTAAGGAAGGAATTCAGGGAGCTAAGGTGGAAACCTAGATCTAGGACAGAGTTATTATCTCTGGGTTGTTGCCCGTGCCACGTGCTAGCGAGACGAGGAATAGGGAGAGAGAGGAGTTGAACACGTGGCTTCAGGGATGGTGCAGGAGGGAGGATTTCAGATTCCTGGATAATTGGGGCTCATTCTGGGGTAGGTGGGACCTCTACAAACGGGATGGTCTACACCTGGACCAGAGGGGTACCAATATCCTGGGGGGGAAATTTGTGAATGAACTTCGGGAGGGTTTAAACTAGTTCAGCAGGGGATTGGGAACCTGAATTGTAGCTCCAGTATACAGGAGGTTGAGAGTAGTGAGGTCATGAGTAAGGTTTCAAAGTTGCAGGAGTGTACCGGCAGGCAGGAAAGTGGTTTAAAGTGTGTCCACTTCAATGCCAGGAGCATCCGGAATAAGGTGGGTGAACTTGTGGCATGGGTTGGTACTTGGGACTTCAATGTTGTGGCCATTTCGGAGACATGGATAGAGCAGGGACAGGAATGGTTGTTGCAGGTGCCGGGGTTTAGATATTTCAGTAAGCTCAGGGAGGGTGGTAAAAGAGGGGGAGGGGTGGCATTGTTAGTCAAGGACAGTATGACGGTGGCAGAAAGTACGTTTGATGAGGACTCGTCTACTGAGGTAGTATGGGCTGTGGTTAGAAACAGGAAAGGAGAGGTCACCCTGTTAGGGGTTTTCTATAGGCCTCCGAAATTTCCAGAGGAAAGGATTGCAAAGATGATTCTGGATAGTAGCGAAAGTAACAGGGTAGTTGTTATGGGGGACTTTAACTTTCCTAATATTGACTGGAAACGCTATAGTTCGAGTACTTTAGATGGGTCCGTTTTTGTCCAATGTGTGCAGGAGGGTTTCCTGACACAGTTTGTAGATAGGCCAACGAGAGGCGAGGCCATATTGGATTTGGTACTGGGTAATGAACCAGGACAGGTGTTAGATTTGGAGGTAGGTGGGCACTTTGGTGATAGTGACCACAATTCGATTTTGTTTACTTTAGTGATGGAAAGGGATAGGTACATACCGCAGGGCAACAGTTATATCTGGGGGAAAGGCAATTATGATGCGATGAGGCAAGACTTAGGATGCATCGGATGAAGAGGAAAACTGCAGGGGATGGGCACAATGGAAATGTGGAGCTTGTTCAAGGAACAGCTACTGCGTGTCCTTGATAAGTATGTACCTGTCAGGCAGGGAGGAAGTGGTCGAGCAAGGGAACCGTGGTTTACTAAAGCAGTCGAAACACTTGTCAAGAGGAAGAAGGAGGCTTATGTAAAGATGAGACGTGAAGGTTCAGTTAGGGTGCTCGAGAGTTACAAGTTAGCTGGGAAGGACCTAAAGAGAGAGCTAAGAAGAGCCAGGAGGGGACATGAGAAGTCTTTGGCAGGTAGGATCAAGGATAACCCTAAAGCTTTCTATAGATATGTCAGGAATAAAAGAATGACTAGGGTAAGGGTAGGGCCAGTCAAGGACAGTAGTGGGAAGTAGTGCGTAGAGTCCGAGGAGATAGGACAGGTGCTAAATGAATATTTTTCTTCAGTATTCACACAGGAAAAAGACATGTTGTCGAGGAGAATACTGAGATCCAGGCTACAAGACTAGAAGGGCTTGAGGTTCAGAAGGAGGAGGTGTTAGCAATTCTGGAAAGTGTGAAAATAGATAAGTCCCCTGGGCCAGATGGGATTTATCCTAGGTTTTTCTGGGAAGCTAGGGAGGAGATTGCTGAGCCTTTGGCTTTGATCTTTAAGTCATCTTTAGTGCCAGAAGACTGTAGGATAGCAAATGTTGTCCCCATGTTCAAGAAGGAGAGTAGAGACAACCCCGGTAACTATAGACCAGTGAGCCTTACGTCTGTTGAGGGCAAAGTCTTGGAAAGGTTTATAAAAGATAGGATGTATAATCATCTGGAAAGGAATCATTTGATTAGAGATAGTCAACATGGTTTTGTGAAGGGTAGGTCGTGCCTCACAAACCTTATTGAGTTCTTTGAGAAGGTGACCAAGCAGGTGAATGAGGGTAAAGCAGTTGATGTGGTATATATGGATTTCAGTAAAGCGTTTGATAAGGTTCCCCACGGTAGGCTATTGCAGAAAATACGGAGGCATGGGATTCAGGGTGATTTAGCAGTTTGTATCAGTAATTGGCTAGCTGGAAGAAGACAAAGGGTGGTGGTTGATGGGAAATATTCAGACTGGAGTCCAGTTACTAGTGGTATACCACAAGGTTCTGTTTTGAGGCCACTACTGTTGGTCATTTTTATAAATGACCTGAAGGAGGGCGTAGAAGGATGGGTGAGTAAATTTGCAGATGACACTAAAGTCGGTGAAGTTGTGGACAGTGCGGAAGGATGTTACAAGTTAGAGAGGGACATAGATAAGCTGCAGAGCTTGGCTGAGAGGTGGCAAATGGAGTTTAATGCAGAAAAGTGTGAGGTGATTCATTTTGGAAGGAATAACAGGAAGACAGAGTACTGGGCTAATGGTAAGATTCTTGATAGTGTGGATGAGCAGAGAGATCTCAGTGTCCATGTGCATAGATTCCTGCAAGTTGCTACCCAGGTTGAGAGGGTTGTTAAGAAGGCGTACGGTGCGTTAGCTTTTATTGGTAGAGGGATTGAGTTTCGGAGCCATGAGGCTATCTTGCAGCTATACAAAACTCTGGTGCGGCCGCATTTGGAGTTGTTGCTCTTATTAGCCTTAGTTTTATTAGCTCTAATTCTGTCACCTTTGCTCACGAGTTGCCAGGTATCTTTCTGATACCGCCACGTGGTTCAAGCTCAAGAAATGATTAATAATGCAGCACACCGCTTAGTAAAGGTTAAATCAACGATCATTTATTATATACAGCAATAAATACTTGTACAATAATCCTACTTCTAGACTACTACCTACCACTAAAGGCCAATACTTAACTTTGGAAATGGCCCACCAGGTCAGGGAAACGAATGGTCTTTCGAATTGGTTCTGGCCTGCGGGATTCAAAGGCTGGTACAAGTCGATAGTCAGGAGCGCCTATCTGGATTAACACTTACGGTTTTCTTTGTCGAAGGGTCTCGAAGGTTGCGAGCAGGAAGAGAAGGGTCGAGTTGATCTTGGCCCCTATTCTTATAGTTCCCAGGGGCTTCCCGCCTCTCGGGGCGGACCTCATACCTGGTTCCAAGTGATTGGACTTGGTCCCAATCACTTGGTTCGATATGCTCCAATAATGGGGCGATTCCTTGATCGGGGGGTGGTCGTCTACCTTCCTTTGTGTCAGCCCCTGCTGGCGCCGAAAGGTCTGGACCGGCTTTATGTTGCTAATGTGTAGCAATTGTTCCCGGGGATGGCTGATTAGAATGCAGATGGCTGGGTTGTTGTGATGTTGATGGCTGCAGGTAACGGTCTGGGCTGACATCCCCAGAGCCAAATACACTGTTTTACCTGCAGCTGTCCATTTAAGTCCTGTTAGCTGATTTTACCATCCGCCTCTTTCGTTCGCCATTTTAGATCGGGGTTTGACCATTCTAATCAGGAATCAGCCATTTTAGGTGGCTACAGAGTATTGCGTGCAATTCTGGTCGCCGCATTATAGGAAAGATGTGGAAGCATTGGAAAGGGTGCAGAGGAGATTTACCAGAATGGTGCCTGGTATGGAGCCAAGATCTTATGAGGGAAGGGTGAGGGACTTGAGGCTGTTTTCGCTGGAGAGAAGAAAGTTAAGAGGTGACTTAATTGAGGCATACAAGATGATCAGAGGACTAGATAGGGTGGACAGTAGGAGCCTTTTTCCTCGGATGGTGATGTCTAGCACGAGGGGACATAGCTTTAAATTGAGGGGAGATAGATATAGGACAGATGTCAGAGGTAGGTTCTTTACTCGAGAGTAGTAAGGGTGTGGATGCCCTGCCTGCAACAGTAGTGGACTCGCCAACACTAAGGGCATTCAAATGGTCATTGGATAGACATATGGACGATAAGGGAATAGTGTAGGTGGGCTTTAGAGTGGTTTCACAGGTCAGCGCAACATCGAGGGCCGAAGGGCCTGTACTCCACTGTAATGTCCTATGTTCTATGTTCCTTCACTGATGCACAGTAGCAGTCGTGTGCACCATCTATAAGACGCAATGCAGGAAATCACCAAGATTCCTTAGACAGAACCTTTGAAACCCACTACCATCTAAAAGGACAAGGGCAGCGGATACATGGGAACACCATCACCTGGCAATTCCCCTCCAAGTCACTCACCGTCCTGACTTGGAACTATAATCGCTGTTCCTTCACTGTCATTGCGTCAAAATCCTGGAACTCCCTCCCAAATAGCACAGTAGGTGTATCTACACCACGTGGACTTCAGCGGTTCAAGAAAGCAGCTCACCACCACCTTATCAAAGGAAAATAGTTATGGGCAACCAATGCTTGCTTAACCAACGAAGCCTATTACCTCTAAAAATTAATATCAAAACAAATGTTTGAATTTGGCCCCTCGACTCATCCCCCTTGTTCGTCAGACACCTTGCATTACAATAAATACCATCCAATCTTGTCAAACTCCTTTGTGAATTAACTGGCCTATATCCTCTTTGCCCTCCTGACTCACTTGCTGTCTCTTTCTGTTAGGATACTGGACCAAACCCCAACATTTGTTAGGATACCGGACAAGAATCCTAAACAATTTTTTATCAATTTATAAAACTGAGGAAAGGATACTTTACCTCAGGAATGATGACTCTGACCAATAAGTATTTTGTATGTTAAAAAAACTTTAATTTTAACAAAGAATTAGCCACATTAACATCAAAGAAATAGCTTTACAATTATCAGTTAAATAGTTCTTAAACACAAGGAAAAACCTGAACTTGTTATCTATATCTGCTAATAACTGAAATTCGCAACACAATATAATTTTAATGCTACTTATAAATAAAGTTGACAAACAGATTGCTTGCTTAGTTGTGGAAAGACATTTGAAGAAAGAGACCCTTTCAGGAGCAGATTCAGTCCACTTTTGCCCAACCGAGCAGCATTTGGAAAATCTGCTGTTCAACTTAAAATTCTTCTGTGTTGTCACGCACAAATCCTATGGCAAAACTGCAAAACTACAGACAGACCTGGCACCTCCCATTAATTGCACCTTCTGTATTGCACGAAAATGTCACATGTTCTTCTTGACTAGGACTAAACACAACCCCATATAAATTATCTACTGGCAGCAGCCGTCAGTGCAAATAGCTTTACCAGGAGGATCGCCGTGCAATGTTATAAGACCAACGACCTCTACAGGTGAATTGACACCAGCCCCCTGACACCACACCCACCTGACCTTGCCCCCTCCCCCACAAATGGGTCGGTCGCTGGCACTACCACTCCCCCCCTCACAGCATAATACCACGCTTGTGTCCCAGCACACCCTGGCTCCCACCAACAGCATCCACCCATACCCAGGAGTGATGCCCACACATGCCACCTCCTATAGTCCCCACAGATGCATCAAGCACGCAGCTCACAATGCCCTCTCTTTGTCCCTGCAGAAGTTAATTCATAATAGACGGGAAAGTGCCCAGACGAATTGCAGGGTGCCGGACATTAGAGTCCTCAACCCTCTGAGGAATGGCCCCTGGTGATCGCGGGATTGAGCGAGGAGAAAGAAGTCACTGACAGCGAGGTTGGCCTGTACCACAGGGGTTAGGATCCATTGCCCCTTCACCCAGATAACCTATCTCAAGCGAGTTGCTCATATCAGACAAAATGATCCTTCCCTGTCATTGACCACATCTCCATTCTCTTGCAGGAACACCATCCAATAGGGCTCAGCAATTCGCGGTTCCCGCCACCCAAGATAACACCTCAGAGAAGAGCACCAAGGATGCCACCATCGGTGCATCACAGCTATCACCCCCACCTTCCACCGACCCTGAGACACATACCTCAGAGGGCAACATTAGTGGGCGGGCTTCGGGGCGCATTCTGGTGGGCACCACACAATTGCTGATGCACATCAGGTGGACTCTGGAACATCCAAGGAAGCCAGCAGTGTTAGGTTTTCTGGATCCTAGGATTCAGTTGAGTCCCGGTCATGTGCCAAACCTCTGGTTATCCTGGAGCTGATGCGGTGGCGAGGGCACGGCTGTGAGATTCAAGAAGGGATGTCAGTGAAACACTGGCATGTGCAGAGTTGATTGGAGGAGTTCTAAAGGGCACAGGAGATGGCGCCGGCAATGTGTGGCAACAAGGCCAACACTGCTAGGGTGGCGACCGCAGCATTACGTCAGTACCACATGTGGTGATGTCCAAGGCGTGGCCCAGTGTCTGAGGGCCTCCACAGCATGTCCCAATCGCTGGAAGATGTGTCACAGACACAGGTGGACATTGCCAAGGCAATGCAGCGCATGACCCAGGTGCAGATGGACATTGCTGAGGCACTGTAGAGCATATCCGAGTTGCTGAGGGACGTGCCCAAACACAGATGGACATTGTCAGAGCACTACAGAGCAAGACCCAGGTGCAAGTGGTCATTGCTGAGGCACTGTAGAGCATATCCGCGTTGCTGAGGGACGTGCCCCAAACGCAGGTGGACATTGTCAGGGCACTACAAAGGGCGACACAGTCACTGAGGGCCATCGCTGAAGGTGTTGCCACCATGGTACAGACAACGGGGGGGGGGGGGGGGGGGGGTTGGGCGCCAGGACCAAATGGCGCAGAGGCCTTTGGAGCTCAATCCAGCTGCCTCAGCATCCCACAGAGATCAACAGGGCGCCACGGGCAATGTCAAGGAGGAGGAAGCGCTCGTGGCCAACCCGGAGTCTGCCACCATGGAGACAACGGCGGTCTCCCATTCTTCCGAATCCCCTCCTCCTGACAGAAGGGTGTCTCAAGGTCAGCGGGCAGGACAGGATGGCACGGGGAGATGAATGTCACTGGTAAGGTGGCCGGGGCCTTCCAGCTCTAGGCCTCCAGAGATCGCCCGCCTAGGGCATCAAAGGCCACAGGACATGGAAAGCAGCAGGCACCACCTCTGAAGTGCATCCTGGGGATCGCCTACACGTAGCCGAGGAGCAGTGATGTTTAAGAAGATTGAAGATCACTGAGTGGACACTACGAGGGAGGGGGGGGTGGCATTATCAGTAGTTAGGGACAATGAGGATTTTGAATGTACACAATTAAACTCATGTTACACGCAAAGTCTCTGTCATGTTATTCCACACAGCAGGCCAGACTGCACCTCCACCCAGGGTTGCTTCCCTTGCTCCCTGCCCTCTGGGCACAGTGGTCCTAGATAGAAGTTACTGATGCACACTAGGTGCAGTTGATCGATGTGAGCGTGCTGTCACCAAAAAGACCGGAATCAGACTGTGGCATAGACTGAGGAGGACCAGGGCGCACCTCATAGTGGATTAACATCACTGTCCTGCCTTGTATATTGGCCCGCTGACAGTGTCAACACAGGCCCATCACCCTGGAGTGATGATTTGCAGATCCTAGAAGGGTGGAACAGAATGGTCGGCGGGGACGGGAGGTGGTGTGAGGGAGGGCCAGGGATTGTGGTGAGGGGTAAATGGGTGGGATAGATGGGGGAGAGGGTGATGGGAGGAGGGGAGGAGATGACGGGCAAAGTCCCTTCCTATGATAAGCAAGTGAGGGTGAGGGCCTCCCTGGCCCTCCGAGCATGCCGGACCCTCGTCCCTGCCATCTGTCCTCCTTCCTCCGGCTGCTCCGATGGGTTCTCCCCAGGGTTGTCCCCCAGCCACACAGACCCTTCCTTATCTTCCTCAGATGAAGCCACATATCCCTCCTCCTCCAGCACATCACCCCATTGCTGAGCCAGGTGATGGGAGCACAGCAGACCACCAGAAAGTGGGAGACCCTCCGGGGTGTATACTGCAGTGCACCACCAGAGTGGTCCAGGCACCAGAAATGCATTTTGAGCAGTCCGATGCACCGCTCAATGACAGCCCAGGTAGCAGCATGGGCCTTGTTACATGCGGTCTCCACTTCGGCCTCCAGCTCCATTCTTGCAGCATCAGCCAGGACCTCAGTGGCCAACCTATCAGCCTGGGCAGCCCCCGAAGATGCAGGGGATCTCGGAGTGTCCCAGGATGTAGCTGTCATGCACGGTCCCTGGGAAGCATGCACCCACGTGCATGATCCGAAGGTGAGATCGCACATGAGTTGAAAATCCAGTGAGTGGAATCCCTTCCTGTTAATGAAGGGCACTCCCTGATGCCCATTCAACGCAAGGCAACATTTGTGGCATCTATAACCCCCTGGACTTAGGGCTCATGACTCCCACAAGTGACTTCTTGACTTCATCATATCTCATCTCTACCCAAACCATTTCCACATTTTCGTTTCCTGAACGTAGGTCATCCTTCTCTCCGGTAATACCGTTGATAACTAACAGAGCCACCCGACTTCCTGTCCTTCCTAAATGTCCTGCACTCTTCAATATTGAGATCCCAGCCCGTATCCTCCTGCAGCCATGTCTCTGTAATGGCTATCAAATAATATTTGTTTATTTCTGTGTGCTTTCAGTTCATCTGTTGGTTTTGAAAGTCTTTAATTTTATCCTTTGATTCTTTTCATAACCGCTAGTCTCACCTGTTGACTGTTAGAGTTGCACACTCTATCGCTTCCTGCCGCAAACTGTTTTCCATTTCCTGTAATAATACCTTTTTCTTTTGCCTTGTGGCTACTCTTGATTCACCACATCTTCCCAGATTTGAACCTTGCCCCCACTACATAGTGTTACGATTCCAGTTGATGTTATAACCGGATACAAAAGTCCCAGAATGGAACCCTGGCTCAAAAAACCGTAACATTTACTTTTTAAAATAAAACATGGAGGAACAGAGTCCCAGGACCGTTAATTAGTTTTAATAACAAGGAAAAAACATTTATTAAACATGAAAAAATTAGATTATAATACAGTACTCCTTTACTCCCCCTTAACGTAACAATTAATAATAATGATAATAATAATAATCTTCATTGTCACAAGTAGGCTTACATTGCAATGAGGTTACAATGAAAAGCCTCGAGCCGCCTTGTCTCACTGAACTCCAGCTTCCAATGATTGATTTCAAATTCAGCTTTCAGAAGTCACACTTTTAAATCTTCTTCTAAATTATGAAATCCTTCCATCAAGGTTTCAACTTTCAGATTTTACACCTCTCCCTTCAGGCTTCCTTTGTCTTAAAGGCTTTTGCACAAACTCTGAGGTCCAACCAATGATTTCTACATTATTTCAAATGTTTCCCAAACTGTAGCAATTTCTCACAAAGCTTAGCATGACAGCAGACACCTTTTTGGCCTCTCACGATCTAATACCTTTTCAACGCTCAGTAACTTTACTGAACAGTCACCTGTTTTGATTCCCAGTTTCTTCTGTTCTGTTAACTCCAGACGTCTAGGAAACTTCTCTTCATTTCTCTAGTTTCCTGAATTAATTTGACTTTAGGCTTCCAGCATCTGTTTTCTTAACCTTTACTTCACAGTGTGGGGTTTCTTTTAGCAAGGCTGAGGGAGATATTCCCTCTTTAGCCTTTGAAAATCCATTGCTTCTAGCTGAACTGTGCTCTCTCTCTCACTACCTATCTCCAACTACAATCAAATACACTAAAACTTAAAAGCTTCTCTACCTTACAAGGCCCCCCATTGCTAAGCAACCACTGCTGGTTTTACTCTTCACACCTTAGCCATCTCTAAGCACAATAGAATCACAGTTGGAATTGAGACCAACCCCCTCCATAGACATAGGAACATAGAAACAAAGAAAATAGGTGCAGGAGTAGGCTAGGTTAGATGGGGTCACTGGGTTACAGGGATAAGGTGGAGGTGTGGGTTTAAAGTGGGGAGTTGTCTCCAAGGGCCGGTGCAGACATGATGAGCTGAATGGCCTCCTTCTGCACTGTAAATTCTATGATTCTATGATTCGGCCCTTGGAGCCTGCAGCATTAGTGAATATGATCATAGCTGATCGTGTAAATTCAGTATCCCACTCCCGCTTTCTCTCCATACCCCTTGATCCTTTTAGCTGCAAGGGCCACGTCCAGCTCCCTCTTGAATATATCCAATTAATTGGACCAACAGCTTCCTGTGTTAGAGAATTTAACAAATTCACAATTCTCTGAGAGAAGACATTCTTCCTCATCTCAGTTCTGAATGGCTTACCCCTTGTGACCCCTAGTCCTGAAGTCAGTGTACAGGAGGGAGATAGAGAACCTAGTGGAGTGGTGTAGCGACAACAATCTCTCCCTCAAAGACAGCAAAACTAAGGAGCTGATCATTGGCTTCAGGAAGCGAAGTATCATACACACTCCTGTCTGCATCAATGGTGTTGAGGGGGAGATGGTTGACAGCTTCAAATTCCTAGGTGTGTACATCACCAGCAATCTGTCCTGGTCCACCCACGTTGATGCTACGACTAATAAAGCACAACAGCGCCTATACTTTCTCAGGAAATTCAGCATATCCACATTGACTCTTACTAACGTTGATAGACGCACCATAGAAAGCATGTATCACCGCCTGGTATGGCAACTGCTTGGCCCAAGACCGTAAGAAACTACAGAGAGTCGTGAGCAAAGCCCAGTCCATCGCGTGATGAACCAGCCTCCCAACTATTGACTCTGTCTACCCCTCCCGTTGCCTTCGGAAAGTGGGCAGCATAATCAAAGACCCCTCCCACTCAGGTTATTCTTTCTTCCAACCTCTTCCATTGAGCAGAAGATACAAAAGTCTGAGAACACGCACTAACAGATTCAAAACCAGCTTCTTCCCCGCTGTTACCAAACCCCTGAATGACCCTCTTATGGACTGATCTGATTTCTTCACTGTACGTTTCAGGGCAATTCTCCATATTTTTAAAAGGACCCAGGAGAAACCTGCCATTTTAAAGTGGCCAACTCTGGCTGCTAGCTGACAAAACCTCCCAGAAGGCTCGGCAGGACTAACCTTACCTGCCTGTGGATTGGGCTCAGGAAAGGTGCGAGCCTCAGGAATCCAGGTGCAGCAGAGACACAGACACACCAGTGATCTAATCACCAGAAGAACAAAGGAAGATGGAGATCAGCAGACGAGAAGAAAACAGCCCAGCAGGGAGACAATGGCCACGAAATCGGCCCCATAACAGAAAACAAAAGACCCAACCTGTTAATGGGATATCGTTCAGGAAGCTCCGGACAAACATTAACAGTTCGTTAAAATTGGCCGACAAGCATTAAACAGGACACTGAAATCGACAAGCAGTTTCAGTTTCAGCCAAAACCGAAACTGCCAGAGTCCAGAAATCCATTGTCCTTGAAATTGCTTAGGGGGCAGAGTCAGCCTTTTGAAATTGGCTTTTAAAAGAGACATGCTGGTGGGGAAAAGGAGAGCTTCTTAGTTTTGTAGAATCGTGACATGAGGGAAGACCAGCCTGCCCCTTTTTAACTCAAGGAAGGAAGCACCCGGAGACGACAGCCCCTAGGATTGTAAGTATCCTCTGCCAACTTGTTGAAGTTCCTGAACTAAGATAGGAGTAGAGGCAAGGGAGGGGGGGTAGCATTTTAAACTCCGGTAATCTTTTGCTCATCTGTAAAATTGTGTAAAGGAAGATTTTTGTTGTGTCCGTATATTGTGTTCTCCCATAGTAATAAGATAAAGCAGAAGTTTTATTCATGTGTGATGCGATATTGGAGGTTGATTTTGACGTTGTTAAGTAAATTGTAAGTTTGAAACTCGTTTGGAGTCTGTCTTGTTCCTTTTTTTCTCTCACTGACACGCTCTGGCAAAGTCACAACTTTTATCCTCGACCATAATTCTGGAGTCGAGACCCGAGGGTGATCTGGGCGCCTCGAAACGCTCACTCAAGGGAGACTACTGGTTAGGCATAAACAGTGTGATCTCTCTTTTTCTCTCTCTTGGGGAACTACTCGAGTGGAGTAGGTACAGGGTGGCAGTTACATCTGTGTGATGTAAGTATCAGGGTACCGGTTAGATATAAACGGTGAGCCTGGTTCAGCGCTCTCTCCTGCGGGGTTACCCCAATGCGGCTTCCCACGGCCTTCGAAATTCCGAGGCTTGTAGGAGAGAGACACTCACAGCTATCGGCGGACCCCCAAACACCGGCCTGTAAGTGGAGTAAAGAGAAAGAAACCCCAACGTCACACATCTTCTATCCTGAGTAGTACTACATTCCTGAGTGCTTCACCTGATGCTTGTGTCTACGTATTTACATTGTGTATTTATGGATAGCCTATGGTTTTTTTAATGATGGAATGGTTTATCTGCAGTGGTTTGTAAGCAGAACAATACTTTTCACTGGACCTCGGTACACGTGACAATAAACAAATCCAATTCAATCCAATTAGTCTAGTGAACCTTCGCTGCACACCCTCAATAGCAAGAATGTCCTTCCACAAACTAGGAGACCGAAACTGCACACAACCCTCAAGGTGTGGCCTCACTAAGGCCCTGTATAACTGCAGCAAGACATCCCTACTCCTATACTCAAATCCTTTGTCCAACCTTTGTCCAGTATGAATCTAACCAAAGGTTTTTCCCTACATTTGTTTCCCTGACATTTGTTTAAAACCCTCTCTACTTCCCAAGGACAGGAATGTGAGGGAAATTAATGAAAGGGCAAATGTGTTGTATCAGGAAGAACACTTTAGTTCTAAAATAGCTGGGAGCTATCAAAGAACAAAGAACAAAGAAATGTACAGCACAGGAATAGGCCCTTCGGCCCTCCAAGCCCGTGCCGACCATGCTGCCGGACTAAACTATAATCTTCTACACTTCCTGGGTCCGTAACCCTCTATTCCCATCCTATTCATGTATTTGTCAAGATGCTCCTTAAATGTCACAATCGTCCCTGCTTCCACCACCTTCTCCGGTAGCGAGTTCCAGGCACCCACTACCCTCTGTGTAAAAAACTTGCCTCGTACACCTACTCTAAACCTTGCTCCTCTCACCTTAAATCTATGCCCCCTAGTAATTGACCCCTCTACCCTGGGGAAAAGCCTCTGACTATCCACTCTGTCTATGCCCCTCATAATTTTGTAGACCTCTATCAGGTCGCCCCTCAACCTCCATCGAACACCACTGGTCACAGCCCTCTAATTAGAAAAGCATCCTTCCATTGCTACTCTCTGCCTTCTATGACCTAGCCAGTTCTGTATCCACCTTGCCAGCTCACACCTGATCCCGTGTGACTTCACCTTTTGTACTAGTCTACCATGAGGGACCTTGTAAAAGGCCTTACTGAAGTCCATATAGACAACATCCACTGCTCTACCTGCATCAATCATCTTTGTGACCTCCTCAAAAATTATCAAGTTAGTGAGACGCAACCTCCCCTTCACAAAACCATGCTGCCTCTCACTAATACGTCCATTTGCTTCCAAATGGGAGTAGATTCTGTCTTGAAGAATTCTCTCCAGTAATTTCCCTACCACAGAAGTAAGGCTCACTGGCCTGTAGTTCCCTGGATTATCCTTGCTACCCTTCTTAAACAGAGGAACAACATTGGCTATTCTCCAGTCCTCCGGGACATCACCTGAAGACAGTGAGGATCCAAAGATTTCTGTCAAGGCCTCAGCAACTTCCTATCCAGCCTCCTTCAGTATTCTGGGTTAGATCCCATCAGGCCCTGGGGGCTTAACTAGCTTAATATTTTTTAAGATGCCCAACACCTCATCTTTTTAGAGCTCAATGTGACCCAGGCTATCTACACACCCTTCTCCAGACTCAACATCTACCAATTCCTTCTCTTTGGTGAATACTGATGCTAAGTATTCATTTAGTACCTCGCCCATTTCCTCTGCCTCCACACATAGATTCTCTTGCCTATCCTTCAGTGGGCCAACCCTTTCCCTGGCTACCCTCTTACTTTTTATGTACGTGTAAAAAGCCTTGGGATTTTCCTTAACCCTATTTGCCAATGACGTTTCATGACCCCTTCTAGCCCTCCTGACTCCTTGCTTAGGTTCCTTCCTACTTCCCTTATATTCCACACAGTCTTCGTTTGTTCCCAGCCTTTTAGCCCTGACAAATGCCTCCTTTTTCTTTTTGATGAGGCCTACAATATCTCTCGTTATCCAAGGTTCCCGGAAATTGCCGTATTTATCCTTCTTCCTCACAGGAACATGCCGGTCCTGAATTCCTTTCAACTGACACTTGAAAGTCTCCCACATGTCAGATGTTGATTTGCCCTCAAACATCCGCCCCTAATCTAGGTTCTTCAGTTGCCACCTAATATTGTTATAATTAGCCTTCCCCCAATTTAGCACATTCACCCTAGGACCACTCTTATCCTTGTCCACCAGCACTTTAAAACTTACTGAATTGTGGTCACTGTTCCCGAAATGCTCCCCTACTGAAACTTCTACCACCTGGCCGGGCTCATTCCCCAATACCAGGTCCAGTACCGCCCCTTCCCTAGTTAGACTCTCTACATATTGTTTTAAGAAGCCCTCCTGGATGCTCCTTACAAACTCTGCCCCATCTAAGCCCTTGGCACGAAGTGAGTCCCAGTCAATATTGGGGAAGTTGAAGTCTCCCATCACCACAACTCTGTTGTTTTTACTCTTTTCCAAAATCTGTCTACCTATCTGCTCCTCTATCTCCCGCTGGCTGTTGGGAGGCCTGTAGTAAACCCCCAACATTGTGACTGCACCCTTCTTATTCCTGATCTCTACCCATATAGCCTCACTGCCCTCTGAGATGTCCTCCCCTAGTACAGCTGTGATATCCTCCCTAACCAGTAGCGCAACTCCGCCACCCCTTTTACATCCCCCTCTATCCCGCCTGAAACATCTAAAACCTGGAACTTTTAGCTACCAATCCTGCCCTTCCCTCAACCAGGTCTCTGTAATGGCAACAACATCATAGTTCCAAGTACTAATCCAAGCTCTAAGTTCATCTGTCTTACCCGTAATACTTCTTGCATTAAAACATATGCACTTCAGGCCACCAGACCCGCTGTGTTCAGCAACTTCTCCCTGTCTGCTCTGCCTCAGAGCCACACTGTCCCTATTCCCTCGTTCTCCCTCAATGCTCTCACCATCTGCCTATCATGCAATGAATAGGCAGGAAGTGTAGACTGACAAAATGGTTCAATAAGAGATTTTGCCAGAGGGCGCATGGCAGGCTGGGAAAGTCAAGTTAGCTTGGATTAGCTAAAGGTGAAGACAGAAATAGATGAATATGCACTCAGGTGGAAAATAATTTAGCAAAATCAATATGGTGCAGAGGAATGAAGTGAAATTAACTAGCTGAAACAATCAGAGTTCATGGGAAAGATAGTAAATTGTTAACGTCAAATCAGTGCAATGCGCAGAGTGTGGTGAATAAACTGGGAAACTGAGGCACTTAATTTACTGGAAGATCAAAACTGAATAACAATAAAGAAATCTCAGTGCGAAATGGATAAGAGTAGACAATAAGACATTGGCATAGTGGTATTGTCACCGGACCAGTAATCCAGAGACCCAGAGTAATGCTCCGGGGACACAGGTTCAAATCCCACCAAGGCAGATGGTGAAATTTGAATTGAATAAAAATCTGGAATTAGAAGCCTAATGATGACCATGAAACCATTGTCAATTGTCATAAAAACTGGAAAAATCTCCTTTGGGGAAGGAGGTATCCTATCCTTACCTGAACGCATGTAAATCTCCGTAAGTAAACCATCTTCAGAATATCTAGACTAAATACATAAAAGCAATGGGAAAAATTGAAACATTTATATTTGATTATCATACTACTAGGCCAGACTTTCAGGAGTGTGAAATGCTGGTGATCTTTTAATTCATTAGATGAACATTTACCATTTTGAGCATTAACTTGACAGCTTGCCAGATGGCAGAAGTAATAATATTGGCTGGATTTTATATGCCCAGACCAGGTATGTTTTTGCAGTGGAGGGGGCCACATAAACTAGGTCAGGTGGCTAGCTCACCACCTTCCCGCCCACCCCCGACTTGGTCCTCATAATATTCAAGGCGGGTGGGTACCTGAAGTCAGAAGCCCACCCACCTTATTTAAATTAATAGTCAAGCTTGTTAATAGGTAGCACAGCTGTTGCACTGTTGCTTCCCAACGCTATGGTCCCAGGTTCGATTCTCGGCTTGGATCACTGTCTGTGCGGAGTCTGCATGTTCTCCCTGTGTCTGCGTGGGTTTCCTCCGGGTGCTTCGGTTTCCTCCCACATGTCCCGAAAGACGTGCTGTAAGGTGAATTGGACACTCTGTATGCCCCCTCTGTGTACCCGAGCAGGTGCTGGAGTATGCTGACTAGGGGTTTTTCATTCCTGGCTTGGGTCACTGTCTGTGAGGAGTCTGTTGTTGTCTTTGTGGGTTTCCTCCGGGTGCTCCCGAAAGACGTGCTTGTTAGGTGAATTTGACATTCTAATTCTGTACCTGAACAGGCGTGCTGTGGTGTGGGGGATTTTCACAGTAACTTAATTGCAGGGTTAATGTAAGCCTACTTGTGACTCTAATGAAGATTATTATTATCAATAGGCCTAGTGATCTGGATCATATGCTACCTACACCAAAATAGGGTTGGCAAGGGCAGACGGTGGTGGGTAGCTTTCTGGGATCAGTGTGTAACTGGTCTATGACTATTTACTGTGGATATTGCAGTGGATGGAACCTCCCCCACCCCTCCCCACCCCACCCCCACCATGGAAATTCTCTCCCTTTCCCTAGTGACTTAGATTTTCTACTTTGATTTCGAATGCAGTGAAGTACTGCTTACCATTATAGCGATGTGTCGTAAGCGCTTGTGGTATTTATAAACCTGTTTCTGCAATGTGCGTTGTGGAAAAACGATAAAGCATGCACGTAATCCCCGACTGACAGTAACAGCAGTCAAGTCCAATGCTCAGTTCAATAAGTACATCAGAGACTCAGAGATCCTTTCTAGGTCCTCAACTTAAGCTCCCTGCACTGATTGGAAAAGTTGCACTTGGTCAAGCCATCCGATTACAAGTTGGCTGCCAGAAAATGTAGTAAATGTTGACTGCCCTGTGCCTGAGGATATATAATCAATCATATTAAAAAGCAAACAGAATTTACAACATTATTTTTCAGCTCTGCTTTCGCAAAGGCTGTATCACAGCAACATCTGAAATTTATTTTGTTCTCGAGATAGAGGCAACATTGACATCGGCATTGTTTCGTACACCAGCCCATAAATAACCAGATTTATTAAATCTGAACTTGCTATGATGGGATTTGAACCCATACCTGCTGAGTAATGCAACCATTAGACTGCTATATCCTTAACGCATGCATGAGGCACCAGGATGTGAAAGGTCATCATAGCCTGGGTGTTTCTGCACCCTCCTCACACTCTATAGATTTGTTCCACCAACCCCTCCCCCTTAATCTCACCTGTTGGGAATTGCATATTTAGGACAATTTCCACATCTTCCAGTTACTGGAATGCCAGTTTTCCTCCAATTAAAATCAAAGTTAATATTGAAGGAGCAACATTAGTGGAATTTTGAGATGGACAGTTAGAAGAGGACCCATAAAGTAAGTGACAACAAATTGAAATGAGCAAAATTTTACCTTAACATGTAATTAACGTGTTATTTGGATCTGGGGTTTATTGTCACGTGTGCCAAGGCACAGTGAAAAATATTGTTCTGCATACAGTCCAGGCAGCGGGAGGTGTAGACAGAGTCAATGGAGGCGAGTTTACGTTTCATAGAATTTACAGTGCAGAAGGAGGCCATTCGGCCCATCGAGTCTGCACCGGCTCTTTGAAAGAGCACCCTACCCAAGCCCACACCTCCACCCTATCCCCATAACCCAGTAACCCCACCCAACACTAAAGTGTGATACACACTGAAAGGTTTACTTTCACTCAGTAATTAGAACGTTTCACTTTCTCGGCGCAAACACTTTAAATCAAATGCCAATTGTTCACTTCTCTTGTAGCTGGTGTGTGGAGAAGATCATGTTCACTGTAGATCTGCCAGCACAGAATCTGCACTGTGTTTCTGGATACACTATAGCACCCAATTATTATTTTTTTCAAATTAAGAGGCAATTTAGCATGACCAATCCACCTAACTTGCACATCTTTGGGTTGTGGGGGTGGAACCCACGCAGACACGGGGAGAATGTGCAAACTCCACATGGGACAGTGACCCAGAGCCGGGATCGAACCCGGGTCCTCAGCGCCGTAGGCAGCAATGCTAACCATTCTGCCACGTGCCGCCCGTGGTGGACTGGGCTGTGTTCACGACTCTCTGTAGTTTCTTACAGTCTTTGGCTGAGCAGTTGCCATACTAGGCTGTGATGCAGCCACATAGGATGCTTTCTATGGTGCATCCTTAGTTAGCTGAGGACGTATAGGTGCTGTTGTGCTTTCTTGGTCGTAGCGTCGACATCGGTGGACCAGGACAGATTGTTGGTGATGTGCACACCTAGGAATTTAAAGCTGTTAACCATCTCCACCTCAGCACCATTGATGCAGACAGGGGTGTGTATGGTTCCTCCCTTCCTGAAGTCAATGACCAGTTCCTTAGCTTTTCTGACGTTGAGGGAGAGATTGATGTTGTTACACACCATGCCACTAGGTTCTCGATCTCCATCCTGTACTCTGACTCATCGTTGTCCAAGATCCGACCCACTACGGTCATGTCATCAGAAAACTTGTAGATGGAGTAGGAGCCAAATTTTGCCACACAACTGTGTGTATAGAGAGTACAGCAGTGGGCTAAGTATGCAAAGTGTGCTCTTGTACAAAGAAAGTACTTGGGAACCACGAGCATAAAAATTGGGTGATTATCTATGCACGCTGCCAGATCAATACCGACATTGAGAATGCCTTTCCTCCACCTTGCCTGCGTCCCCACTAATTCTCTGATTCAACGTCCTCAAAAAGGAACAGTGAGATATGGTAGCGCAATGATTATATTACTGTAGTTCTAATCTAGAGCCGTAGGCTAATAATCTAGAGGATGCAAGTCCATCATTCTGCCATGGACGGCATGGTGGTACAGTGGTTAGCACTGCTGCATCACTGCTCCAGGGACCCAAGTTCAATTGCAGCCTTGGGTCACTGTCTGTGTGGAGTTTGCACTTTTTCCCCATGTCTGCGTGGGTTTCCTCCAGGTGCTCCGGTTTCCTCCCACAGTCCAAAGATGTACAGGTTAGGCGGATTGGTCATGCTAAATTGCCCCTTCGTGTCCAAAAAGGTTAAGTGGGATTACGGGGCTAGGATGGAGGCCTGGGCTTAAGTTTATGTAGGCTGCTCGTTCCAAGGGCTGGTGTAGACTCGATGGGCCAAATGGCCTCATTCTGCTCTGTAGAGATTCTATGACAGCTTAAATTCAGTTTAAAAAGTCCATAACAGCAAAATGACGACAGCCCCAGTGTGAATTGTTATAAAAACACATCTAGTTTGCAAATATCCTTCAGGAAATGTGCTAACTTTGTCTCATAAGTGTGACTTCAGTCCCGTACAATGCAGTTGACTCTGAAATGGCCTGGAAAACTCAAGCTTGTCAGGTCAGCCAGGGATAGGCTATAAAGGGAGGTCCTGCCAGTGAAGACCAGACCCCAAAAATGAACTTAAAATATAAATCAATAATCCATTGGTCAACTTTCCCAAGGCAAGAAATGTAAAAAAAAACACGAGTTCAATCAGTGGTAATAAATCAGAAAATGTTTCACAGCAATAAAGTCAGAAGATTTCTGTTTCTCCAATGTAATATCCCACTTTTCGGAGCAGCTACTGCGGACTGGACTCCCATCTCTAAACAAAAAATGAAAAGAATGTAGTTAATGTTTCCTGCTCTTCCGAGATGACAGCTAATTGTGGCGAAAAGCATGTTGTTTTGTAGGGCCTGAGACTTGGGGGACGGTAACTTTTGAAAATAAACAAAACTCTGTGGTACTCCTCCTGCCAAGTTGACTGCACCATGCATGATTAAGTACAATTCAGTGGCTTCCTAGGCTCCTTTAGCGGCTTGAGAATCAGAGTTTTGCGGTGAAAGTTTAAATATATAAAACATTCCAGAACAATCGGAAATTCAGCTTTGGGCAATGAGAATTTACAGCCGGCACAGCGCTGGTTTTAATTGGGGAACAATGACAAATGTTCTCACCCTCATAGTTATCCCCCGAATATTTGGGTGTGATACCTGTTCAGGGAACTTTTCCAGTACAATCCAGTTGGATGTAACGAACAGCTGACAGAAATAGGGATGGAAGGCACATTCCCGCTGCGGAAATGAGAAAACTAATGACAAAATCATATTTGCAGAACCTTGTTTCACACCTCTGTCTCCTTGCATTCCGTCAGGGAGCTGTCCATTTACGATTGAGTGCTTCTGCCAGTTCAGTGATATGTTGACACAAGAGAAAACTTCCTGTCTGATGAGTAGAGTAAGAAGTCTTACAACACCAGGTTAAAGTCCAACAGGTTTGTTTCAAATCATTAGCTTTCGGAGCACTGCTCCTTCATTCACCTGAGGAAGGGGCAGTGCTCCGAAAGCTAGTGATTTGAAACAAGCCTGTTGAACTGTAACCTGGTGTTGTAAGACTTCTTACTGTGCTCACCCCAGTCCAACGCTGGCATCTCCACAGCATGCCTGATAAGTGGTCTTTCTCTAAACCTCTGCCTCCCACCAATCCTTCTTGTCTTTTGCCTCCCACAATAAATGTCATTAAGACTGCTGGATTCTCCGCCGGCAGGATTTTCCATTGCTCCAGCAGTGAACCTATGCCCGTGGGTTTCCCGGTGACGTGGGGTGGCCACAATGGGAAATCCCACTGGTAAGTGGCGGGAACTGAGAATCCGGTGAGCACACGCCTCCCAGGGGAACCTGGCTGGCAGACCGGAGAATCCAGCCCATTTTTCTTTCGACTTTACTCATTTAGAAATATAGGGCTGGATTTTACCACCGCACCCTGCTACAATTTTACTCGTGGCGTGGAAGACATCAGAAAGCCCACCCACAATGGGCCAATTGTGTGTGCACGGTAAGGCAGCACGGTAGCCTTGTGGTTAGCACAATTGCTTCACAACTCCAGGGTCCCAGGTTTGATTCCCGGCTTAGGTCACTGTCTGTGCGGAGTCTGCACATCCTCCCCGTGTCTGAGTGGGTTTCCTCCGGGTGCTCCGGTTTCTTCCCACAGTCCAAAGATGTGCAGGTTAGGTGGATTGGCTATGCTAAATTTCCCTTAGTGTCCAAAATTGCCCTTAGTGTTGGGTGGGGTTACTGGGTTATGGGGATAGGATGGAGGTGTGGGCTTGGGTAGGGTGGCTCTTTCCAAGAGCCAGTGCAGACTCGATGGGCCGAATGGCCTCCTTCTGCACTGTAAATTCTATCTATGAAATTGAGGCCTATAAGAGACCATTGATTAGTCCATCCCATTAGCCAATCCCACTGACGTTGAGATTTAACCAACAGCGGGAGAGGCCCATGCCAATTATCCAGCCTGTCGGCTGTCTTTGTGCATGCAAGTATCAGGCAAGTGACTGAGAGGGTTTCCTCATTCGCAGCCCTGCCCCCAAAGGTCTTCCCCATCCCAGTTCATCTCCTCCCATGGCATGTCCACCAAGTCCCCCACTCTCCTAATTCCCTTCTCTGGGTCTGCCAGCCTGGCCCCAGTAAAAACTCCCAAGACCTACCTCTGGTCCCAGCTCTCGCACGTCCCAGCTCTCGCACAGCCCATCTTCCTCCAGTCCTCACTGCAGTACCAGCAATGGCCACTGCTGCTGGTTCTGGAAATCTGTTGGTCTCTGATTGGCTGACAACTCTTTGAGTTGTCACTTCCTGGTATTGAGAACCTCAAACAAATTAGTGGTCAATCGGTCATTAAATGGCAGTGGAGGGAGGATCATCCCTGTTTTTTTATGCATGGGAACAGGATAACTGCCTCCAATGTAACGTACAGCCCATAGCCAGAATTGTACACTCCCTGAGGCTGGGGGGTGTAAAGTAGCATGGACGGGATTCGCTCCAGGATTCCGCCCTCCCCAATCCGGGCTTGATCTTATCATGGGACTAACAAAGCTTCAGATTGAAAAACCACCCAAATCCCCATTACCCAAATCCCCATGGGGCTTTTCACAGTAACTTCATTGAAGCCGACTTGTGACAATAAGTGACTGTTATTATTATTAAGGCCCTTAAGTAACCACTTATTGTCCACTTAAGATTTCTTTCCTATCCTGTCTCAATTTTTAGGCTGGTGAGCTCCAGTGGGAAACAGAAAAGACACTCGATTAATGGTGGCACGGTGGTTAGCACTGCTGCCTCACAGCTCCAGGGACCCGGGTTCAATTCCGGCCCTGGTGACTGTCTGTGTGGCGTTTGCACTTTCTCGTCATGTCTGCGTAGGTTTCCTTCAGGTGCTCCGATTTCTTCTCACAGTCCAAAGATGTGCAGGTTAGGGGGATTGGTTATGTTAAATTGCCCCTTAGTGTCCAAAAGGTTATGTGGGATTACTAGGTTCTGGGTATAGGGTGGAGGTGTGAGCTTAAGTAGGGTGCTCTTTCTTAGCGCCGGTGCAGACTCAATGGGTCGAATGGCCTCCTTGGACACTGTAAATTCTATTATTCTATGATCTTGGGTGGGAAGGTGGGGGTCCTCCATTGGAAGGCTTCCCGAGACTGAAAGCACCCTCCCCTTACCAAATGGAGACCTTTGGCCTTCCCCATGGCCCCCCCTCTCCGCCAGTCCATACTCAACAGCGAGATCGCATCTCCAGTGGTACCCCAGGGCATCCCCTATCTTCTTCTCCCTGGAACCCCCATGCTACTTACTAACAATGCAGTCCCCAGGACTTTATCTCAAGAACAGTGCTGCAGTACCTCTCCCAGCCACTGCAGCACCGTGCCTGGGTGAGTTCTCCAAGGCAGGACTTCCTTCCAAGTGTGGACCAAAGTACCTCTTGCTGCCAATCAATGCTCATTATAACAGAAAATGGCAGTGGGCCTAATCAGAGCTGACTGTATGGGTTTCCTCCGGGTGCTCCGATTGCTTCTCACGGTCCAAAGATGTGCATGTTAGGTGGATTGGCCAGGCTGAATTGCCCCTTAAAGGTCAAAAGGTTAGGTGGGATTAGTGGGTTATGGGTATAGGGTATTGGATGTTGGGAAGCAAGTGCAAACTCCAGCCAGACAGTCACCCGGGGCCGGAATTGAACCCAGGTCCCTGAATCTGTGAGGCAGAAGTGCTAACCACTGTGCCACCTTGCTGCCCATTAATTGAGTGTGAGAATCTTTTCTGTTTCCCACCCTCAGACACTGGGGCGCCTGTCAGCCTAAAAATTGAGGCAGGGCAGGAAAAAACTCTATAGTGGGCATTATGTGGTTACGTAAGGGCCTTAATAGGGGCTTGGGTGGTTGCCCTGTCGACTCTCTGGATGATGGATGCCGAGCGCTCGCCATTCTGCAAACTCAAGCCATAGGGCACGATTATAAGTTTTGTAGTGAGTGGGAACTGCTGCGAGCTTCAAGGTGCTCGACCCAGCGAGCCCAGTGATGCACAATCAATGACCACTAAAACGAGGTTGTAGTCCAACTGAAGGTTTTAATAAGCTACATGTTTCCCCCAGCAGCTCAGGTACAGAAAGAAGGCTGCTGGGGCGGCACGGGCTCTTATACCCCGATTTGCAGGGCGGAGTTACCATACAGCTTGACCAATAGGAAACATACAATATCTACCAATGGTGTTCCAGCATTACCAGGTACCGTAATACCTCTACACAGACTACCACATTCACCTCCTGTTAAAAAAGAGTCCGGCGGGAGTGGTGGCTTGATATTACAAAATGGTAACGTGGTAAAATTATAGTTATGGAGGTACCGTAATACCTCCGTACAGTGTTTTGTCTTATTGTCGTACTATTTACAGATTCACAATTCAGTATATACACTTTAAAATGACGCAATCAGTCGATCGGGGGCCCTGGTCGTCCTCTGTGATCGTCGAAGCTCTCGTGGTGACGCCGGTGGCGGCTCGGGCGTCTGTGACTCCGGGAGCGTGGCCTCGATCTCTGTGGCAGCTCCGACACCCCTAGACGGCGCTGGTGGGGAAAACGGTTGACCTGGGAAAGGAGTGTCTGCGGGGTGCGTCGATGGGTGGGGGGGCCTACACAGGGCCGGCGGAAGGACCGATCCTCCTGGGAAGGGGGCGGCTGTAAGGTGCACCAGTGGGAGGGAGGGTGGGACTGGTGGCTGGGGTGTGCGTGGGGATCCGACGGGCGCCAGGTCTCGTAGGGAGACCGTATCTTGCCAGCCGTCGCAGTACGCCATGTAGGCGTACTGGGGGTTAGCGTGGAGAAGATGGACCCTCTCACCCAACGGGTCTGACTTGTGCACCCGCACATGTTTTCGGATCAGGATGGGTCCGGGAGCTGCCAGCCAGGTCGGGAGCAAGGTCCCTGAGGAGGACTTCCTGGGGAAGACAAGGAGACGTTCGTGAGGTGTTTGGTTGGTTGTGGTACAAAGCAGTGACCAGATGGAGAGGAGGGCATCCGGGAGGACTTCCTGCCAGCGGGTGACTGGGAGATTCCTGGACCGTAGGGCCAGGATGACGGTCTTCCAGACCGTTCCGTTCTCCCTCTCTACCTGTCTGTTACCCCGGAGTTGTAACTGGTCATCCTGCTCTAGGCGATGCCCTTGCTGAGCAGGAATTGACGCCATTCGTTGCTCATGAAAGAGGACCCCCTATCATAGGACATTACAGTGGAGTACAAGCCCTTTGGCCCTCGATGTTGCGCCGACCTTTGAAACCACTCTAAAGCCTTCCTACACTATTCCCTTATCATCCATATGTTTATCCAATGACCATTTAAATGCCCTTAAAGTTGGCGAGTCCACTACTGTTACAGGCAGGGCATTCCACGCCCTTACTACTCTGAGTAAAGAACCTACCTCTGACATCTGTCCTATATCTATCACCCCTCAATTTAAAGCTATCTCCCCTCGTGCTCGACATCACCATCCGAGGAAAAAGGCTCTCACTGTCCACCCTATCTAATCCTCTTATCATCTTGTATGCCTCAATTAAGTCACCTCTTAACCTTCTTCTTTCTAAAGAAAATAACATCAAGTCCCTCAGCCTTCCCTTATAAGCTCTTCCCTCCAGACCAGGCAACATCCTGGTAAATCTCCTCTGCACCCTTTCCAATGCTTCCACATCCTTCCTATAATGCGGCGACCAGAACTGCACGCAATACTCCAAATGCGGCCACACCAAAGTTTTGTACAGCTGCAACATGACCTCATGACTCTGAAACTCAATCCCTCTACCAATAAAAACTAACACACCGAATGCCTTCTTAACAACCCTCTTAACCTGGGTGGCAACTTTCAGGCATCTATGTACATGGACACCAAGATCTCTCTGCTCATCCACACTGCCAAGAATCTTGCCATTAGCCCAGTACTCTGTCTTCCTGTTATTCCTTCCAAAATGAATCACCTCACATTTTTCTGCATTAAACTCCATTTGCCACCTCTCAGCCCAGCTCTGCAGCTTATCTATGTCCCTCTGTAACTGTCCTTCCGCACTGTCCACAACTCCACCGACTTTAGTATCATCGGCACATTTACTCACCCAACCTTCTACGCTATCCTCCAGGTCACTTATAAAAATGACAAACAGCAGTGGCCCCAAAACAGATCCTTGTGGTACACCACTGGTAACTGGACTCCAGGCTGAACATTTCACATCAATCACCACCCTTTGCCTTCTTCCAGCTAGCCAATTTCTGATCCAAACTGCTAAATCACCCTGAATCCCATGCCTCTGTATTTTCTGCAATAGCCTACCGTGGGGAACCTTATCAAATGCTTTACTGAAATCCATATACACCACATCAACTGCTTTACCCTCGTCCACCTGTTTGGTCACCTTCTTAAAGAACTCAATAAGGTTTGTGAGGCACGACCTACCCTTCACAAAACCGTGTTGACTGAGGGCAGCAGTGTAGCATTGTGGATAGCACAATTGCTTCACAGCTCCAGGGTCCCAGGTTCGATTCTGGCTTGGGTCACTGTCTGTGCGGAGTCTGTACGTCCTCCCCATGTGTGCGTGGGTTTCCTCCGGGTGCTCCGGTTTCCTCCCACAGTCAAAGGATGTGCAGGTTAGGTGGATCGGCCGTGATAAATTGCCCTGAGTGTCCAACATTGCCCTTAGTGTTGGGTGGGGTTACTGGCTTGTGGGGATAGGGTGGAGGGGTTGACCTTGGGTAGGGTGCTCTTTCCAAGAGCCGGTGCAGACTCGATGGGCTGAATGGCCTCCTTCTGCACTGTAAATTCTATGCTATGTTAAAACTCTATGCTATGCTATCTCTAATTAAATTATTTCTTTCCAGATGATTGTACATCCTGGACGAAATTCTCCGACCCCCCGCCGGGTCAGAGAATCTTTCCCGGGGGCGGGATTCACACCGCACCGGTTGGCGGGCCCCCCGCGCGATTCTCCGGCCCGTATGGGCCGAAGTCCCGCCGCTAAAATGCCTGTCCCGCCGGCATAAATTAAACCACCTACCTTACCGGCGGGACAAGGCGGCGCGGGCGGGCTCCGGGGTCCTGGGGGGGGCGTGGGGCGATCTGGCCCCGGGGGGTGCCCCCACCGTGGCCTGGCCCGCCATCGGGGCCCACCGATCTGCGGGCGGGCCTGTGCTGTGGAGGCACTCTTTCCCTTCCGCCTCCGCCACGGTCTCCACCATGGCGGAGGCAGAAGAGACTCCCTCCACTGCGCATGCGTGGGAAGCTGTCAGCGGCCGCTGACGCTCCCGTGCATGCGCCGCCCGGAGATGTCATTTCCGCGCCAGTTGGCGGGGCACCAAAGGCCTTTTCCGCCAGCTGGCGGGGCAGAAATTCGTCCGGCGCCGACCTAGCCCCTCAAGGTTGGGGCTCGGCCACCAAAGATGCGGAGCATTCCGCACCTTTGGGGTGGCGCGATGCCCGTCTGATTTGTGCCGTTTTGGGCGCCAGTCGGCGGACATCGCGCCGTTTCCGGAGAATTTTGCCCCTTATCTCTTATCAACCTTTCCAGACTTTGCCCACAACAGAAGTAAGGCTCACTGGTCTATAGTTACCGGGGTTGTCTCTACACCCCTTCTTGAACAAGGGGACAACATAGTGGGCCGGATCTCGAATAACGATGAGTCCGAATACAGGAGGGAGATAGAGAACCTAGTGGAGTGGTGTAGCGACAACAATCTCTCCCTCAATGCCAGCAAAACTAAAGAGCTGGTAATTGACTTCAGGAAGCAAAGTACTGTACACACCCCTGTCAGCATCAACGGGGCCGAGGTGGAGATGGTTAGCAGTTTCAAATTCCCAAGGGTGCACATCTCCAAAAATCTGTCCTGGTCCACCCACGTCGACGCTACCACCAAGAAAGCACAACAGCGCCTATACTTCCTCAGGAAACGAAGGAAATTCGGCATGTCCACATTGACTCTTACCAACTTTTACAGATGCACCATAGAAAGCATCCTATCGGGCTGCATCACAGTCTGGTATGGCAACTGCTCGGCCCAACACCGCAAGAAACTTCAGAGAGTCGTGAACACGGCCCAGTCCATCACACGAACCTGCCTCCCATCCATTGACTCCATCTACATCTCCCGCTGCCTGGGGAAAGTGGGCAGTATAATCAAAGATCCCTCCCACACGGCTTACTCACTCTTCCAACTTCTTCCATCGGGCAGGAGATACAGAAGTCTGAGAACAAGCACGAACAGACTCAAAAACAGCTTCTTCCCCACTGTCACCAGACTCCTAAAAGACCCTCTTATGGACTGATTTCATTAACACTACACCCTGTATGCTTCATCCGATGCCAGTGCTTATTTAGTTACATTATATATGTTGTGTTGCCCTATTATGTATTGTCTTTTACTCCCTTTTCTTCTCATGTACTTAATGATCTGTTGAGCTGCTCACAGAAAAATACTTCTCACTGTACCTCGGTACACGTGACAATAAACAAATCCAATCCAATCCAATCCAACATTTGCTATCGTCCAGTCTTCTGGCACTATTCCTGTAGACAATGAAGACATAAAGATCAAAGCCAAAGGCTCAGCAATCTCCTCCCTAGCTTCCCATAGAATCCTAGGATAAAACTCAAACGGCCCAGGGGACTTATCTATTTTCACACTTTCCAGAATTGCTAACACCTCCTCCTTAAGAACCTCAAGCCCTTCTAGTCTAAAAGCCTGAATCTCAGTATTCTCCTAGACAACATTGTCTTTTTCCTGTGTGAATACTGAAGAAAAATATTCATCTAGCACCTCTCCTATCTCCTTGGACTCCACGCACAACTTCCCACTACTGTCCTTGACTGGCCCTACTCTTACCCTAGTTATTCTTTTATTCCTGACATATCTATAGAAAGCTTTAGGGTTATCCTTGATCCTACCTGCCAAAGTCTTCTCATGTCCCCACCTGGCTCTTCTTAGCTCTCTCTTTAGGTCCTTCCGAGCTAACTTGTAACTCTCGAGCTCCTTAACTGAACATTCACGTCTCATCTTTACATAAACATTCTTCTTCCTCTGAACAAGTGATTCAACTACTTTAGTAAACCATGGTTCCCTCGCTCGATCACTTCCACTGGGGAAGTTGGGGACCCACTGGGCATAGTAAGAGAATAACCCTAGGCAGCGCTTCTGGGTCTTGTAGCAGTGAGGGAGGGGAACTCCATAAGGGGGTGCATGCATTCAGGATCGGGGCCTATGACTCCATTTCGCACTACATAGCCGAGGATGGCTAGGCGGTCGGTGCTAAGCATCCATTTATCCTTGTTATACGTAAGGTTAAAGATCTTTGCGGTCTGGAGGAATTTTCGGAGGTTGGTGTCATGGTCCTGCTGGTCATGGCCGCAGATGGTGACATTATCGAGATACGGGAACGTTGCCTATAAACCGTACCGGTCAACCATTCGGTCCATCTCGCGCTGGAAGACCGAGACCCCGTTAGTGACACCGAAGGGAACCCTTAAGAAGTGGTAGAACCGCCCATCTGCCTCGAAGGCAGTGTATTTGCGGTCACTAGTGCGGATGGGGAGCTGGTGGTAGGCGGACTTAAGATCCACCGTGGAGAAGACCTTGTAATGCGCGATCCTGTTTACCAGACCAGATATGCAGGGGAGAGGGTACGCGTCCAGCTGCGTAAACCTGTTGATGGTCTGACTGTAGTCGATGACCATCCTATGCTTCTCCCCGGTCTTTACCACCACTACTTGAGCTCTCCAGGGACTGTTGCTAGCTTCAATGACTCCTTCCCTCAGTAGCCTTTGGACCTCTGACCTAATAAAGATCCGACCCTGGGCACTGTATCGTCTGCTCCTGGTGGCAACGGGTTTGCAATCCGGGTTGAGGTTCGCAACCAGGGAAGGCGGATCGACCTTGAGGGTCGCGAGGCTGCAGACAGTGAGAGGGAGTATAGGGCTGTCAAATTTGAAAGTTAGACTTTGGAGATTGCACTGGAAGTCTAACCTGAGGAGTATGGCCGCACAGATGTGGGGAAGGACGTAGAGCCGGTAATTTTTAAACTCCCTTCCCTGGACCGTGAGGTTTGCTACACAAAACCCCTTTATCGCTACTGAGTGGGAACCGGAGACCAGGGAGATTTTTTGATTAACGGGGTGGACGAGGAGAGAATAGCGCCTTACCGTGTCAGGGCTTATGAAGCTCTACGTGCACCCACAGTCGATTAAGCAGGACGTCTCGTGCCCGTTGATTAGTACTGTTTTTGTAGCATAGATTATCATAGAATTTACAGTGCAGAAGGAGGCCATTCGGCCCATTGAGTCTGCATCGACTCTTGGAAAGAGCACCCTACCCAAGGTCAACACCTCCACCCTATCCCCCTAACCCAGTAACCCCACCCAACACTTTTGGACACTAAGGGCAATTTATCATAGCCAATCCACCTAACTAGCAGTTGAGAGTGTTCGAGACCGGGACTGATCCAGGGTCACCGAGGCTAATCGCAGCAGTTGAGTGTTCTCTTTGGGCGGTGTGCGGTCAGCCGAGTTGGGGTCCTGGGAGTCCATCCAAGATGGCGGCGCCCATTGGTCGCACATGGCTGGGGCTGCACAAAATGGCGGTGCCAATCCATCGCACGTGGCGTCTGCGGGACAAGATGGCGGCGCCCGGGGGCCGCACGTGGCCCTGGAGGAGGAAGATGGCGGCGCCCACTGGCCGCATGGGGACCGTGGAGAGGGTTGTGGTGGAGGTCCGCATTCGCCACCGGTGACCACAAGGGCCTGGCATACCACCACGAAGTGGCCCTTTTTACCGCATCTCTTGCAGGTGGATGTGCGGGCCGGGCAGCGTTGCCGGGGGAGCTTGGCCTGCCCACAAAAGTAGCAGCGGGGCCCCCCAGGTTTGCCAGGCCACCCTGCAGCACAGGCTTGTGGGGGGATGGGAGATGTCTCGGGGTCGGCTGCGGAGGGGTTCCACGCTGCCCAGAGGGCTGCCACGCGGTCGGGAACGTAAGCCTGCAAGGACCCGTGCCTCCTTGAGGTCCAGGGTGTCTTTTTCCAGCAATCGCTGGTGGATTTGGGAGGACAGCATACCTGCCACGAAAGTGTCCCGGATCAAAAGTTTTGTGTGGTTGCTCGGCGAAACTTGCGGGCAGCTGCAGTATCTCCCCAACACCAGGAATGCATGGTAGAATTCTTCCAGCGATTTCCCCAGGGATTTGTCGCCTCGTTGCTAGCAGATGTCGGGCATAGATCTGGTTTACCGGGCGAATATAATGCCCTTTTAGCAGCTCCATTGCTGCATCGAAGTCGTCCGCGTCCTCGATGAGGGTGTAAATTTCCGGGCACACCCTCGAGTGCAGGACTTGCAATTTCTGTTCTCCCGTGGGTGTGTTTTCGGCCGTTCCGAGATATCCTTGAAAAGACGCCAGCCAGTGCTTGAAGGTTGCCGCTGAGTTCGCCGCATGGGGGCTGAGTTGCAGACACTCCGACTTGATTTGGAGCTCCACCCTTTTAAATCCACCTTATTAAATTGATCCACGATCAATGACCACTAAAGCGAGGTTATAGTCCAACTGAAGGCTTTAATAAGCTAGATGTTTCCCCCAGCAGCTCAGGTACAGAAAGAAGACTGCTGGGGCGGCACGGGCTCTTATACCCCGCCTTGCAGGGCGGAGCTACCATACAGCTTGACCAATAGGAAACATACAATATCTACCAATGGTGTTCCAGCATTACCTCGACCACAGACTACCACACCCAGCAAAGCTATTCAACGTTAATTGGTCCACTTAACGAGGCCTTACGGGCTTCTCACCGCAAATGATGGCCCGACGGCAGTTGCTAAACCAACCCCAGACAGTTCACAGCAATGGTGCCAAGGAGACAAACCCCAAGATTCGGGAACGCAGACTTGGGGAGGCTGTTAGACGCTGTGGAGGCCAGGAGAGGTGTCCTCTTCCCCCGAGGGTCCTGGAAGGTCAGTCATAGGGCAGCCAGTGCAGCCTGGGATTGAAGTGGCAGTGAGTTTGGGGAGTGTGACCAGAAGGACAGGCCTCCAGTGCCGGAAAAAGGCCAATGACCTACACCGGGCAGCAGGAGTGACTAGACACCAACGCACCCCACCCTGCCGAGACCTCTCCGCCCCTGCAGGAGTGACCACCCCCAACTCTTCATGCGACACCCAACTCTCCCTCCACCCCCTTCCCCTTCAACCTCCCCAAATCTTCCATCACACACCCCCTCCCACCACTGTAAACCACACATATGGTTAACGATGCCCTCTCTGTGTCTCCTCAGGAAAAGCTCTCCCACAATCGCTGGGAGAGGGCCCAGACGGGCAGTGGTGTGCCAGACATCAGGATCTTCACCACCTTCGAGGACCGTGCCCTGGAGGTGACCAGTGAGGCTGAGGACAGAGCAGTCACCAATGCAGAGACTGGCGGACGCCACAGAGGTGAGGAACCACCGAGCTCCACCCAGAGGACCTGTCAAACGTGAGTTGTTGTTGCATTACTGACTGACCCATCCCTCCCATTGACCACATGTCCATTCTCCAGCAGGTCCTCCAGCCGCCAACGCCTGCCCATCCCCGGTGGCCTCCTCTGCAGCCTTCCATGAGGCTACGTCGGAGGAGAGCTCCGAGGTGCCGCCATAATAGTCGCATCACAGCTGTCATCCCCATCCTCCACCAGCGCAGATACACACACCTCGGTGGGAAATGTTAGTGGACAGGCTTCTGGGGCACAATCTGGTGAGCACCACATTGTTGCTGATGTGCATCAGGTGGAGGCAGGAACCCCCAGGCGGGACAGCAGTCGGAGGGGCTGTTGGATCCCAGGACCCAGTTGGGTCCCAGCCTGATGCTGAGCCTGTGGAAGAGGTCACTCCAGAGCTGATGGAGATGATAGGGAGTGGTCAGGACATTCAGAGGGAGATGTCAGTGCCACTCTAGCAGATCCATAGCTGCTTGGAAGTGTCCCAGAGGCTACGGGCGCTGGAGCTATCGGCAGCAATAGGTGGCACCGAGGACAACACTGTTCGGGTGGCAGCCGCAGTGGAGAGCCTGGTGCATGACGTCGGCACCATTAATGAAGGTGTCTAAGGCGTTGCGCAGTCGGTGATGGCCTTGGCTGAGGGTCGCTTCAGAATGTCTGCCTCGCTGGGGGATGTCACCCATTACCAGGCTGACCTTGATGAGGTTCTGCGGGACATGTCCTGCTCGCAGATGGGAATGGCCAAGGAGATGCGGGGCTTGTCCAAGTCGCAGGTGGGTATTGGCGAGATGCTGGAGAGCTTGTCCCAGTCTCTGAGGAGCATCACCGAGGGCGTCGACACGATGGCGCAGACCACGGGGAACCGTCAGGGCTGGCAGAGCCAGATGCTGCAGGGGCTCGAACCAGCCGCTCGTCCATCCCAAGGTGAAACCCAGGGCCTAATGAGCACCGAGCGGGAGGAAGGGCCGCTGAGTTCCAACCCAGACCCTTCCCATGGAGTGGGGTGAGCTCCCCCGGGTTGCGCCCCTCTGATGAGGTTGTGTTTCGCAGCCAGCACACGGGACAAGACGGCACAGCAATGCCTGTGCCATCGACAAGTGAGCCCGGGCCCTCCAGCCCCAGAGCCCCCAGAGGACGCCCGCCAGGGGCATCGAAGGCCATGGGACGAGGTAGGCAGCTGGCTACCTCGACCTCAAATGTGCATCCTGGGGAGACAACCTAGACGTAGCGGTAAAGCTAGGAAGCCACAGCACATCGAGGATCACTTCGGGTACCAGTGGAGGGGGGACGGGGAGGGGGAGGTAGAGGGGGTGGCACCTTCGGGTGAATGGGGTATTGTATAAACACCCTTGTGCACAACCAGTATGCTGCCTCTGTCACTTTCTTCCACAATGCGGTACCGACCTCCAAAAGCTTGGCCTACCTCTCCAGGCATCTCCCCCTCCCCGGGCATACCGCGTGCAGGTAATGGGTGTGAGCGAGCACTCAGCAGAGAGGCAGGGGTCAGACTATGGCATAGATTGAGGAGCACTGATGCTCAGCTCTCTACAGGTTATCCTCACCCCATTTCCCTTGATAATGACCTGTTGACGGTGCCAGCACAGTCCTAGCACCCTGGAGTAATGTGACACATACCCTGGGAGGGTAGCGAATGGGAGTGGGGGGTGACGGACCAGGCCATATCCTAGGTGAAGCGGGCGAGGGAGGGCCTCCTGGTACTCCAAGCTTGCTGGACTCCTTGCCGCTGCTGGCTGTCCTGTAGCCTCTGGCTGGTCCTCAGGTTCCTCCCCAGCCTCGTCCTCCAGCCCACACTGGTCCAGCGTCACCTCATCATCTTTGTCTTCCTCCTCCTCGGAGGTGGCCACATGTTCCTCATCACCAACCTCCAACACATCGCCCCGCTGCTGTGCGAGGTTGTGGAGGGTACAGCAGACCTCCACAAAGTGGGCGACCCTCCGGGCAGTGTACGGCAGGGCACCACCGGAACGGTCGAGGCATCGGAACCGCATCTCGAGGAATCCGATGCACTGCTCAATCACAGCCCTGGTGGCCACATGGGCCTCGTTGTAGCATCTCCACTTAGGTCTCCGGCCTCCTTATTGCCGTCATTAGCCGGGTCCTCAGCGGGCAACTCTTATCCCCCAAGAGCCAGCCGATCATTCTGTGCTGGTCCTCAAAGAGGCCAGTGATGACGGACTGCTCCAGGATGTAGCTGTTGTAGACACTCCCCGGGAGGCATGCACACACATGCATGATCTTGATCTGGTGGTCACACACAAGTTGTATGTTGAGGGAGTGGAACCCCTTTCTGTTGACATAGGACACTACCAGGTGGCTCGGTGAGTACAGGGCAACATGCGTGGCATCTATTAGCACCAGGACCAGTGGCATCCCGGCGATGGTGGAGAAACTGTAGCCCAGGCACCTTGCTGAGCTTGGTCCATGTCAAAGACAATGTAGTTTTCCACCCGGGCATACAGGGCATCCGTGACTTGTCGGATGCACCTGTCGGCTGTGGCCTGTGAGATGCCACACAAGCCCTGGCTTGAGCTCTGGAATGATCGTGACGCGTAAAAGTTCAGGGCTGCAGTGAACTTGACGGCCACCAGGTGCGGGTGTCCTTCTCCTCCATGTGGTGCCAAGTGGGCAAGGACATGGCACTGATAATAATAATAATAATCATTATTGTCACAAGTAGGCTTACATTAACACGGTGTTATATTACCACGACTGGTAATATGTTGTATTCTTTGTCTTTTCTTCCAGATTGACCTGATGAAGTGTTGACAAAGAATATACCAAACAAAAGATTGAAACAAAGCTAATTTATTATTACACTACTAATTAAATGAAGTTTGCACACTCTACTGAGCTATAGATGATGATAAATGATATTGAATCTGTATTACAGTATTCAATACTCTATCTAATTAGTAATTTCACTATGACTTGACCTTGTGCTATCTATCTCGAATTAACATTCAATCTGCTCTCTCCATGTTCTTTTCAGCTATTCCCAGAATTCCCTGAGAGGCTGTCTTAAATACTAGAGAAATCCCTCTAGTGTTTGATTTACACATAGATGTAATTATTAATCCTTCACTAACCTGACTATATACATATCATTACACACTGCAATTAAGTTACATTGAAAACCCCTAGTCGCCACATTCTGGCGCCTGTTCGGGTACACATAGGGAGAATTCAGAATGTCCAATTCACCTAACAGCACGTCTTTTGGGACTTGTGGGAGGAAACCAGAGCACCCGGAGGAAACCCACGCAGACACAGGGAGAACGTGCAGACTCCACACAGACAGTGACCCAAGCCGGGAATCATACCTGGGACCTTGGAGCTGTGAAGCAACAGTGCTAACCACTGTGCTACTGTGCTGCCCTCTAGGGGTTGGCATGGTGGTGCCATGAGCTGTTGCCCTGTGGTTGCCCCCCAGCACCCCCAGCCCCCCATGGTGGCCCACCCTAGCCGGGGCTGTTCCTCCCCCCCCCCATAGTCAAGGTTCCCCCCCCCACCGCCCTCCCCGCCAAGCACTGGGGTGAGAATCTCAGTGCGCCCGGGCTCTTTGATCGTGAGAAAACATGGCTATTCATCTCCTCGACTGCCCACTGACGGCCTTCCGCCAGGTTCAGGTTTTATAAAAGGAGTAATAATCGGCACCAGCGTGACCACTTGCTGGGGAGGCCGATGAATGATGGGATGCTGTTGGATAAAGGGTCGCTCCCGTTAATTGTATGGAAATAGGGCTTAAGTGGTGATAATTGGTTTCTCGCCATACTATGGCGAGATCCCAATTTCACCTACGAGATCGGGCCGGTTGCATCGTAAATTGTTTGGCGTCTGGCGTGGTTTTCGTTTTTGGCCTCTCCCGCAATTCACCAGCCTCGTTTTGCTTAAGCGGGAGCGCAACGAGGCTGTAGAATCGCACACATCGTGTTTATTCACTGAAGATAGGTGGTGAAGGATAGACTGTGCATCTAATCTCTATTTATTTTTTATCAGCTTTTATTTACATCGATACACATTAGAAAAATGCACCTCCTTACTGCACAGCTGAATTTCAACCTGTTCTTATTTAAAGGAACACAGTCAATGACCATCACCTTCATGCAATTAAAATAGCAATTAATATACAACTAACAGATCGCTTATTAGCTCTAAATGAGAATTACATTTTATATGTACAACCAACATTTCAAATCAAATTCAATCAGCCTTCCATTTTCTGTATAAATCATTACATTGTGAGAGACCTCTCCACTGGGAACGTTAACAATATTTGTACGTGCATTTCTTTCTGTGAAACTGACAAAGGCTTGTATACACCTATTTAATTTTGGAGATTTCCTTTCACTCCAGAATTTGATTCAAACTAGCAAGGTCAATATGTAACCTTTTCACTCACACATTTTCAGAGTATACGGTATCACACAATGAACAATAATTTTTAGAATATTCAATGTGTTTATTGTCTTCAGTACGCCCTTTGTACAGAGTTTCTCTTGAAATGTTTGACAAAGAGAATTGCATATCCACTGCCTTCACAATACCCAATGTTTTAGCAGTTAGCATTCTTTTAACAGCCGTTTTTATTTTTTTATCTTCCCAAGCTGAAGAACAGCATTTCATCATCTCTAACCCAAGAAATATTATGAAACTAGCAACACTAGAATACTCAGCAAGAAGTTTAACAAAGTTTTAAGCTTCATGGGACTGGATTCTCCGATTCTGGGGCTATGTCCCCACACCGGCGTGAGAACGGTGGCGTTGTACCCCAGGAAAACGGGCGCAAAATGGCCACCGATTCCCCGTTTTGCTGGGGGGCTAACAGGACGGCAGCTGCCGATACGGCCCAGAGAATTGCCGGGTCTGTGGCCGCGCATGAGCACGGCAGCGGCCTGTGGCGGCCGTGCTTCCTGGCAGAAACCGCTCACAGAACCGGCCCGTGAAATAATCCCCCCCTTCAGCCGGCCCGGACCGCCCCACCACAGTGCCCCCAGCCCCGAAAAATGTCCCTCCTACCCGTAGATCGGCCCTCCCTCGGTTGTGGCGGCGCTGGACTGAGTCCGCAGCCGCCACACTGAGATCCCGACGGGTGAGACCACACGTGTCCCGCGCCGTCGGGAACTCGGCCGGTAGGGGGCGGCGCATATGGTGAAAGGAGCGCTACTCCCGATTCGGTCAGGAAATGTGATTCTCTGGCCGTTCGCCGAACGCAATTTCACCGTCGGCAATCGGAGAATCCAACCCATGATCTTTGGGTCACCGAAGGATGGGAACTTAAGTATGCATTCATCCAGATTAATTTCCTTACATGTTTTATTTGCCATCAAAACATTTCCTCTGCTATGTTACTTTGGAGTATTTTATCATAGTACTGTGGTATTATAGGTATTACGATACCTGATAGGCTGAAGAACCATTGGTGGAAACTGTATGCTTGCTATTGGTTAGAGTGTATGATAGCTCCGCCCTGATAGGCGGGGTATAAGAACTCGTGCTGCCCCAGCAACCCTCATTCTGTACCTGAGCTGCTGGGGGAAACATCTAGCTTATTAAAGCCTTCAGTTGGACTACAACCTCGCTTTAGTGGTCATTGATCGTGCATCAATTCAATAAGCTAGTTTTTTAAGAAGAAAGGGAGGGAGCTCCGAATCAAGCCGGAGTGTCTGCAACTTAGCCCCCATGCGGCGAACTCAGTGGCAATCTTTAAGCACTGGCTGGCGTGCTTTAAAGGGTAACTCGAGACGGCCGAATACGCACCCACGGGAGAGCAGAAACTGCACGTCCTGCACTCAAGGGTGAGCCCGGAGATTTACACCCTCATCGAGGAAGCGGAAGACTTCGATGCAGCAATAGAGCTGCTAAAAGGACACTATATTTGCCCGGTAAACCAGGTCTACGCCCGGCACCTGTTTGCAACAAGGTGACAAACCCCTGGGGAATTGCTGGAGGAATTCTACCGCGCACTCCTGGTGTTGGGAAGAAGCTGCAGCTGCCCGCAGGTTTCGGCGAGCGAACACACGGAACTCTTAGTCCGGGAGGCTTTCGTAGCAGGTATGCTATCGTCACAAATCCGCCAGCGCCTGTTAGAAAAGGACACCCTGGGTCTCAGGGAGGCATGGGCCCTTGCAGGCTCCCTGGACGTGGCTTCCAGGAACGCCCGCGCCTACATTCCCGACCGCGCAGCAGCCCCCTGGGCAGCGTGGAACCCCTCCGTGGCCGTCCCAGAGACTTCCCCCATTCCTTCACAGGCCTGCACTGCAAGGCGGCCTGGCAACCCCGAGGGGCCCCGCTGCTAGTTTGGCGGGCAGGCCAAGCACTCCCGCCAGCGCTGCCTGTCCCGCGCATCCACCTGCAAGGGATGCGGCAAAAAGGGCCATTTCGTGGGGGTATGAAAGGCCCGGGCGGTGGCCGCGGTCTCCAGCAGCGAGTACGGACCGCAACCACAGACTTCTCCACGGGACCCGTGCGGTCGCCGCCACCTCCTTATCCCGGGGCCACGTGCGGACCCCGGGCACCTCCATGTTGTTCAGCGGACGCCACATTTGAGGGATGGGCGCCGCCATTTTGTGAACCACCAGCCATGTGCGACCAATGGGAGACGCCACCTTGGATGAACCCCCAGGACCCCAGCTCAGCTGACTACACACTGCCCGAACAGAACTCTCAACTGCTGCGATTGGCCTCGGTGACTCTGGATCAGTCTCGGCCTCAAACACTCTCAACCGCTACAACGACCGTATTCATCAATGGGCACGAGACATCCTGCCTAATCGACTCTGGGAGCACGGAGAGCTTTATCCACCCCGACACGGTAAGGGGCTGTTCTCTCCTCATCCACCCCGTTAATCAAAAAATCTCACTGGCCTCCGGCTCACACTCAGTGGAGATAAAGGGGTTTTGTGTAGCAAACCTCACATTCCAGGGAAGGGAGTTCAAAGATTTCCGTCTCTACGTCTTTCCCCACCTCTGCGCGGCGACACTCCTGGGTTTAGACTTCCAGTGTAACCTTCAAAGTCTGACCTTCCAAATTCGGCGGCCCTATACCCCCCCCTTACTGTCTGCGGCCTCGCGACCCTCAAGGTCGACCCGCCGTCCCTGTTTGCGAACCTCACCCCGGTTTGCAAATCCGTCGCCACCAGGAGCAGACGATACAGTGCCCAGGGTCGGATCTTTATTAGGTCAGAGGTCCAAAGGCTACTGAGGGAAGGAGTCATTGAAGCTAGCAACAGTCCCTGGGGAGCTCAAGTAGTGGTGGTAAAGACCGGGGAGAAGCATAGGATGGTCATCGACTACAGTCAGACCATCAACAGGTTTACGCAGCTGGACGCGTACCCTCTCCCCTGCATATCTGGTCTGGTAAACAGGATCGCGCATTACAAGGTCTTCTCCACGGTGGATCTTAAGTCCGCCTACTACCAGCTCCGCATCCGCACTCATGACCGCAAATACACTGTCTTCGAGGCAGATGGGCGGCTCTACCACTTCTTAAGGGTTTCCTTCGGTGTCACTAACGGGGTCTCGGTCTTCCAGCGCGAGATGGACCGAATGGTTGACCGGTACTTGTTCGGGCAACATTGCCCGTATCTCGATAATGTCACCATCTGCGGCCACGACCAGCAGGACCATCACACCAACCTCCGAAAATTTCTCCAGACCGCTAAAATCATGAACCTTACATACAACAAGGATAAATGCATGTTTAGCACCGATTGTCTAGCCATCCTCGGCTAAGTAGTGCGAAATGGAGTTATAGGCCCCGACCCTGAACGTATGCGCCCCCTTATGGAATTCCCCCTCCCTCACTGCTCCAAGGCCCTAAAACGCTTCCTCGGGTTTTTCAGTTACTACGCTCAGTGGGTCCCCAACTACGCGGACAAGGCCCTTCCCCTGATCCAATCCATAGGTTTTCCCTGTCGATAGAGGCCCGCCAGGCCTTCAGCCGCATTAAAGCAGACATTGCAAAGGCCACAATGCACGCCATCGACGAGTCCCTCCCCTTCCAGGTCGAGAGCGATGCGTCCGACGTAACTCTGGCGGCCACCCTCAACCAAGCGGGCAGACCCGTGGCCTTCTTCTCCCACACCCTCCATGCTTCCGAAATCCATCACTCCTCAGTCGAAAAGGAGGCCCAGGCCATAGTAGAAGCTGTGCGACATTGGAGGCATTACCTGGCCGGCAGGAGATTCACTTTCCTCACTGACCGACGGTCGGTGGCGTTCATGTTCGATAATGCACAGCGGGGCAAGATAAAAACGACAAGATCTTGCGGTGGAGGATTGAATCTCTCCACCTACAACTACGAGATCTTGTATCGTCCCGGGAAGCTAAATGAGCCTCCTGACGACCTGTCCCATGGCACATGTGCCACCGCACAAGTGGACCGCCTCCGAGCCCTCCACGAGGACCTCTGCCACCCGGGGGTCACTCGCTTTTTCCATTTTGTCAAGACCAGCAACCTGCCCTACTCCATCGAGGAGGTCAGGACAGTCACCAGGGACTGCCAAATCTGCGCGGAGTGCAAACCGCACTTCTACCGGCAAGAGAAAGCGCACCTGATAAAGGCTTCCCGGCCCTTTGAACGCCTCAGCATGGACTTCAAAGGCCCCCTCCCCTCCACCGACCCAACACGTACTTCCTGAGCGTGATTGACGAGTACTCCCGGTTCCCATTCGCCATCCCCTGCCCCGACATAACCACAATCACTGTCATCAAGGACCGCCATAGCATCTTTGCACTGTTCGGGTTCCCCACTTACATCCACAGTGATAGGGGGTCCTCCTTTATGAGTGACGAACTGCGTCAATTCCTGCTCAGCAAGGGCATCGCCTCGAGCAGGATGACCAGTTACAACCCCCGGGGTAACGGACAGGGAGAGAGGGAGAACGGGACGGTCTGGAAGACTGACCTACTGGCCCTACGGTCCAGGAACCTTCCAGTATCCCATTGGCAAGAAGTCCTCCCGGATGCCCTCCACTCCATCCGGTCACTGCTTTGTATGACCACCAATCAGACACCTCAAGGACGTCTCCTTGTCTTGCCTAGGAAGTCCTCCTCTGGGACCTCGCTCCCGACCTGGCTGGCAGCACCCGGACCCATCCTGCTCTGAAAACACGTGCGGGTGCACACGTCGGACCCGTTGGTCGAGAGGGTCCATCTGCTCCATGCTAACCCCCAGTATGCCTACGTGGCATACCCCGACGGCCGACAAGATACGGTCTCCCTACGGGACCTGGCGCCCGCCGGAACCCCACGCACATTCCAGCCACCAGTCCCACCCTCCCCTCCACCGCAGCACCTTACGGGAGGATCGGTACTTCCACTGCCCCCGTCTCGGCCCCCACCGACGCCCCACGCAGGCACTCCCTCCCCAGGTCAGCCGCTTTCCCCACCAGCACCGTCTAGGGGTGACGAAGCTGCCATGGAGATCGAAGCCACTCTCTCAGAGTCACAGACGCCCGCGCCTCCACCAGAGTCACCACCGAAGCTCGGACAATCACAGAGGACGACCAGGGCCCCCGATCGACTGATTGCTTCATTTTAACTGTAATGTAAATATAAACCATCAAATGTACATAGCTACCAGACTTGTAAATAGTTACTAAACACTGTACGGAGGTATTACGGTTCCTCCACAACTAATTGATACCATGTTGTTATATTTTGTAGTTTCTGGCCACCACCCCCGCCGGACTCTTTTTTTTAACAGGGGGTGAATGTGGTATTATAGGTATTACGGTACCTGATAGGCTGAAGCACCATTGGTGGAAACTGTATGCTTGCTATTGGTTCGAGCGTATGTTAGCTCCGTCCTGATAGGCGGGGTATAAGAACCCGTGCCGCCCCAGCAGCCCTCATTCTGTACCTGAGCTGCTGGGGAAAACATCTAGCTTATTAAAGCCTTCAGTTGGACTACAACCTCGCTTTAGTGGTCATTGATCGTGCATCAAGTACTTAACTTTAATGGATCAAGATTAGCATCATGTCAGGTTATCATAGATTTTCATAGAATTTACCGTGCAGAAGGAGGCCATTTGGCCCATCGAATCTGCACCAATACTTGGAAAGAGCACCGTACCCAAGTCCATACCTACACCCTATCCCCGTAACCCAGCAACCCCATCTGAGCTTTTTTTGTACACTAAGGGCAATTTAGCATGGCCAATCCACCTAACCTGCATATCTTTGGATTGTGGGAGGAAACCGGAACACCCGGAGGAAACCCACGCACACACGGGGAGAACATGCAGACTCCACACAGACAGTGACCCAAGCCAGAATCGAACCTAGGACCCTGGAGCGGTGAAGCAACTGTGCTAACCACTGTGCTACTGTGCCATCCTGATCTGAGCACATAACGAGTTCAACTGACCAATCAAGCTTTATCAGTTTGCTTTGTCTCTTCTTTGGGTATAACATCACCTTTCTGTGATGACCTTGTAATTAACAATCATGGGAGTGACAACGCTGTAAATAGGATTGTTGATTTGAATTTATTCTGGAACTACTTTGTTTAATTTCTAAACCAATATATTTAAAAGTCTCACAAGCCTGACTCCAAATTTTAAATACGACTCGAATCTTATTAATGACACACTTTTCAAATTCCACAATACCACTCCATAAGAAATCATCAACATTCATCATGAAGATTCCAGAACACTTTCCTTTCTGATACTATTGCAGGAACTGCTTTTAGTTGAGCACGATCTGTTTTTGCAAAAAGACCTCACTGAAAAATACCAGAATGCTGGAAGCATCATTCAGACCATAAACGTATTTGTTTAGTGTCTTCGTTTTTCTTTTGCATCTGCTGCCTCTTTTTAGATGGTTTTAGAAACACTTCTCTCTGGAAGTTATCATCCTGTGGAAATTGCTTTTATGTTTACTAACCTGTACTCCCATGAATATGTTGCCAAAAGAGCTAAAAGGATTCTCAAGATTACTTTTCCAGCTGTGTGACAGTCCACTTTAACATCTGTACCATCGAGTTGCTCTTCAAAAACCCCCTAGTTGCTAAGCATTGCTTTAATCTTGAAAGTTCCATCTACAATGATTTTTCAGTACATATCCATCTGTGTGGCAAAGCTTCTGATCCTTCCTTGGTACCTCAGAATAAACCCCAAACCTCTTCATCTATCTTCCTCCTTTTTTCTCATTAATGTATTCTCAATATTGTTAGCAGCTATCAAAAATTCACAATCATGAGGGCTTTTGCTCTCAAAAGGGGCTGGTTTAGCACAGGGCTAATCGCTGGCTTTGAAAGCAGACCAAGGCAGGCCAGCAGCACGGTTCAATTCCCGTACCAGCCTCCCTGAACAGGCGCCGGAACGTGCCGACTAGGGGCTTTGCACAGTAACTTCATTTAAAGCCTACTTGTGACAATAAGCGATTTTCATTTCATTTCATTTCATTTTCATTTCATTCATTTCTTGTTGTGTTACAAGAATGTTCTTTTGGCCTTTGTTTAATTCTCACAGCTATTGCAGCTATTTATTCCCTCTATTCCATTTATATTCTATCCATCTTGCACTCGGATCTTTTTCTGATGGAAAAAAAATCACTTTTAGGCTCACTATAAGTATTTGCACCGCACTTTCTCTGGCTGGAATATTCCCCTCCCCCCACTGCAGAGGCGGCTCGCCATTGGCTGCTGGTGGGAAGTCTATAGCAATTTTCCATAGGGGAATAGACAGCAGGGTCGACTTCGGCAGGATTAAGAGATCCTGCCGGCTGGAAGGGCTGGAAAATCCCATCCTTACATTCCATTCTTTCACCCTATTTCCCCCAATCCATGGACCTCACTTCTTGGCCATAACCCTCCACATTTAACCAATATTTAAATTTGCCAGTCTGTCCAACAATTACCACATCCCTCCATTCACCAGACACTTTAGGAATATATGCCAGCCAAATATTTAGTCTGGGCAATTGTCCTGTAGGTGTGTTGACTGTAGTCATGTATGTCATGATCATTGCCGTCACTCTCGTCCAGCCTTAATCGACTGAATTCTGTTCTTCAAGACCCTCATCACAGTAAACATGAGCATTTGAGGTACTTCTATTAGCTACTCAGAGTCTGAGATTTTACAGTCATCCGGAATTACATTTAACAGTTTAATTATCATGTTTGATAAGTACTCTCTGACAATCAAGACCCTTTTGTCTTATGGTTATTGCTTTTGATTTTATCTAACCAGGGTCTTTCCATTCCACATTTTAGTACATCTCCTGAATTGAACTTTGTCTCTGATGATCTTATATGATCCTCAGCATTCAATAAAAATTTGTTTGCGAACTCAGCCTTGATGACAGCCTGTCGCCTTGCATGTAAAGTATAACCAGATGTCTGAGGAGGACTATTGCAAAGAACAAAATGCAACTTAGGATTTTGTCTTTATTTGTTCATGGGATGTGGGTGTCGCTGGCTGGGGCAGCATTTATTGCCCATCCCTGAGGGCATTTAAAAGTCAACCACATCGCTGTGGGTCTGGAGTCACATGAAGGCCAGACCAGTAGTAGTGACAGATTTCCTTCCCTAAGGGATATTAGTGAACCAGATGGGTTTTCACGACAATCATCAAGGGTTTCATGGTCATCATTAGGTCCATGCCAAGGCGATTGATAATTTACAACCTTATCAGTTAAAAATGTATGCAGCGTTTTATCAGCCGCAACATGTTTCCTTTCACAAATACTGTTGCTAAAGGGACTCATGATTATGATCATCAGCTTTTCACACGTCTTTAAACTTGTTATTAGCAAATTCTCCTCGACTGTTTTACCAGTCAGAAAATTTGCTGATGTTCCAAGTCCAGTCCCTATCCAGTTCTCCATTATTTATCTCTAATTTCCCTTTTGCCCTCACTATTTTTTATCATAGAAATAATAAATCTTGTTGCCAGATCTAGAAAATGTAGATTGAAAGTGTTTTGTCGTCGTTTATTAACTTTAGACTCACAGCAATCACTTTGTTAAAAACATATGCCAATGGAAGGCTTACAAAAAGACATGGCAACGGATTTCACAATTCTCACTAACTCTCTCTCCTAAAAGCCGAGGTCCTAGGTCTAAGTTTCTGCAACAGCTGCCGCTCTCCTTTATGCTCCGTCCTGCAGTTACGGCAGTGCCCACTACTGAACTCTAGTGCTGTTGGGAATGATGGAACTGCTGGGAAATCAGATTGGTTGGCCATTCTGGAGGGCAGGACTTCCTCTTGCTGAGGTGTGAAAATCCCACTCTGCTAGTTTAGTGAGCCCCTAGCCTGTTACAGCTGCGGAGCAGGTTTCTTTCCAGTATGTTTGCCTTCCTTCTGGGGAGTGAGGAGGGGAGCACCCCCTACCTTCCTCCTACCATAAAATGCAGCTCTTCATTTCTGAAAAGGACCACTTGGGTGCTAAGCTGAGTCTGAAAAAAAACTTTCTCACTTTCCAACCTTCAACTGCAACTACGTTTCATTCAGTGGAGGTAGGAGAGAAGGATAGTGTAATATCCCACATGGGACGTTTGGGGTGGGACTGCTTGTCTTCTCCGTGCTCATTGCGGAGTACGAGTTCCCCCGTTAGGAGAGGGGTATCTCAATTAACCACTGTATACAAGGTTGGCTAGTAAGGCAGTGACCAGAGAGGAACCCAGTAGGGATCTACCGGGTACTGTATATACAGAACTTGAAAATAACACTCTGCTCTTACTTTACTTGATGTGGACTCCCTGTGTCCTTATTAAAGTTAAAACTGGAATTTAATCATTATGCATTTATTTTATAACCTTTTGTAAAGGCATGCATTACAAAAATGCTTCTCCTTACTCCAGAACTACAGTTTCAATCTCTTTCTCTTAATATGACAAGTAAATCCCAGGTGCATGTCCAATTCTTTGCACACAATTAAACACTAGTAACTCATAGTACAGTATTTTTCAGATGGTTCCCACCCCATCATGGAAACATTTGGTGGTAACACATCCCTGCCACTATTTAACACTCTGAGGAGCATTAACTGACTGGAGATGCGACTTGTACCCCTCACTTGGGAGTAAGTACCAGAAAGTAATCTGTAATTTGATTTGCCAGCAGCTCTGTAGTCCCATCACTGGGAGCAGTGGTCACTGCTGGGACCCAGTTCCACAAGTCTAAGTGCCAGGAGCCCCAGAACACAAGTGCTGGGGTCTCGCAGTGGCTACATAAAGGAATGCCCTCGGGGTGGGAGGCTGTGTTGCTGGGGTGGAACATCAGGAGGGGAAGGAGCACCCAGCGGGACAAACCTTGGCAGGTGTAATGTTCTTGTCGGATGGCCTGATTTATATTACAAGAACACTTGTAGCTAAAGCTATAAACGATTATTAACATTAACTGTGGGTCAACTATATACAAAACAATAGATGAATAACAGTATGATCAAGCACAAGCGACCTCTCTCTTACAGCTCCCTCGTCAGTCTGAGGTCACCTGACTCGAACATTCACTTATATACTATTGAGACCCCTAGTGGTCAGTTGGTGAATTACAGCACAACCATGATAACCATGATACCACTACGAATGCTGGAATCTGAAACCACTACTGATATCACTACAGCAGGGTCCCCCGATCGGGAAAAGGGGCCATGTGGAAGGCACCCACCCCACCCACACATCTCCCACCTGAGGCCCGAGCAGGCTCATCCAACCCCAACTCCCGCCCACCGATGTAAAAACTGCACCCTTAAGTGAAGTCCTTATTTGGCTACTTCAGGGCCTCATGATGTAACACTACCCATTGTCTCGTACACCCCTGTAAAATTTCAGACAGCTTGGGGTGGGCAGGAAGGTGGCAGGAAGGCCATGTGGGGAATTTTACAGTTCTCCTGCCTAATACATAGTTAAAATTTTCCAGTGCTCAATCGAATCCTTCTCTACTTTCAATTCATATCCACTCCAGATAGAATGGCTGTTATTCAGCTGGTTTTGGGAAGCAGTGTGATGACTTAATTCCCAGAAATGGCTGGAAGACGCTTGCCATAAAAGTTAAATTGAAAATATGTAGAAGGGTCATTTAGGCTCGAAAACTCTGTTTCTCTCCACAGCCGCTGCCAGACCTGCTGAGTTTATCCAACATTGTCTGTTTTTATTTTATATTATGTGAAAAATCATCATTTTGGTCTAAACAAGTGCACTGAAATGTAGCAGGGTATTTTTAGTGTTCCCAAGGGAGCGAGGAGGCATGCCAATGATAGACATCGGCGCTTTACCAATTTTGATATTATTACCATGTGACTAATCCCCAGTCCCAGAGGACCAGCCATATTTATGGCTTCTTTGGCTGTGTTAGCTTGTTTATGCAAAAATTATGTTCATGTTTGTGCCTCAGGTCCCACATCTATAGAAAATGCATTGAGGGTGTTATTACTCATTTCAGATGAGATTCCTACAACCAGCAGACTCCCTCAACCTAATAACCTGGGTTGGATTCAAAGTTCCATTGGTAAATGTCAGTTTTAATGAACATAAACCTAAGCCTATGTGGTATTTATCTTAAAATTTGCAATTTGTTCAACTCAATCTTATTCCTTTCTTCCCTGAACTGTTTTTATTAAAAAAAACAAATGCCAAAATGAAAGAACGGCTCATACTGGAACTCAGAAATGAAAACAGAAAATGTCACAAATACTCAGGGGTTTTAAAACATTTATGGAGAGAGAAACATTTCAGGCCAGTGGCCCTGTGAGGGGTTTTAATAAAAAGAAATTGGGCGGGATTCTCCATTGGCTGACGCCGAAATCGCGAAACGTGATTGGGTGGAGAATAGGTTTCGACACCATAATCGCAAGGGCTGCCGATTGGATGCCAACCGCCCGCTGCCCACCAGATGCACCAGGAACAGGAGGATGGAAGTCCGAGGTGCTACAGAGTTCTGGCACCTTCCCTGTGAGAGTCACCGGCACGGGCCCCATCACCTCCCCCTCCCTCGGGGTGGCCGGTGACCCCCGTGCTACTCCATGAGATGGGGTGCGTGCAGAGCCATACCCTGAGGCTCCTCTGCCACCTGGCGCTGCCAATCCTGGAGGCCTGCTCTGATCTCGACCAGCGTCTGCATGCTTGCTGCCATGGAGCACAGGAAGTGCATCATCTCCATCTGCGCCACATTACCCATTGACTGTTTCACCACCTTCTGGCTCTGTGTCACGTCAACCAGTGACTGCGCCATCTCTCTCTTGGACTGGGCCAGCTCTCCCTGCATCTGTGCCACCTCAGCCTGGGCAATGCCACCGATGTTCCCAGCCATGGCCTGCTGTGACTGGGCAACTGTGCGGTGCCGGTTTTGTTTTCGTCCACGTATTCTATAGCTGTGTCAACACTTAGTCTCAGAAACGGAGAATCCAGGCGCGATGTTGTGGAGGACACAGCAGGCCACCACAATGCGGGCAACCCTCTCAGCGTCATACTGGAGAGCCCCTCGTCAAAGGTCCAGGCACCTGAAGCACCGCTCGATCACAATCCTGGTTGCTGTATGGGTGTTGTTATAGCGGGTCTCCACATCGGTCTGTAGCCTCCTGTCCATGGCACCTCGTCCTCCTTGGCCTGTTACGCGGCCGGCTCTCCATTTTGGGTGGCTACCTCCTATCCCTCTGCTGCACCCTCTGCTGCTGCATGCTGCGCTGCTGCAGCTTCCTCCTCCTTGAGCAATTCCAGCTTGTTCAGCCGCAGGGCATCCCCTAGGTCTGCGGCGACTATCAGGAAGGCCACCATTGCTGGTTGAATTCCAATATCCATTGTCTGCAGGGGGCAAAAAGCCAACATGTTAGAATGGTGCGTACCCCTGTGCCCTACCAGGTCCAAGGGGTTACATGGTGGCTCTGGTTCACACTGTGAGCTCTGCCCCTGCATGTCCCCCAATCCCAATATCTGCGCTCCTGGCCCTGGAGCCCGACCCTGCTGCCAGGGGTATTGTCGGCTACACTGCCCTTGCCAGTGGTACGCTCCACTCATCGGCTCCCGGCCGGCGTCCCCATAGGTACTACTGTGGCCGTTGTCCTGGGTGGGCTGCCAGCGGGTGGTGGCCGGGTGGGGGGGCATATGATGGAGGATGGGGTGCGGGCACCCATCGGCCAGTGTCATTCTGCAGAACCAGGGGCCAAAGTGGGTGGTCAGTGGGATGCACAGCAAGATGGCTGCCTTGCAGGCCGCGGCAATGGCGTTCCATTACTGGACACCGCCACAGTCCCATGGGGGGTAACCCCATCCAACTGCCTATTCCACGTCACCCCGCCCCCCTCTCCCCCCACCCCAGCCCTGTCAGAGCCCGCACTACCCCAGCCAGCCTGGCAGTGACCGGCCCGGCAGCCCATTGTCACGCCTCTGTGTGTCCTACCTCCTCTCTCTCCCTCATCAGCCATGACGCCAGTTGCACGACTTTTAAAAGTACAAGTGAACCGCATCGTCAGGAACTCGGCCCATCGGAAGCGGAGAATCATGGAGGTCCCAGAGAATATCGGGTCAGGCCGCTAATGACATGCAAACGTTGTTTACTGTTTGTGCAATCCAGAACGCAATAGCGCCGCTGTCGAGGTTACAGAGAATCGTGATTTGGCATCAAATCAGTGCATGCCGCGATTTGGGCATTGGATTCTCCGCCCAATCGCATTTTGTGATTTTGGCATCAGCCAACGGAGAATCAACCCAATATTTCCTGAACTAAATGGTGGATTGCAAGAGGCCTTTTACAGCCTTCTGGTCCTAACATTTGTGTCTAGCCTTGTGAAGCATTTGGGCCTGTTTGGGTGGATACCAGGTCAAGATGACCATCCATGGAGACATCAGTGTTACTTCTCATTTTACAATGAATGAGCCAAAAACAAATAAAATTGGGTGCCCCAGGGAAATAGAAATTTCTCACAAAGTAATGATAAAATTAAGTTGAATGGGGAAATATTTATCCAAGTTATATTCCAAAAGGTGTACATTGCCAATTAATTGACATCAAGTAAGCCATCGATAGCTGTGTATCTCAGTGCCGTGCCATTACTGAATCAAAGTCAGGTTAGATATTGTGGGGATAGTGAAAGGAAAGTCAATTCACACTGAGAATCTTTCTGGAGGAAAATGGAAACTATTGTATTCCATTATGTATCCAGGACACAATCTTTGCAACTAGAAGACGTTTACGAACATCAGGTCCAGATGATTTTCCAAGACAGTTGAAGAGATGAGTAATGGTGCCTGTAGCAACAAGTTAAAAATATCCATGAAAATTTCCTTCCACTCTGAGATGGGTGTTTGGGAATTCCGGCCATTACAATTCACTTTTCCCGCCAGCAGCACACCCCCAGCCATGGGTTTCCCAGGAGTGTGGGATGAATTCAATGGGAAATCCCTTGACAAGCGGCGGGAACAGAGAATCCCGCCACCAGCGAACAGTGGGCCACCAAGAACTGGAGAATCCCACCCAACATAGGAACATAAAAATAGGAGGAATAATCATGCATTTAGCCTCTTGAGTCTGTTTCGCCACTTAATAATATCATGGGTGAGCTGATTATCGGCGTGGTTTTCCGAGAAAATGACTACAGGCGCAATCGAAGCAAAAAAATATACAGTCCCTTCTGGACTACAGGCAATGGGAACGACCCTGCTATCTAATAGCACTCTGTTTTTTTGGTAGCCTCTGGGAGACCGCATTCAGTCACATTTCCTGCACTGAGGATCTTTGCTCACTGGGACTCCTCAATGCAGCAGGAGATCATTTTTAAATGGCGCCCTGATCTCTTTACCCCCCCCAAACTCATCTATAAAGGGGTCCTCGCCCCCCCCCCCCCCCCCCGGGGTCCTCGCCCCCCCTCCAATCCCCCACATCCCATCACACACGGACATGGCATCCCGGGCCTGATCCCTGGCATGGGCAAAATGCCAGCCTGGCCCCTGGCAGTGCCCCTTCCAGCCTGACAGTGTCACCTGAGCACCCTGGCAGTGTCATTATGGCACCCAGGTGGCATTGCCAGGGTGAAGGCCAGCAGTGCCATGAGGTTATCCAGCCCAGAGGCCAACCACTCAGGGGCCTCCGATCCCCTCGGAGACCCCCGCCATGTGCCTTCCGCCTGGTCCCCATTTGTGGGGACCAGTACTGAACAGCACTCACCTAAGTTCTCCGAAGCAAAGGGGTTAGATCCCAAAGCCTCGGGTAGATCAGGCGAGAGCATATTAGAGTGAGACTAGCTGTTCACTCTAATATACAGATTTACCAAATACTGATCCTGCCCACAATGAGCAGGATCCAGATCGTGACGTCTCGCAAGATCCTGTTAGATCTCTCGAAGCGTGGTGAACCAGGTAAATTCCGGAAGAGGCCCGTTTTGGGACGGATATGGCCGGTAGATCGCGCTCTATGGGTCATTTTCGGTGAGTTTGGCGGGGTGTTTCCGGATGATCAGCTCCCTTTCTTCTAAATGCCCAACCTGTTCAACCTTTCTTCATATGACAACCCCTTCATTCCAGGAATCAACCTCGTGAAAATGTTCTGAATGACCTATTTTGAAAGTATATCCCTCCTTAAATAAGGAGGGCAAAACAAATAAGGAGAGAAAAACTGTATGTGGTGCTCTAGCTGTTGTCTCATCAAAACCCTGTCCAGTTGTAACAAGACTTCCCTACTCTATACTCCGTCCCCATTGCAATAGAGGCCAATACATTACGTTAAACTTTTTTCATTTATGTAATACAGCATTCTCCATCCTCATTTAAATAATATTGTGCTTTTCTATTCTTCTCACCAAAGTTGATAAGGTGGATTGGCCATGATAAATTGCCCTTAGTGTCCAAAATTGCCATTAGTGTTGGGTGGGGTTACTGGGTTATGGGGATAGGGTGGAGGTGTTGACTTTGGGTAGGGTGCTCTTTCCAAGAGCCGGTGCAGACTCGATGGGCCGAATGGCCTCCTTCTGCACTGTAAAGTCTATGATAATCTATGATAACCTCACATCTCCCTGCTTTATATTGTCCTGTGCAGTTAGTATTTGTTTGAGATGGGGAGGGAGCTAATGTTTGAGATAGCAAGGGAGTTGAGAATAGGAAGGAGTGGGGGTGGGGGGGGGATCAACAAGAACTTGTATTCGTATTGCCACCTTTAATGTAATAAAGCATCCCAAATAGTTCAAAAGGGCATTATAAAACAGAATTGCTAAAACCGAGTCGCATAAGGCGATGTTACCACAGGTGACCAAATGTTGGGTCAAAGTGGAGGCTTTGAAAGAGCTTCAAAAGCTGTGGGCACAGGGGGAGGGTTTAAAAGTAAAAACAGCAAGGTAGAAAGGTAGAGATACTTAGGGATGGAATTCCAGGGTTTAGTGTCCATGAAGTTGAACGCAGGGCCATTAACAGAGGACTGATTAAAATCAGGGATGCTCAAGAAGACAGAATTAGATGAGCGCAGGTGTCTTGGAGTGCGTTTGGCCTGGAAGGTGTTAAAGAGATAGGGAGGGGTGAGGCCATGGATCAATTTGAAAACACAGATTAGGATTTGAAAAGTTATTCTTTGTTTCACCCGGAGCCAGTGAACGTTGGTGAGCACAGGGGTGGTAGATATACAGTACTTGATGCAAGTTGGGCAGCAGGGGCAGCACAGTGGTTAGCACTGCTGCTTCACAGCTCCAGGGTTCCAGGTTCAATTCCCGGCTTGGATCACTGTCTGTGCGGATTCTGCACATCCTCCCCGTGTGTGCGTGGGTTTCCTCCGGGTACTCCGGTTTCCTCCCACAGCCCAATGATGTGCAGGTTAGGTGGATTGGCCGTGATAAATAGCCCTTAGTGTCCAAAACGGTCAGGTGGGGTTACTGGGTTACAGGGATATGGCGGAGATGTGTGGTGCTCTTTCCAAGGGCTGGTGCAGATTTGAGGGGCTGAATGGTCTCCTTCTGCACTGTAAATTCTATGATCTAAGTTAGGGCACTGGCAACAGAGTTTTGGATTGCTTCAAGTTTGGGGAGCGGCGTGTGGGTAGAATGTGGGAAGCCAAAGCTCAAATATGACACTAAGATTAGAAACATTCTGATTCAGCCTCAGAGATGTGGCAATGAGCAAGATGCAGCTGGCAGCTAGGGAGTGGCAATTTTGGCATGGACCAAAAATAATGGATTCCATATTCCTTATATTTAATTCGAAGAGATCTCTGCTCATCCAACCCAGGATGTTGGACAAAGCAGTCTGACCAGACAGAGACAATGGAGGATGGCGAGGTTGAGCTGGAGAGGGGGCACCTACCATGTGACCTTGGAGGAACTGGAAGTGGGAGTGGGAAGAGACTTTCCAGTTTCAGAGCTTGCGGCAACCTGAGAAACCCGAGCTGGAGTTCGGTACGCGGAAACAGGGTTTGCAACTAGTTATAACTGCCATCCGAACCTAAATCTGGTAACTTAGCAGACGACAAGGATTGAATCTAGGTACTGTTAAGAGCACAGTTAGTGGTAGATGCCATGCTATTCCCAATCCCTGAAGGGAAACATGAAACACAAGCTCCCAACTGTATTTTACAATTTGGTATGATAGGAGGAAAGATTTTAAAACCAAAGAATGGTGGGCTGGATTCTCCATTTGGGAGACTAAGTGTTGATGCCAGGGGAGCATTGCGCACTTTCATGACCGACTTACCGGCACAAAACCCTCATCGATTCCGGTACCGGTGAGGGGCTAGCACCGGCGCCAAGTGAAACTCCCGCGGACGCGACTGAGTGGCAAAACTTGGTTCCAACTCCATCTACAAGTTTGCTGACGATACGACCATAGTGGGACGGATCTCGAATAACGACGATCAGAATACAGGAGGGAGATAGAGAACCTAGTGGAGTGGTGTTGCGACAACAATCTCTCCCTCAATGTCAGCAAAACTAAAGAGCTGGTCATTGACTTCAGGAAGCAAAGTACTGTACACACCCCTGTCAGCATCAACGGGGCCGAGGTGGAGATGGTTAGCAGTTTCAAATTCCTAGGGGTGCACATCTCCAAAAATCTGTCCTGGTCCACCAACGGCGACGCTACCACCAAGAAAGCACAACAGCACCTATACTTCCTCAGGAAACTAAGGAAATTCAGCATGCCCACATTAACCCTTACCAACGTTTACAGATGCACCATAGAAAGCATCCTATCTGGCTCCATCACAGCCTGGTATGGCAACTGCTCGGCCCAGGACCGCAAGAAATTTCAGAGAGTCGTGTACACTGCCTAGTCCATCACACAAACCTGCCTCCCATCCATTGATTCCATCTACACCTCTCGCTGCCTGGGGAAAGCGGGCAGCACAATCAAAGATCCCTCCCACCCGGCTTACTCACTTTCCCAACTTCTTCCATCGGCAGGAGATACAGAAGTCTGAGAACGCGCACAAACAGACTCAATAACAGCCCTTTGACCCTACACGAGGACCACCACAACAGGTTCACTTTTGGTGATACCTTTTGTCATGTGAGAGTACCTTTAAGAAATGGGTGTTCAAGAAATGTACCTTTAAGAAATGGATGTTTATCAGTGATGTCACAGTGTGGGTGGAGCTGGGCTGTCTGTCATTGTTTTACTTTTGTTTTAGGCTGTTTGATGCAGGGTGTGTTTTAGTTTCATTTTCAGTGTTGGAGCTCAAGCCAGACCAAGCAACTGTACTGCTGTTCTCTCTGCCATCAAAAGACTATCTCTTGATCATTTGGTGAATTCAGAATTATAAATGTTCTCAGTAGTGAATGTAAACCTAATGTGCTTTGTTAAAAGGTGTTTCTTGGGTCTTCTGGATGTTGTTTGGGATGTTATTAACGATTACTTAGTGTTGTATTCTTTGGGGGTTGTATTTGAATTGATGGTTGCTAAGATGTTCACTGTATGTGTTAAAAAGGTTAACTTGAGTTCATAGAATAAACATTGTTTTGCTTTGAAAAATACTTTTCCATTTCTGCTGTACCACACCTGTAGAGTGGGCCGTGTGCTCCCCAATCTATTAAAACTTGTGGGTCAGGTGAACTCCATTATACACTTTGGGGTTCTCGAAAACCTGGCCCATAACACTTTAGTAATCTCCGCCCAGAGGACCAGAGAGTCACGAAGGCCCGGAGAATCTGGTGCTGGGCCCACTAAGTGGATGCAAATGAGTCATTCGGACCCATTTGCACCGATTAGCATGCTCCTGCTGGCGTACAGGCGTGAACCCCGATCCTGCTACCAGCAGCATGAGGCGGAGCATAGTGTTCAGGTCAGTGCCCGGCTCAAAACTCGGTTTCAGCTAGACACTTGATACTCTGCCCAATTGCGATCCAGTTGCCGGGGTCGCACACAGAATCCAGCTCTTAGTCATTTTCTTGACCTTTGGCAATTTCTCTCCGGTCGAGCCCACACTCAAAATGTTTTCAACACTAGGGAGCTGAACTCACCAGTGAGACCGGATCCACAGAGATCGGGCGGCCATTTTAAAAGAGTGCCGTGATCTCTAAGTGTGCTTAGGGATCCCCCCCCCCCATCCATGGGCAAAGTCACCCCTCGCACACATGGGCATTACCCCAACACACCCTCAAGTGAGGACAACCCTCAATGGGGTTGCTGAATGCCCCCTCTTTGCAGGCCTCCCCACCCCCCTTCCGGGCCCCCCGTTTCAGGACCCCCACCTTAATCCCCCCCAAGCTTTATGAGATTCCTTCATACCCGACCTTCACCGCTCCACCCATTCCATGGGCATGGGCCCCCTCAGGACCCGATCCTTGGCAGTGCCATCCTGGCACCCGAGCAACCAGGTACTGCCATGCTGGCACTCTGGCAGTGTCCTTGTCATCCTGACAGCGTCCTTGCCACTTGGACACCTTTGAAGTACCAGGGTGACAGTGCCAAGTGCCAGGCTGGCAGTGCTTGGGTGCCAGAGGGACAACCAGGCGGCTACGCTGCTCTGCCCTCAACTACCCCGTGGTCTCCAATAGCCTGGAAAACACCCCAGATGTTGTTAGGCCTGATCCACGCATGTTTGGACCGGTACTAAATGGCTCCCAGTCCAGTCCTCGTTAGTTTATGGGTACTGAGAGAATCGGGTGCAGACATATTTAAATGAGCTGTTAGGTTCATTTAAGAATGTATATCTGAATCTCACCCAGCAAAGGCGAGGTCCAGATCGTGATGTCTTACGAGGTTCGGATGAATCTCGCGAGGTGACACAAGCATCACGTATCTCACGAGAGACCGGCCTCGTCGTGACACCAATTCAGGAGCGATGAGGCCGGTATATCTCGCCCAACACTTCAGTTGAGACTGAACCAATACAGGTTTAAAATAACTTCCTTGCTTTTGTACTCATCACTACTATTTATAAAACCCAGGATGACTCTGCTTTATTAACTCTCTTAATCTGTCTCATCACCATTTAGTTATTCATCCATGGGATATGGTAAACGGTGATTAGGCCAGCATTTGATGTTCAACCCTAATTACCCTCGAGAAGGTGGTGGTGAGCTGCCTTCTTGAACTGCTGCAGGGCACCTACAGTGCTGTTAGAGAGGGTGTTCCCATGTGTCCGTTGCCCTTGTCCTTCTAGTTGGTAGTGGTTGTGGGTTTGGAAGGTACTGTCTAAGGAGTCAGCACGTTTTATCCACATAAATACCCATGTCCCTCTGCCCTTGTATCCCTTTTAGAATTGTAACATAAGACCGTACGACGTAGGAACAGAAGTAGGTCATTCGGCCAATTGGTCCTTTATTTTATATTATCTTTCCGCGTTCGTCCGACCAAAATGAATCACTTCATACTTCTCTGCATTAAACGTCACCTGCCATCTGTCCATTCGACTAATCTCTCTATGTCTTTTAGAAATTCTGCACTTCCGGGTGCGGCGATGACCAGCTAAGTCGCACATTTCGGCAGCTCCCGGTGGAAAGGAATTTTGGGCTCTTAGTAGGAGCCCCAACGGCAATTTTAACGGCTAAAAACACCGTGCTGTAATCCAGAAGGGAATCCCCCCTGGACACGGATGGAAAAAGGAGAGGAAAGTGGCCGGATTGCGGTGGATCCTCTAGAGCAGCGGCCAGGAAGGCAGGCACAAAGCAAGATGGCGTCGGAAGGAGGCAGTTTAATATGGGGCCCTGACCAACAAGAGTTCCTGCGGCGTTGCGTGGAAGAACTTAAAAAGGAGATGAAGAAGGAGCTGTTGGCCCCGATGTTACAGGCGATTGAAGGGCTAAAGGAGGAGCAAAAGACCCAGGAGCAGGAGCTTCGGGTCGTGAAGGCAAAGGCTGTTGAGAATGAGGACGACATACAGGGCCTGGTGGTGAAGACAGAGATGCACGCGACACAACACAAAAGGTGTGTGGAAAGGCTGGAGGTGCTGGAGAATAATGCGAGGAAGAATAATTTAAGGATTCTTGGTCTTCCCGAAGGTGCAGAAGGGGCGGACGTCGGGGCATATGTGAGCACGATGCTGCACTCGTTAATGGGATCGGAGGCCCCGACGGGCCCGTTGGAGGTGGAGGGAGCCTATCGAGTTATGGCGCGAAGACCGAGGGCTGGAGAAATTCCTCGAGCCATAGTGGTGAGATTTCTCCGATATAAGGACAGAGAGATGGTCCTCAGATGGGCAAAGAAAACTCGGAGCAGTAGGTGGGAGAACGCGGTGATCCGCGTATATCAAGATTGGAGTGCGGAGGTGGCGAGAAGGAGGGCAAGCTTTAATCGGGCCAAGGCAGTGCTGCACAAAAGGAAGGTTAAATTTGGAATGCTGCAGCCGGCAAGACTGTGGGTCACACATCAAGGGAAACACCATTACTTTGAAACGGCAGAAGAGGCGTGGACATTTATTGTCGAGGAGAAACTGGAATAAGCGGGCTAGAAAAAGAACGTTTGGGACAAAGTGGTGGGGCGAATATGTGGGGTGAAGAGGGGGAAAAGGGGGAAGAGATGATTTCCCAAGTTGTCAATCCTGCGACCCTGTAACTTTTCTCTCTTCCCCATGTCGTGGGAGAGGGGGGGAGGGAGGATGAGGAGCTGGGGGCGCCGGCTATGGGGGGCGGGGCCAAATGGGAAGTGCGGGCTTTGTTCCCGCGCTATGGTAATCATGGCGAGAACAGGGAAGCAGGAAGGAGGGGGCCTCGCACAGTGGGAGCCGAGGTCACGGGGGGAAGCCGAGGTCGGCCAGAGTTTGCTGACTTCTGGGAGCAACATGGGGGGTGCAATTACGCTAGTGAGGGATCTAGCGGGGGGGGTGGGGGGTTAACTGGGTTGCTGCTGCTGGGGAGAAGGGGGAGCTGGTATGGGGTGGGGTGGTGGGGGCGGGAGGGCACCGTTGTGGGGAGATACGGCTACGTGGGAACCGGGTGAGGAGCTGGATTGAAAAAGGAGGTGGCTAGTCGACAAAGGGGGGGGGGTAAAGAGCCCCCCAACCCAGCTGATCACGTGGAATGTGAGAGGGCTGAACGGGCCGATAAAGAGGGCACGGGTACTCGCACACCTAAAGAAACTTAAGGCAGATGTGGTTATGCTGCAGGAGACGCACCTGAAACTGATAGACCAGGTCAGACTACGCAAAGGATGGGTGGGGCAGGTGTTTCATTCGGGGCTAGACGCAAAAAACAGGGGGGTGGCTATACGAGTGGGGAAGCGGGTAATGTTTGAGGCAAAGACCATAGTGGCGGATAGTGGGGGCAGATACGTGATGGTGAGTGGCAAATTGCAAGGGGAGGCGGTGGTCTTAGTGAACGTATATGCCCCGAACTGGGATGATGCCAACTTTATGAGGCGTATGTTAGGACATATCCCGGACCTAGAGGTGGGGAAGTTGGTAATGGGTGGAGATTTTAATACGGTGCTGGACCCAGGGCTGGACAGATCGAGGTCCAGGACCGGAAGGAAGCCCCCTGCAGCTAGGGTGCTTAAGGACTTTATGGAGCAGATGGGAGGAGTAGACCCCTGGAGATTTAGTAGACCTAGGAGTAAGGAGTTTTCGTTTTTCTCCTATGTCCACAAAGTTTATTCACGGATAGACTTTTTTGTTTTGGGAAGGGCACTGATCCCGAAGGTGACGGGGACGGAGTACACGACTATAGCTATTTCGGATCACGCTCCACATTGGGTGGACCTGGAGATAGGGGAGGAAAAAGAACAGCGTCCACCCTGGAGAATGGACATGGGATTATTGGCAGATGAGGGGGTGTGTTTAAGGGTGAGGGGGTGTATTGAATGGTACTTGGAACTCAATGATAATGGGGAGGTTCAGGTGGGAGTGGTCTGGGAGGCGCTGAAGGCAGTGGTTAGAGGGGAGCTGATATCTATTAGGGCACATAAAGGAAAGCAGGAAGGTAGGGAAAGGGAGCGGTTGTTGAAAGAACTTCTGAGGGTGGACAGACAATATGCGGAGGCACCGGAGGAGGGACTGTACAGGGAAAGGCAAAGGCTACATGTAGAATTTGACTTGTTGACTACAGGTAACGCAGAGGCACAATGGAGGAAGGCACAGGGTGTACGGTACGAATATGGGGAGAAGGCGAGCAGGTTGCTGGCCCACCAACTGAGGAAGAGGGGAGCAGCGAGGGAGATAGGGGGGGTGAGAGATGAGGAGTGAGAGATGGAGCGGGGAGCGGAGAGAGTGAATGGAGTGTTCAAGGCATTTTATGAAAGATTACATGAAGCTCAGCCCCCGGATGGGAAGGAGAGAATGATGTGCTTTCTGGATCAGTTGGAATTTCCTAAGGTGGAGGAGCAGGAGAGGGCGGGACTGGGAGCACAGATTGAGACGGAGGAAGTAGTGACAGGGATTAGGAGCATGCAGGCGGGGAAGGCCCCGGGACCAGACGGATTCCCAGTTGAATTCTATAGGAAATATATGGACTTGCTGGCCCCGCTACTGATGAGAGCCTTTAATGAGGCGAGGGAAAGGGGGCAGCTGCCCTCCGACTATGTCTGAGGCAACGATATCACTCCTCCTAAAGAAGGAAAAAGACCCGCTGCAATGCGGGTCCTATAGGCCTATTTCCCTCCTGAATGTGGACGCTAAGATTCTGGCCAAGGTAATGGCAACGAGGATAGAGGATTGTGTCCCGGGGGTGGTTCATGAGGACCAAACTGGGTTTGTGAAGGGGAGACAGCTGAATACAAATATACGGAGGCTGCTAGGGGTAATGATGATGCCCCCACCAGAGGGGGAAGCGGAGATAGTGGTGGCAATGGATGCCGAGAAAGCATTTGATAGAGTGGAGTGGGATTATTTGTGGGAGGTGTTGAGGAGATTTGGCTTCGGGGACGGGTATATCAGGTGGGTACAGTTGCTGTATAGGGCCCCGATGGCGAGTGTGGTCACGAATGGACGGGGGTCTGACTATTTTCGGCTCCATAGAGGGACAAGGCAGGGATGCCTTCTGTCCCCGTTATTGTTTGCACTGGCGATTGAGCCCCTGGCCATGGCACTGAGGGGTTCCAGGAAGTGGAGGGGAGTACTTAGGGGGGGAGAAGAACACCGGGTATCTCTGTATGCGGATGATTTGTTGTTATATGTGGCGGACCCGGCGGAGGGGATGCCAGAGATAATGCGGATACTTGGGGAGTTTGGGGATTTTTCAGGGTATAAACTGAACATGGGGAAAAGTGAGCTATTTGTGGTGCATCCGGGGGAGCAGAGCAGAGAGATAGAGGATTTACCGTTGAGGAAGGTAACAAGGGACTTCCGGTACCTGGGGATCCAGATAGCCAAGAATTGGGGTACATTACATAGGCTTAATTTAACACGGTTGGTGGAACAGATGGAGGAGGATTTCAAGAGATGGGACATGGTGTCCCTGTCATTGGCAGGTAGGGTGCAGGCGGTTAAAATGGTGGTTCTCCCGAGAATCCTTTTTGTGTTCCAGTGCCTCCCGGTAGTGATCACGAAGGCTTTTTTCAAAAGAATTGAGAAAAGCATTATGAGTTTTGTGTGGGCTGGGAAGACCCCGAGAGTGAGGCGGGGATTCTTGCAGCGTAGTAGGGACAGGGGGGGCTGGCACTACCGAGCCTCAGCGAGTACTACTGGGCTGCCAGTGTTTCAATGGTGTGTAAGTGGATGGGAGAAGGGGAGGGAGCAGCGTGGAAGAGATTGGAGAGGGCGTCCTGCAGGGGGACTAGCCTGCAAGCAATGGTGACGGCGCCGTTGCCGTTCTCACCAAAGAAATACACCATAAGCCCGGTGGTGGTGGCTACATTGAAAATTTGGGGGCAGTGGAGACGGCATAGGGGAGGGATGGGAGCTTCGGTGCGGTCCCCGATAAGAAACAATCATAGGTTTGTTCCGGGGAGAATGGATGGGGGATTTGGAGCATGGCAAAGAGCTGGGGTAGTACAATTAAGAGATCTATTTGTAGATGGGATGTTTGCAAGTCTGGGAGCGCTGACGGAGAAATATGGGCTGCCCCAAGGGAATGCATTTCGGTATATGCAATTGAGGGCTTTTGCGAGGCAACACGTGAGGGAATTCCCGCAGCTCCCGATGCAGGAAGTGCAGGATAGAGTGATCTCAGAGACTTGGGTGGGGGACGGTAAGGTGGCGGACATATACAGGGAGATGAGGGGCGAGGGGGAGATCATGGTAGATGAGCTGAAAGGGAAATGGGAAGAAGAACTGGGGAAGGAGATTGAGGAGGGGCTGTGGGCTGATGCCCTACGTAGGGTAAACTCATCGTCCTCGTGTGCCAGGCTAAGCCTGATACAATTTAAGGTGCTACACAGGGCGCATATGACTGGAGCACGGCTTAGTAAATTCTTTGGGGTAGAGGATAGGTGTGCGAGATGCTCGAGAGGCCCAGCGAATCACACCCACATGTTCTGGTCATGCCCGGCTCTACAGGGGTTCTGGGTGGGGGTGACAAAGGTGCTTTCGAAGGTGGTGGGGGTCCGGGTCGAACCAAGCTGGGGGTTGGCTATATTTGGGGTTGCAGAAGAGCCGGGAGTGCAGGAGGCGAGAGAGGCTGACGTGTTGGCCTTTGCGTCCTTCGTAGCCCGGCGCAGGATATTGTTAATGTGGAAGGAAGCCAAACCCCCGGGGGTGGAGACCTGGATAAACGATATGGCAGGGTTCATAAGGTTGGAACAGATTAAGTTCGTGTTAAGGGATTCGGCTCAGGGGTTCACCAGGCGGTGGCAACCGTTCGTCGACTACCTCACAGAAAGATAGAGGGATCGGAAAAGAAGTAGATAACAGCAGCAACCCAGCGGGGGGGGGGGGGGGAAGGGCGGGGGGGGGGGAGGAATCGGACGGACTCTCAGGGATGTTATTGTATATGTATAGGTATTTGGTATATGTAATTGTATATTGGATTGTTGGATTGTATTTTGAGAGTATTTATTTTGGACAAGGCAGTTGCCATGTAGTTTTGTTTTTGTTTTTGTTTATATATTATTTATTTATTTGTTTAAAACTGGCCACGGTTATTTATATTGCTTTATTGTTCTGTAAAAGAAACACTACGTATTGTTATGTTTGGCCAAAAAACTTGAATAAAATATTTAAAAAAAAAAAAAAGAAATTCTGTACTATCCTGCTCACAGTTGACAATACTTCAAGTATTGCATCATCTTCAAATTTTGAAATGGTGCCCTGCACACGAACATCTGTGTCAGAAATCAATATCAGAAAGAGCAGGGGTCCTAACATTGACTCTTGGGGAATGCCATTATAAACCTTCCTCCAGTCCAAAATGTAACTGTAAAACATTACTCTGCTTCCTGCCATTCAGCCATTTCGTGTCCATATTGCTACGATCCCTTTTTATTCCGAGAGCTCTAAATTTGCTCAAAAATCTGTTGGGCAGCCCTTTAATAAATGTCTTTTGAAAGTCCATGTACTACATCAACAGCATTACCCTCATCAACACTTCCTGTTACCTCATCAAAAACTCAAGAAAATTAGTTCAACATGATTTATCCATGCTGGCTCTCCTTAATAAGTGACTATTAACTTTTATCCCAAATGATTATATTTGTATTTCACAGTGTGGTTTCCTCTATAGTAAATGCAGTTTGGATGATCGCTTTGGTAGAACACTTCCATTTAGTTCACAACCATGACTCCAAGCTTCCAGTCACCCATCATTTTAATTCTCTCTTCCAGCCCCACTTTGAGCTCACTGTCCTCAGTTTCCTACACTGGTTCAATGAAGTTGGATGCAAGCTTTAGGAACAGTGCCTCTTCTTTCAATTAAGCACTTCACCATCTTCCCTACTGAACATCGAATTCAACAATTTCAGATTTTAACCTCTGAAACCCATTTTGTTCTCTGTTGCTCGGTTTGGTTGACAGTTGTTGATAATGCTTCTGAATTCCCATTTATATCTCCCTGATTGTTTATTTAGTTGTCCCGCTATCACTTCCTTTTGCTTGTTTCTGTCACCTTATATCTCATCTCATCTGCCCTATCACAAACCTTCCATTTTACTCCATCCTGCCCTCCCATTACCCTGCCTCTATGCTTCCTTTAAACCTGACATGCCTCTACTTTCTTCCACTTCTCATGGAAGGTCGCCAACCTGCAACAGGAATTCTGCTTCTCCCTGAGACAGATGCTGCCAGACCTGCTATTCCCAACATTTTCTGTTTTTATTATCTTTGACCAAAGCATCTGCCCTAATATCTCCTCATGTGGTTCAGTGTCAAATTGTATTTGATAATGCTGCTGTGAAACACATTGGGACATTTTAGTACATCAAAGGCACTATATAAATACAAGATGTATTTCTTAAGGCATTGTGCTTGTTTGAGGGCATTAAGCTTTCATATTTTAGGACCCCATGGCTAAATTCATGAACTTAGACCAATTATTAGAATAAATAGAAGACAGCCGACAGCATTGTTAGCAATGGTTCAATGGTTAGCACTGCTCCCCGAAGTCAGATCTGAGGTTGTCAGTTCAACTCCCACTCCAGAAACCTTAGCTAAGCTGTCACTTCAGTGCATTGCTAAGAAAATGCTATTCTGTTGAAGATGCCATCTTTCAAGTCAGGTATTAAACTGCGGTACAGTCTGCCCTCTCATAAAAGATCATGGCACTGGTTCAAAGGTGAACAGCGACAATTTCATTGCTGCTCAAGTTGATATTTATCCTGCAATTCACTGAAAAATAACAAGAATTTTTTTAAATATTTATTTACAGGATGTGGGCATCGCTGTTTAGGCCAGTATTTACTGCCCAGCTCAAGTTGCCGTTCAGAAGGTGGTAGTGAGCTGTCTTCTTGAACCACTGCAGTTTCTTGAGGTGTAGGTACATCCACAGTGCTGTTAGGAAGGGGGTTCCAGGATATTGCCCCAACAACAGTGAAGGAACAACGATATACTTCCAAGTCAGGGTGATGAGTGACTTGGAGGGGAACCTCCAGGTGGTGGGGTTCCCAGGTAATGGCTGCTCTTGTCCTTCCAAACGGTGGTAGTCGTGGGTTTGGAAGGTGCTGTCTAAGGAACCTTGGCGAGTTACTGCACTGCATCTTGTAGATGGCATACAAGGCTGCTACTGTTCATCGGTAGTGGAGGATTGGAATATTTGTGGAAGGGGGAGCAATCTAGCAGGCTGCTTTGGCCTGGATTGTGTTGAGCACTCATCAAGGCAAGTAGAGAGTATTCCATTACACTCTTGACTTGTGTCTTGTAGAGGGTGGACAGACTTTGGACGGTCAGGAGGTGAGTCACTTGCTGTAGGATTCCTAGCCTTTGACCTTCCCTTTTAGCCACAGGATTAATATGGTTAGTCCGGTTCAGTTTCTGATCAATGGTAACCCCCACGATGTTGATTATGGGGGATTCAGCGATGGTAATGCCATTGAATGTTATGGGGTATTGGTTAGGTCCTCTTTTGTAGGAGATCGTCCTTGCCTGGCACTTGTGTGGTGCGAAAGTAACTTGCCTCTTGTCAACCAAAGCCTGGATATTATCCAGGTCTTGCTGCATTTGGACATGGACTGCTTCATTATCTGAGGAGTTGAGAATGGTGCTGAACATTGTGTAGTCATCTGCGAATGTCGCCACTTCTGACCTTATGATGGAAGGGAGGTCATTGATGAAGCAGCTGAAGACACTACCCTGAGCAACTCCTGCAGTGATATCCTGGAGTTGAGATGATTGACCTCCAACCGACACAACCATCCTCCTTTTATGCCAGGTATGACTCCAACCTGCGGCAAGTTTTCCCCTTGATTCACGTTTAGCTAGGGCTCCTTGATACCATACTCGGTCAAATACTGCCTTGATGTCAAGGCAGTCAATCTCACCACACCTCTGGCATTCAACTCTTTTGTCCAGGTCTGAAGTAAGGTTCTTATGAGGTCAGGAGCTGAGTGACCCTGGCAGGACCCAAACTGAGCATCCGTGAGCAGGTTATTGCTGAGTAAGTACCGCTTGATCGTACTGTTGATGATTGCTTCCATCACTTTGCTGATGATGGAGAATAGACTAATAGGGTGTAATTAATTGGGTTGGATTTGTCCTGTTTCTTGTGTACAGGATGTCATGATATGCAGACATGCAGATAATAATATACAGACAGGCACAGACAGGCAGCTAATGAACACAGAGAACAGGACATGACCAATGAGCAGGCAGGACACTCAGGGGTGGTATCTCACTATAAAAGGCAAGAGGCACTCACACTCCGCCTCTTTCCACTGATGAACATCCACAGAGTGAGTCAGGGTGTATGTACAGTATCACACCGTACCAGCCTCCCCGAACAGGCGGCGGAATGTGGCGACTAGGGGCTTTTCACAATAACTTCATTTGAAGCCTACTTGTGACAATAAGCGATTTTCATTTTTTTTTCATTTTTCACACCTCCAGCACATGGCTAAGAGCTAGTCTGGTTCAGTCAGACACAGTAACCACAATTAGGTTAGCAGAGAGTCAAACTCATAGAGAACTGTGCTAACTGTGCTACTGGTTCAATAAATAAGATTGAACTAACTTCAAGGTCTGGAGTATCTTTTGGTTAAAGCTGCATCCAGTTGCAGCCTGTGTTATCCCAGAGTACATAACACATCACAGGACACACCTGGACAATTTTCCACATTGCCAGGTATATGCCAGGATTGTAGCTGTACTGGAACAGCTCAGCTAGGGGTGCTGCAAGTTCCGGAGCACAAGCCTTCTGTACTATTGCCGGAATATTGTCAGAGCCGATAGCCTTCGCAGTATCTAGTGCCTTCAGCCTATTCTGGATATCATATGGAGTGAACCCTATTGGCTGACGATTGATCTGTGATTCTGGGGACCTCCGGAGGAGACCGAGGTAGATCTTCCACTCGGCACTTCTGGCTGAAGATTGTTGCGAATGCCTCAGCCTTGTCTTCTGCACTTATGTACTGGGCTCCTCCATCATTGAGGATGGGGATATTTGTGGAGCCCCCTGTCTCCAATGAGTTGTTTAATTGTCCACCACCATTCACGGTTGGATGTGGCAGTACTGCAGAGCTTAGTATGGACGGCACGATAGCACAGTGGTTAGCATTGTTGCTTCACAACGCCAGGGTCCCAGGTGTCGATTCCTACTTGGGTCACTGTCTGTGTGGTCTGTGCGGAGTCTGCACATTCTCCCTGTGTCTGCGTAGGTTTGCTTCGGGTGCGCCAGTTTCCTCCCACGAATCCTGAAAGACGTGCTTGTTAGGTGAATTCGACATTCTGAATTCTCCCTCTGTGTAACTGAACAGGCGTGGCGACTAGGGATTTTTGCAGTAACTTCATTGCAGTGGTATGCACTATCAATTACGATGAGACGAAACTGGAGAGTAATCGAGGCTTTATTAAGCAGAGATGTGTTGCCTCCTGCAGCTGCTGCCGAAATGGCTGCAGCTCGGTGAGCACACACATTTATACTCCGCCTACTGGGCGGAGCCAGCAGGCAGAGATCTACCCCCATACCTGTAGTAAAGGAGCCTTACCGTATTACCTCTTGTATACGTATTATACAAACAGTGATTACCACATTCACCCCATGTTAAAAAGGAGTCCAGCGGGGGGGGTGGAAAACTATTTACATGGTATGTGAGCATTTTAAAGAGTACAGTTTGGTGAAAGTTCACAAATTTAGCTGGTCGGGTTCTTTGATCCTCCGTTGTGAGCGCCGCAGTCCCGGTGGTGAAGCAGGCGCCGGCTTGGTCGCCTGTGACACTGGGAGCGTGTAGTCCTCATCCTCATCCCCAGGTGGAACCAATGGGAGGACGGATCGTCCTGGATCAGGGCTGTGGTGAGGTGCGCTGGGGGGAGGGTGGGTGGCGCCGGGGCAATTGGAGGGGGGGGTGGGGAACCAGCCAGGTCCCTGAGGGAGACTGTGTCTTGGCGGCCGTCGGGGTACATCACGTAGGCGTACTGCGGGTTTGCATGTAGCAGTTGTACCCTTTCGACTAATGGATCCGCCTTGTGGAGCCGCACGTGCTTGCGGAGAGGGACGGGTCCTGGGGCTGCCAGCCACGTTGGGAGCGAAACCCCGGAGGTGGACTTCCTCGGGACGGCAAGGAGACGTTCATGGGGCGTTTCATTAGTCGCAGCGCAAAGTAGCGATCAGATGGAGTGGAGGGCGTCGGGAGGACTTCCTGCCAGCGGGCGACCGGGAGATTTTTAGACTGTAGGGCCAGCAGGACGGCTTTCTAGACCGTCCCGTTCTCCCTCTCCACCTGCCCGTTTCCCCGAGGGTTGTAGCTGGTCATCCTGCTCGAGGCAATGCCCTTACAAAATCTCGTAATTGTAGGTGGACAGCTCGATCCTCCACCTCAAGATTTGATCATTTTTGATTTTGCCCCGCTGCGTATTATTGAACATGAAGGCCACCGACCGTTGGTCAGTGAGGAGAGTGAATCTCCTGCCGGCCAGGTAATGCCTCCAATGCTGCACAGCTTCAACAATGGCTTGGGCCTCTTTTTCGACAGAGGAGCGCCAAATTTCGGAGGCATGGAGGGCATGGAGGGAAAAGAATGCCACGGGCCTGCCTACCTGATTGAGGGTGGTGGCCAGAGCGACGTCTGATGCATCGCTCTCGACTTGAAAGGGGAGGGTCTCGTCGACTGCATGCATCGCAACCTTGGTGATGTCGGCCTTGTGGGCCTCAGCCATCAGGGGAAAGATTGTGGAGTGGATGAGTGGGCGGACCTTGTCCGCATCGTTAGGGACCCACTGTAGTATGAGAAGAACCCCAGGCAACGTTTGAGGGCTTTGGGACAGTGGGGAGGGGGAGTTCCATGAGGGGGCGCATGCGGTCGGGGTCGGGCCCTAGAACTCCATTTTCCACAACATAGCCAAGGATGGCTAAGCGGTTGGTGCTGAACACGCACTTCTTGTTATACGTGAGGTTCAGGAGTTTGGCGGTGTGGAGAAATTTGAAAAGGTTAGCGTCGTGGTCCTGCTGGTCATGGCCGCAGATGGTGACGTTATCGAGGTACGGGAAGGTGGCCCGCAGTCCGTATCGGTCAACCATTCGGTCCATCTCCCGTTGGAAGACCGAGACCCCATTGGTGACGCCGAAGGGAACCCTAAGAAAGTGGTAAAGGTGGCCGTCTGCTTCGAACGCAGTGTATAGGTGGTCCGCCTTTTGGATGGGGAGCTGGTGGTAGGCAGATTTCAGGTCCACTGTAGAGAAGACCGGGTACTGGGCAATCTGATTGACCATATCAGATATGCGTGGGAGGGGGTACGCATCGAGCTGCGTGTACCGATTGATGGTCTGACTATTGTCAATGACCATCCTGTGTTTCTCCCCAGTCTTTACAACTACCACTTGGGCTCTCCAGGGGCTGTTGCTGGCCTCAATGATACCTTCCCGCAGCAGCCGCTGGACCTCCGACCTGATGAAGGTCTTGTCCTGGGCATTGTACCATCTGCTCCTGGTAGCGACGGGCTTGCAATCTGGGGTGAGGTTTGCAAACAGGGAGGGTGGGTTGACCTTAAGGATCGTGAGGCCGCATACGGTGAGGGGTGATAGGGGTTTGCCGAATATTAGAGTTAGACTTTGGAGGTTGCACTGGAAGTCCAGGCCGAGTAGCAAGGCAGCGCAGAGGTTGGGGAGGACGTAGAGCCGGAAGTTGCTGAACTCTACGCCCTGGACGGTGAAGGTGGCGATGCAGTACCCCCGGATCTCCACGGAGTGGGATCCGGAGGCCAGAAAGATTCTTTGGGTAACGGGGTGTACCACGAGGGAGCAGCGCCTTACCGTGTCGGTGTGGGTGAAGCTCTCCGTGCTCCGTGCTCCCGGAGTCGAGAAGATGTCTTGTGGACATCGACTTTTACCGTCGTTGTCGCGGTTGTGAGGTTGTGTGGCCGGGACTGGTCGAACATGATGGATGCGAGCTGCGGCTTGTGTTGGTGGGCCCCGTGCTGGTCGACGGCGGTTGCAGGTGATGAGTGGCCAGATGAGGTGCCCGACGAGCAGGGGTCCTGAGGCGCCGTCCAAAATGGCGCCGAAGATGGCGGCGCCCACGGTTCGCACGTGGCGGGCGGCGTTAAAGATGGCGGCGTGCACGGGCCGCACGAGGTCTGATGGGGAGAAGATGGCGGCGCCCACAGGCCGCACGTGGGGGGTGCAGGATCAATGGGCCTGGATACAGCGGCGATCGACCGGGCCTGGCATACCACAGCGAAATGCCCCTTCTTCCTGCAGGTCTTGCAGATTGCACTCCGCGCCGGGCAGCGCTGCCGGGGATGATTTGTCTGCCCGCAGAAATAACACTTGGGCCCCCCGGAGTTTGCTGGCTGCCATGCGGCGCAGCCTTGGGGTTGGCTGGGGTTGGCCGTTGGTGGGGCCCACGATGTCCATGAGGGGGTTGCCTTGCGGTAGGGAGCGTACGCTTGTACATTACGGGAGGCTACCGTTAGTGAGGTCACGGGTTTCCTGGTCGCCGCGAGGTCGAGCGTACCCCATCTAAGAGGCACTGGCCGATGTACACCGACCCTATGCCGGTAACAAAAGCGTCCCTGATTAGGAGTTCAGTATGCTCAACGGCCGAAACTGCCTGGCAATCGCAGTTCCTCGCCAGGGCGTGCAGGGCACGCCATAAATCATTCAATGACTCACCGGGGAGTTGTGGCCGCGTGGACAGGAGGTGCCTGGCGTAGAGTTTGTTGATCGGCCGGATGTAGTTCTCTTTCAGAAGCGCCATGGCCTCAGTGTAGTTGGGCGCATCCCGGATAAGGGGAAAAATATCGGAGCTCAACCGTACAGGATCTGGAGTTTCTGTGCTTCTGAGGGTTGTTTTGTCGCTGCTCCGATGTAGGCTTCAAAGCAAGCTAGCCAGTGGTCGAAGGCCGACGTGGCATTGTCTGTTTGAAGGTGCAGCTGCAGGCGATCTGGCTTGATGCGTAGGTCCATTGCTGTAAAATCTCTGCTTAATAAATTGATGCACTATCAATTACGACGAGATGAGAGTAGAGAGTAATCAAGGCTTTATTAAGCAGAGATATGTTGCCTCCTGCAGCTGCTGCTGAAATGGCTGCAGCTCGGTGAGCAAACGCATTTATACTCCGCCTACTGGGCGGAGCCAGCAGGCAGGGATCTACCCCCGTACCTGTAGTACAAGAGCCTTGCCATATTACCTCTCATATACGTATTATACAAACAGTGGTGACTACCACACAGTGTTCATGTAAGCCTATTTGTGACAGTAATAATAATAAAGTATGCCTGGTGTTGCTCCTGGCATGCTCTCCTGCACTCTTCATTGAACCAGGGTTGATCCCCTGGCTTGGGGGTAATGGTAGAGCGGGGGATATGCCGGGTCATGATGTTGCAGATTGTAGTTGAATATCTGACTGTGGTAATACCAGGTGGTAAACAGGATTGCGCAATACAAGGTTTGTTCCACGGTGGATCTCAAGTCTGCCTACCACCAGCTGCCCCTCCGTCATGGTGACCGCCAGTACACTGCCTTCGAAGCAGATGGGCAGCTCTATCACTTTTTAAGGGTTCCCTTCGGTGTCACGAATGGGGTCTCGGTCTTCCAACGTGAGATGGACCGAATGGTTGACCGGTATGCCTTATGCGCAACGTTCCTGTATCTTGATAACGTCACCATCTGCGGCCATGACCAGCAGGACCACGACACCAACCTCCGAAAATTTCTCCAGACCGCGAATATCCTTAATCTGACCTACCATAAGGATAAATTCGTGTTTAGCACCGACCGTCTAGCCATCCTAGGCTATGTAGTGCGAAATGGAGTCATAGGCCCCGACCCTGAACGCATGCGCCCCCTCATGGAGTTCCCCCTCCCTCACTGCCCCAAGGCCCTAAAGCGCTGCCTCGGCTTCTTTAGCTATTATGCACAATGGGTCCCTAATTACGCAGACAAGGCTCGACCCCTGATCCAGTCCAAAACCTTCCCCCTATCGACAGAGGCCCACCAGGCCTTCTGCCGCATCAAAGCGGACATCGCAAAAGCCACGATGCGCGCCATCGACGAGTCCCTGCCCTTCCAGGTCGAGAGCGACGCGTCCGACGTAGCTCTGGCGGCCACCCTCAATCAGGCGGGCAGACCCGTGGCTTTCTTCTCCCGCACTCTCCATGCTTCCGAAATTCGCCACTCCTCGGTCGAAAAGGAGGCCCAGGCCATAATAGAAGCTGTGCGACACTGGAGGCATTATCTGGCCGGCAGGAGATTCACTCTCCTTACGGACCAATGGCCGGTGGCCTTCATGTTCGATAATGCGCAGCGGGGCAAGATTAAAAACGACAAGATCTTACGGTGGAGGATCGACTCTCCACCTACAATTACGAGATCTTGTACCGTCCCGGGAAGCTGAACGAGCCTCCTGATGCCCTGAACCCGCGGCACTTGTGCCACCGCACAAGTGGACCGCCTCCGAGCCCTCCACGAGGACCTCTGCCACACGGGGGTCACTCGTTTCTTTCATTTCATTAAGACCCGCAACCTGCCCTACTCCATCGAGGAGGTCAGGACAGTCACCAGGGACTGCCGAATCTGCGCGGAGTGCAAACCGCACTTCTACCGGCCAGAGAAAGCGCACCTGATAAAGGCTTCCTGTCCCTTTGAACGCCTCAGTATGGATTTCAAGGGCCCCCTCCCCTCCTCCGACCGCAACACGTACTTCCTGAACGTGATTGACGAATACTCCCGGTCCCCATTCGCCATCCCCTGCCCGGACATGACCACGACCACCGTCATCAAGGCCCTCCAGGGTATGTTTACACTGTTCGGTCCCCGCATACATTCACAGTGATAGGGGGTCCTCCTTTATGAGCGACGAACTGCGTCAATTCCTGCTCAGCAAAGGCATCGCCTCCAGCAGGACGACCAGTTACAACCCCCGGGGAAACGGGCAGGTAGAAAGGGAGATCGGTCCAGGAATCTCCCAGTCTCCCGCTAGCAAGAAGTCCTCCCAGTGGCCCTTCACTCCATCCGGTCGCTGCTCTGTACTACCACAAACCAGACACCTCACGAACGTCTCCTTGTTTTCCCCAGGAAGTCCTCCTCCGGGACCTCGCTCCCAACCTGGCTAGCAACACCCGGACCCGTCCTGCTGCGGAAACATGTGAGGGCGGACAAGTCGGACCCGTTGGTCGAGAGGGTCCACCTGCTGCATGTCAACCCCCAGTACGCCTACGCAGCGTTCCCCGACGGCCGCCAAGACACGGCCTCACTTCGGGACCTGGCGCCCGCCGGAGCCCCACGCGCACCAGCACCATTGCCCCACCCCCACCCTCCCCGCAGCACCTGAATGGAGGGTCAGTACTGCCGCCGCCCCTACCCAAGGTCGAACAGGCACCGACGCCCCCTACGGGCACCCCTCCCCTGCCCACTTTTCACCCCAACAGCGCCACCTAGGGGTGACGATATAATTCCATTTCAGTTTTCAGTGTATGGTGAGGCTGTGGTCAGCATTGCAATTGTGATATTGCTCTAATATTTCTCATTAATAACCAGGTCCAGTTAACTTGATCCTCAGAAATTGTCAAGAGCAATCATATAACTGGTGCCATCGATTTTAAAATTTAGGCTGCGTGTCATCGACCGTCTCTTATTTTAAAAGATTCTGGTTGGTCTGTAGTTCAAGTGTGACATTTTGAGGTGAGATTTCTGGCATATAATGGACAGATTTAGGGCGTGACAGCATTACACGAAGTACAAAATGTGCAAATACGTTAATGGACTTCCCGCAACATAGCTTCTGGCAATTGAACGGAGACGCAGTGTTAAGTGACGCATAGAACAAAACTTAAGTTTGATCAGTATGCTGTCAGTCCAGTCTCGACCCGACTAAGAACAAAATATGTTTTAAGCTGGAACAGCTGCTCAAACAGTTGCCATGTGCTCTGGCACTTGAAACTAAACTGCAATTTAAAACTATGCCAGTGAGCTGAGCACCTGCAAAGCTTGCTCAGCAACAAGCTGCAACCTACTTCAATAGTGAAAGGCGTGAGGGCGATAGGACACAGGCATGTGAATAAAATAACTGCCAACACTGGGAAAGGCATGGATTAATCAGGGAGAACCAGCACAAATTTGTTGGTGGGAGATCCTGTCTAACTAATTTAATTGAGTTTTTTTGAAAAGGTAACAAAATATATTGATGAAGGTAGCACTGGTGATGTGCTTTACATGGATTTCAGTAAGGCCTTTAAACAAGGTCCCACATGGAAGCCTGTCCCAAAAGGTTATAGCCCATGGGATCCAAGGCAAATCGACAAATTGGATCTAAAGTTTGCCTTTTAATAGGAGGCAAAGGTGGAGGGTTGCTCTTTTGATTGGAATCTTGCGATTAATGGTATACCACAGGGATTACCAACAATACCTTGTTGTTTGTTATATGTATTAACGACTTGGATATCAACGTAGAAGGTGTAATTAGTAATTTTGCAGATGACACAAAAATTGGTGGTGTTGTTGACAGTGAGGAGGATATTCTTAGGCTACAGACTGATATTGATCAGCTGGTGAGCTGGGAAGAGCAATGGCAAATGGAATTTAATCCTGGTAAGTGTGCAGTGATGCATTTTGGGAGATCTAATAAGGGTAGGATATACACAATGAATGGTAGATCCTTAGGGAGTATTGAGGAACAAAGGGACTTTGGTGTATAAGTCCATGAATCCCTGAAGGTGCCAGCACATGTAGATAGGGTGGTGAAGAAGGCATACGGAATGCTGACCTTCATTAGTCGAGGCACAAAACATCGGAACAGGGAGCTCTTAGTACAATTTAATAAAAATTGGTTCGGCCACAGATGGAATATTGCGTGCAGACCTGGCCAGCACATCATCGGAAGAATGCAATTACACTGAAGCGGGTGCAGAGGCAATTCACCAGGATGTTACCTGGGATGGAAAGTTTCAGCTATGTGGAGAGACTGGATGGACTGGTTTGTTTTCCCAGGAGCAGAGAAGGCTGAGGGGGATCTGATAGAGGTATACAAAATTATGAGAGGTATTGAAAGGGCAGATCGTAAGAACCTTTTTCCAGTGGGAGATGTGTCTAAGGCCAGACACATATGTTCAAGGTGAGGAGTAAGTGATTTAAATGGCACCTGAGGAAACATTTTTTCACAGAGGGTGGTGGAAATATAGAACGGCTGCCTGAGAGGGTGGTGGAGACAGGTACTCACACAACATTTAAGAGGAATCTGGACAAACTCTTAAATCGCCAAAGCATAGTCGGCTATGGACCAAGTGCTGGTAAATGGGATTAGTATAGATTGCCATTTAATGGTCGACATAGATATGGTGGGCCAAAGGGTCTGTTTTTGTATTGTAAGACTCTATGACTCTTTATCTATAATTTAAATTCTGTGGGCCTCCAGCTCTCTCATTCTCTCCTGTTTGTACCTTTCTCATTCATTCCTTCCTTCTGCATGTCAACAGCTTCCTTACATGTTTATTTCCTTTGTGTTCTCTGTGCATCCTTGTCAGACATTTTCTCTTTCACTTTCTCTGTCCCCTCCCCTTTGTCTGGTCAAATATTTTCTTGGCACTGCTTCCATTCTACTGCTCCAACATTGCAAACATGTAATGGAACTTTTAGGATTAGGATGCAAGGGTTAATGTGTGACTGGAGAAACAGCACATTATGTTGAGAGTCACATGCAAATGGTACTGTGTAGTGGTGAACCTGGTAGAAGTCAGCATGACGACAGCACCTAGTCAAGGTTGTATCCTCTATATAAGTATATCATGACATGTTATTAATAAACGTTTTTTGTTCAGCCATATAAGCCTCTCGATAGCTTCAAGAGACAACGGGCATGATTTTTTTTTTAAAGAGTCCCGTTTTGGGGGGATTTAGCGGGGTCGTTCCTGACTTGTGTATTGAAGTGGACTCTGGTATTTTTTTCGGGCCTCGGCGAAGAATCCCCCCCGAGGCCACAGGTACCTTCTTCTCTGATGCATTTAGCATAGCTCCTCGGTGCAGGAAGAGATTGGGACGCCATTTTTAAATCTCTTGACCCCCCCCCCCATGTGACCCCTGGAACCCCCCAATGCCTCAACTCAACTGATTGGGGGTCCTCGAACCCCCTGCACCCTCCTTCATATCGGCAAGGCACCCCCGGACCCAATCCCCAACATAGGATAAATGCCACTTGGACATCTTGGCACTATCAGCCTGGCACCATGGCAGTGCCCCTGCCAGACTGGCAGGGCCAGGGTTACTGGGTGCCACCCTGCCCAGAGGCCAATCACCCAGAGGCCTCCAATCACTTGGAAGACCCCCCCCCCCTCCCCCACCCCCCTCACCACCACCGCCGTTCCACCTGGTCCCTGTTTGTGGAGACCAGTACTAAATGGTACCTGGCTGGAGCCTGATAGATCCAAGGGGCTGGTTAGTTCTGGCACAGCCATAGTTAGTGTGCTTAACTGCACATTTAACTCTGCAAATTTGGATCCCGCCCATTGTGGGATCAGGGGATATGGGGAAAAGGCAGTAGAATGGGGATGAGAAACATATCAAACATGATTGAATGGCAGAGCAGATGGATCAGGGACCTTGACAGAGACGAGCTAATTGTCCTGAATCTTTTTTGATACCCTAGAAATTGTAATCACACAGAGCAGTAGTGATCTTCTCTTCATTCCACACAGAGAACCTCCTATCTTACATTTGAGTGAACCAGATGTAGAAACATAAATATTTGAAATACTAAATACTGCAATTTAACTTCCAGACCAACAAAGTCAGCCCAAAGCAGTTGAGAATATCATTCCTCCAAACCTGAAAAGAACGAGATTTGGAAGAGTCATAAGGCCTCCAGACTGTCTAAATCTGTAAAATCAGAAACTTAGGAAGAAAAGGGGTAGCCTGTGAACATTATTGTAAAAACATCTGGGTGAAGACTTGATGGGAGATGTAGTATTAAAATGTTCAGGACCATGCTGCCTCATGCCGCCAAGGACCCAACTTCGATCCCAGTCCCGGGTCACTGTCTGTGTGGATTTTGCACATTCTCCCGATGCTTGCGTGGATCTCACTCCCACAACTCAAAGTTGTGCAGGATAGGTGGATTGGCCATGCTAAATTGCCCCTTAATTGGAAATATTTTTTAAAAAGATGTTCAGGGTCATAAGGGTTATTGTAGGAATGGGGAGATAGGACAACCCACATTATGATGTAGGGAGTCGCATGGGAGCAGTCGAGTGTTATGGTGAGTCTATTACAACAGTGATTTTCAAACGTTTTTCTCAACCGGCCAACCTTCTGGACCCACTCCGGCCGACCTTTGTGCTCCATGCCGGCCGACCTTCATGACGCACGATGGCCAAAATTTGCAACCCACACCAGCCGGTCATTGCGACCCACCATTTTCTCTTACCTTTAATGCGAGAGATGAGCCTACTTGGTCCTCACGATCTCATTCCAGTCTGGTTCACAGGAGGAGAGGGCTATGCACATATCCGGTGTAGGATTTCAGCTGGTTACTTTGTGCTGTCTTCATCTTTGTGAGGATGGAAAATCCAACCTCGCACATGTAGGTCGTTGTAAAGGACAAAAGCAACAAAATGCTTGTTTTACTCAGCTCCGGATTCTTCTCGAAGACGCTACTCCAGAATGCTGACAGTTTCATTGACTTGTGCCGTGTTTTTAATGTGCTGACAAAGCTGAGACGCATAAGTTCAATTCGCTTCATTTGGGGTCAGGCTTGCCAGTCCTTTTACAGTTTCCTTACTAATGCTGTCTTCTTCGATGTGTCGTAGCAGTGTGGGGAACATGTAGTAATTTTGGCTTTGCACTCGCAATTGCCAAACTTTCAATTACTTTTGGAAAGCTGTGATTTCTTCATAGTGCCAATAGCAATCATCATCCTTCCCTTGCAATTTGAGGTTCAGTTCATTTAGAATTGAAAAGATGTCTGCAAGGTAAGACATAGTTAACATCCAAGTTTCATCAGGAAATGAATCAGCCAGAGAGGACAATTTCTCAAGGAGGAAAGCGTGGATTTCGTACCTCAGTTCGTAAACTCTGAGGAGCTCCCCTGTTGACTGATCATCACAGTAGCTCTTCAAGCGGATAAAATCCACCGTCATTGGCATTGACTGGTCACTGTTTCGATTCGATGCTTTAATGTAGTCTAAAAGGTCAGCAAAAAACTTATAGCCACCCTTCAGTACACAGAGGGCGAGATGTGATGATTTCCCATGGCTTTCATAATATCCCTTGCCAAATGTTCAGTTCTGTCCATGATTAAACCATGAGGAATATATACTCTCTTCAGATCATTTGAGTAATGTTTAGGGATGCAAAAGTGATCAAGGTCATAGCCTTGTTCATCATCGGTGATCACCACGCAGTCAGCCGCCATGCCATGATGTCACTTTGACCCTGGGTTCAGGTCTCAACACTCCCAGGCCGCATGTGCACTGGTGAGCGGGCATGCATGCGCAATGTGCCCGCATTTGTTTAGCTGGTCAGGGTCGCCATTTTTAAAGCCACTCACAGCCGGCATTGTTAAAAGCTGGCTGCTGCGGCTGTTGCGCGTAAATTCCTGCGATTGGGAACACCGCGATGGCTGGCTCTGCGACCCTCCCAACACCTGCCCACAACCCACCCGCGGGTCATGACCCCACTTTGAAAATGCCTGTATTAGAAGTCGGCATGAAGATAGCACCTATTCAGGACTGCATCCTGCATATATGTCTCTAGTTATTTGCAATTAATAGAGTTATTGTTTAATCATACAAGCATTTCGACCTCTTCATGAGGCAACATACAGCCATACAACAGAAATCTCTGCCTCTTTTATTCTACGCTGACATTCCAGTGCAGTACTGAAAGGGTGTTGTACTGTTAGAGTTGCCATCTTTCAGATGAGGCTTTAAGCCGAGACACCAGCTTCCCTCTCAGGTGGATGCAACAGGTAGAACATAGAACAGTACAGCGCAGTACAGGCCCTTTGGCCCTCGATGTTGCGCCGACCTGTGAAACCACTCTAAAGCCCATCTACACTATTCCCTTATCGTCCATAAGTCTATCCAATGACCATTTGAATGCCCTTAGTGTTGGCGAGTCCACTACTGTTGCAGGCAGGACAGTCCATGCCCTTACTACTCTCTCAGTAAAGAACCTACCTCTGACATCTGTCTTATATCTGTCTCCCCTCAATTTAAAGCTATGTCCCCTCGTGCTAGACATCACCACCCGAGGAAAAAGACTCTCACTGTCCACCCTATCTAATCCTCTGATCATCTTGTATTCCTCAATTAAATCACCTCTTAACCTTCTTCTCTCTAATGAAAACAGCCTCAAGTCCCTCAGCCTTTCCTCATAACATCTTCCCTCCATAGCAGGCAACATTCTGGTAAATCCCCTCTGCACCCTTACCAATACTTCCACATCCTTCCTATAATGCGGCGACCAGAATTGGATACAATACTCCAAATGCGGCCGCACCAGAGTTTTGTACAGCTGCAACATGACCTCATGGCTCCGAAACTCAATCCCTCTACCAATGAAAGCTAACACACCGTACGCCTTCTTAACAACCCTCTCAACCTGGGTGGCAACTTTCAGGGATCTATGTACATGGACACCGAGATCTCTCTGCTCATCCACACTGCCAGTACTCTGTCTTCCTGTTATTCCTTCCAAAATGAATCACCTCACACTTTTCTGCATGAAACTCCATTTGCCACCTCTCAGCCCAGCTCTGCAGCTTATCTATGTCCCTCTGTAACTTGTAACATCCTTCTGCACTGTCCACAACTCCACCAACTTTAGTGTCATCTGCAAATTTACTCACCCATCCTTCTACGCCCTCTTCCAGGTCATTTATAAAAATCACAAACAGAAGTGGCCCCAAAACAGATCCTTGTGGTACACCACTAGTAACTGGACTCCAGTCTGAACATTTCCCATCAATCACCACCCTTTGTCTTCTTCCAGCTAGCCAATTTCTGATCCATACTGCTAAATCACCCTGAATCCCATGCCTCCATATTTTCTGCAATAGCCTGCCGTGGGGAACCTTATCAAACGCTTTACTGAAATCCATATACACCACATCAACTGCTTTACCCTCATCCACCTGTTTGTTCACCTTCTCAAAGAACTCAATAAGGTTTGTGAGGCATGACCTACCCTTCACAAAACCGTGTTGACTATCTCTAATCAAATTATTCCTTTCCAGATGATTATACATACTATCTCTTATAAACCTTTCCAAGACTTTGCCCACAACAGAAGTAAGGCACACTGGTCTATAGTTACTGGGGTTGTCTCTACTCCCCTTCTTGAACAAGAAGACAACATTTGCTATTCTCCAGTCTTCTGCCACTATTCCTGTAGACAGAGATGACTTAAAGATCAAAGCCAAAGGCTCAGCAATCTCCTCCCTAGCTTCCCAGAGAATCCTAGGATAAATCCCATCCGGCCCAGGAGACTTATCTATTTTCACACTTTCCAGAATTGCTAACACCTCCTCCTTATGAACCTCAAGCCCTTCTAGTCTAGTAGTTTGTATCTCACTATTCTCCTCAACAACAATGTCCTTTTCTTGTGTGAATACTGATGAAAAATATTCATTTAGCACCTCTCCTATCTCCTCGGACTCCACACACAACTTCCCACTACTGTCCTTGACTGGCCCTACTCTTACCCTAGTCATTCTTTTATTCCTGACATATCTATAGAAAGCTTAGGGTTATCCATGATCCTACCTGCCAAATACTTCTCATGTCCCCTCCTGGCTCTTCTTAGCTCTCTCTTTAGGTCCTTCCTAGCTAATTTGTAACTCTCGAGCGCCTAACTGAACCTTCACGTCTCATCTTTACATAAGCCTCCTTCTTCCTCTTCACAAGTGTTTCAACTGCTTTAGTAAACCACGGTTCCCTCGCTCGACCACATCCTCCCTGTCTGACAGGCACATACGTATCAAGGACACGCAGTAGCTGTTCCTTGAACAAGCTCCATATTTCCATTGTGCCCATTCCCTGCAGTTTTCCTCTCCATCCAATGCATCCTACGTCTTGCCTCATCGCATCATAATTGCCTTTCCCCCAGATATAACTCTTGCCCTGCGGTATATACCTATCCCTTTCCATCACTAAAGTAAACGTAATCGAATTGTGGTCATGATCACCAAAGTGCTCACCTACCTCCAAATCTATCACCTGTCCTGGTTCATTACCCAGTACCAAATCCAATATGGCCTCGCCTCTCGTTGGCCTATCTACATACTGCGTCAGGAAACCCTTCTGCACACATTGGACAAAATTGGACCCATCTAAAGTACTCGAACTATGACATTTCCAGTCAATATTTGGAAAGTTAAAGTCCCCCATAACAACTACCCTATTACTTTCGCTCCCATCCAGAATCATCTTTGCAATCCTTTCCTCTACATCTCTGGAACTTTTCAGAGGCCTATAGAAAACCCCTAACAGGGTGTCAGCCCATACTACCTCAGTAGACGAGTCCTCATCAAACGTTCTTTCTGCCACAGTAATACTGTCCTTGACTAACAATGCCACCCCTCCCCCTCTTTTACCACCTTCCCTGAGCTTACTGAAATATCTAAACCCCGGCACCTGCAACAACCATTCCTGTCCCTGCTCTATCCATGTCTCCGAGATGGCCACAACATCGAAGTCCCAGGTACCAACCCATGCCGCAAGTTCACCCACCTTATTCTGGAACCTCCTGGCATTGAAGTAGACACACTTTAAACCACCTTCCTGTCTGCTGGTACACTCCTGCAACTTTGAAACCTTACTCATGACCTCACTACTCTCAACCTCCTGTATACTGGAGCTACAATTCAGGTTCCCAATCCCCTGCTGAACTCGTTTAAACCCTCCCGAAGAGCATTAGCAAATATACCTCCCCCCCCCCCCCAGGATGTTGGTACCTCTCTGGTCCAGTTTTAGACCATCCCATTTGTAGTGGTCCCACCTACCCCAGAATGAGCCCCAATTATCCAGGAATCTGAAACCCTCCCTCCTGCACCATCTCTGTAGCCACGTGTTCAACTGCTCTTTCTCCGTATTCCTCGTCTCGCGAGCACGTGGAACGGGTAACAACCCAGAGATAATAACTCTGTTTGTCCTAGATCTAAGTTTCCACCCTAGCTCCCTGAATTCCTGCCTTACATCCCTATCCCTTTTCCTACCTATGTCGTTTGTATCTATGTGGACCACGACTTGGGGCTGCTCCCCCTCCCCCTTAAGGATCCCAAAAACACGATCCAAGACATCGCGGACCCTGGCACCTGGGAGGCAACACCCCAACCGCGAGTCTCTCTCGTTCCCACAGAGTCTCCTATCTATCCCCTTAACTATGCAGTCTCCAATGACTAATGCTCTACTCCTCTCCCTCCTTCCCTTCTGAGCAACAGGGACAGACTCTGTGCCAGAGACCTGTACCCCATGGCTTACCCCGGTATGCCCCCCCCCCCCCCCCCACAGTATCCAAAGCGGTATACTTGTTACTAAGGGGAACGACCACAGGGGATCCCTGTACTGACTGCTTCCTCCCAGCCCCTCTCACCGTCACCCATCTATCTTTATTCTTCGGAGTTACTACATCCCTGAAGCTTCTATCTATGACTACTTCTGCCTCCCGAATGATCCGAAGTTCATTCAGCTCCAGCTCCAGTTCCCTAACATGGTTTCTGAGGAGCTGGAGATGGGTGCACTTCCCACAGATGAAGTCAGCAGGGACATTGGCGGCGTCCCACGCCTCAAACATTCTGCAGGAGGAACATTGTACTGCCTTCCCTGCCATCCCCTCTAGATAAAACAAGAAAAAGAAAGGAAGAGCTTACCTGATATTCACTCAACCCCTTAGGTTAGAGGAGGTGGAAGGGTGGGGGACACTACAAGTGTAGTGTCTCGGGTTTAGCAACCGCCCAACTTATATACAGGTACTAACAAATCTTCCCAGAAATCCCAACGGCCGACTTCCTGCAGCTGCAAAGGTAAGTATTCAAAGTTATTCTTACCTTCCCGACAGGCCCCTGGACACTGCTCCCACCGAAAATCTGGATTGCATGACAATGTATGGAAAATTCATACAACAAACATCGTTACAACAAATGGTCCTGACATTTATCTCATGACTGTTTTGGGGCCATTGCTACATATAAATTGGCTGCTGCATTTCCCTCCATTATACAGCAGTGGCTACAATTCAAGAAAGAACTTCACTGGCTGTGAAGCACTTTGGAACCTCCTGCAGTTCTGAAAAACACTTTAAAAATGCAACTTCTTCTTTCCCTTAAATGAAGACATGGCTTGGTTAATAAAGATGTGTTGGAGAAAGGAAAAACCTTGGCACGAACACAAGCAAGAATTATTTTTCAACAGCTTACTGCATACTGGAAATATTGCTTTATTTTGATTGCTCATGCATTTTGTTATTTACGAGTTTTGAGACCGGGTAACTTCATGCCCTGGGCATAGTTTGAATAGCTGGAGAATTACATCTTTCTGTGAATAATAATTGTTTTTGAATTCCAAGTATAAGCTTAAAATCATTCACAGGTGCGATAAATCATCCATCTATCCTTGTATCGATCTGTCTCTGAGCCAGAATGAAATTAACAGTTGACAATGTGAAATATCGGCCCAGGTCTTCCTCCCATTTTCAACCTGATTTTGGGTGGCTTCCATGCAAGCAGGAGAGAGAAACAAGTCAAGGGGGCTGGCAGTGCTCCCCATCCATTTACAAAGAAGCAAGCCACACTCCTGTACACTACATGTAAACACAACTGAAATCAACCAATAATACATCCTGCTTTACTTCCCTCACTAGCTCTTACCTAAATAAGCGCCTCAATATTTTTCTCAGCAACAACCCTGGTGCTTTTTCTTCTTGTGATACTTTTAGCAGTACAGTACTCCACAGAGAAGTTCCCTTTTGCTGCACTTATGCTGGAGAAGCAGATAGAGAACATGGAAACGCAAAATATATAGCTACAAAACTGGTCAGGAATCATGGGAGGCATCTGGTGCTAAGCCCAGATACACAACCCTCCTTGCAGCCATTGTCATGTTATTCATCCTGGGGTAACACGGACTGCAACTGGATGCAGTTGTACTTGAAAGTAGACTCCAAACTGTGATGTTGGTTGAATACGCTTTATTGAACTTGTTAAGCAGTGCACACAGTTCGCTGTGGGTTTGACACTCTACTAATCTAAGCATGCTTACTATAACTAACTAGACCAGACTAGCTCTGAGCCACGTGTAAAAGGTGCTAACTGATATATACACCTTGACTGTCACTACCGTTGTCACCAGTGGAAAGAGGCAGAGTGCTGATGCCTCGTGTGTTTTATAGTGGGAGACCACCTTCTAGTGTTCTGCCTGGTGATTGGTTGTGTTCTGTCCTGTGTGCTGATTGGCTGTACTGGGTGTCTGTCACTGCCTGTCTGTATCTCATTATGTACATGAGTGCATATCATGACGTCCTCCCCTTTTTAAAAAAAATGCTGGTTACTTCGAGCATATGCGACTGTATTTACATGAATGACTATTTACATTAATGGCGAGTGGATGAATATATACATGAGAGGTGTCTAGCATGCAGATACAGAACAAAATTTACAAGATAAATGTCGGTAAGTCCAATCTTTGGGGCTGGCGTCGGATCCTTGTCAACCGCCTGAGAGGTGGAGGTGGGGCGACGGCACCTTGATAGGCGGGATTGCCGCCAGATTGGTGGCCTCGTGGTGCGAGGTGTCCGGAGGAGGCATAACAACATCTGGAAAAGTAAGACCTGGTGGTGGGCAGGCAACTTTGTGCAGCGCCCTTCTGTTGCGCCTGACAATGGAGCCATCAGCCATACGAACTACAAACGATTTGGGAGCAGCCTGTCGAACAACAACAGCTGGGGCTGACCAGCCTCCATCAGGTAGCTTGATCCGAACAGCATCTTCCAGAGATAGCACAGGCAAATCGGTAGAATGAGCATCGTACGTCAGCTTTTGCCGGTTCCTGAGTTGTTGCACCTTTTGCAGCACTGGGAGGTGATCCAGGTCTGGTAAGTGTACGGCCGGAAAAGTCGTTCGCAGGTCTCTATTCATGAGGAGTTGAGCCGGAGACATCCCGGTGGACAGAGGGGTTGCCATGTACGCCAACAGCGCAAGGTTGAAGTCAGAAGCAGAGTCCGCAGCCTTGCAGAGCAGTTACTTCACTATATGGACCCCTTTCTCGACCTTCCCGTTGGACTGCGGGTAGTGTGGGCTTGAGGTAATGTGTTTGAATTGGTACGACTTGGAAAAATTGGACCACTCTTGGCTGTGGAAGCAGGGACCATTGTCATTCATGACAGAGAGTGGAATACCATGCCTGAGAAATGTCTCCTTGCAGGCCTTGATGACTGTCCTTGATGTGAGGTCTGACAGCTTCAAACGTCCGGGTAATTTGAGAAGTAATCTATGATGAGAACATAGTCACGCCCATTGGTGTGAAAAAGGTCGATTCCCACCTTGGACCACGGAGAGGTCACGATCTCGTGTTGCTGGAGTGTTTCTTTTGTTTGAACAGGCTGGAAACGCTGGCAGGTCGCACAATTGAGAACCATGTTGGTTATGTCCTGGCTGATTCCAGGCCAATAGACAGCCTGCCGGGCCCTGCTCCTACACTTTTCGACACCGAGGTGTCCCTCGTGGATTTGTTTGTGCACTGAGCTCGGCAGACTGTGAGGAATAACGATATGATCTAGCTTGAGGAGGATCCCCTCGACGACTGTCAGGTCGTCCTTCACATTAAAGAACTGAGGGCATTGCCCTTTTTTTGCCAACCATTTGCAAGGTGGTGCTTACATGCTGCAGAAGAGGGTCTTTGGCAGTCTCTTCACGAATGCTGATCACTCTTTCATCTGAGGCCGGGAGGTTGCTGGCACACAGTTGCACCTGTGCCTCAATCTGGCAGGTGAAGTCAACCTGTTCACAGGGCGAGGTGATGGAGCGGGTAAGGGCATCCGCAATTATCAGCTCCTTGCCTTGTGTGTATACTAACTCAAAATTGTACCCTCGGAGTGGAAGGAGAATGCGCTGAAGCCTGAGCGTCATGTCATTCAAGTCCTTATGAATGATATGGACCAAGGGTCTGTGGTCAGTCTCCACTGTGAAGGTTGGTAGACCGTAGACACAGTCATGGAACTTTACAATGCCGGTTAGGAGACCCAGGCACTCTTTTTCTATCTGGGTGTACCTCTGTTCAGTAGGAGTCATGGCCCTTGACGCATAAGCAGCTGGAGCCCAGGACGAGGAGTCATCCCTCTGGAGGAGCACCGCACGAATGCTGTCCTGGCTTGCGTCTGTAGAGATTTTTGTTTCCCTGTCCGGGTCATAAAACGCTAGTACCGGAGCAGTGGTGAGCTTTGCTTTGAGCTCGAGCCACTCTGCTTGATGTGTGGGTAGCCACTGGAATGCAGTGGACTTCTTCACCAGATGCCTGAGAGCAGTGGTGTGTGAGGACATGTTGGGAATGAATTTTCCCGAGAGGTTCACCATGCCGAGGAAGCGTAGTACTGCCTTTTTGTCTTCCGGGGTCTTCATGGCATTAATAGCCTTGACCTTGTCCGAATCTAGTCGCACACCCTGCTGGGATATCTGGTCGCCCAAGAACTTGATGGATGACATGCCAAAGGAGCACTTGGCCTTGTTCAGCTTGAGGCCGTTTGCATGGACACGTCAAAAGGTGAGATATGTGTTCCTCGGGGGTCGTGGACCATATGATTACATCATCTACGTGGACACGCACACCCTCAATGCCCTCCATCATCTGCTCCATGATCCTGTGGAAGATTTCAGAGGCTGAGACAATGCCGAACAGCATCCGGTTATGATAGTACCTTCCGAAAGGTGTATTGAACGTGCAGAACTTCCTGCTGGACTCGTCCAGTTGTATCTGCCAGAAACCACGCAATGCATCTAGCTTCGTGAAGAAATTGGCGTGTGCCATCTCACTGGTCAGTTCCTCCCGCTTCAGGATCGGGTCGTGTTCCCGCATTATGTTCTGGTTAAGATCTTTGGGATCTATGCATATCCGCAACTCTCCTGAGGGCTTCTTCACACAGACCATCAAGCTGACCCAGTCAGTCAGTTCCGTCACTTTGGAGATGATGCCCTGGTCTTGGAGCTCCTGTAGCTGTGCCTTTAAACATTCCTTCAGAGGAGCCGGCATCCGGCGTGGTGCATGGATTACAGGCGCGGCCTCAGGCCTGAGTAGGATCTTGTAGCAGTATGGCAGAGTACCCATTTCATCAAATACATCCGGATATTGAGCAAGGATGTCATCAATGTCAGCCTGAAGATCCACATTGGAAGAAGACATGGACTCGCTATACGAGGTTGAGTAGCTGGCATGCATGGGCACCAAGCAGGGATGCCTTATCAGACTTGACGATTTCGAATCGCAGTGTGGTATTGATGGTCTTGTTGGAGACAAATAGATGACAAGATCCTAGTGCAGTTATGGCATTGCCTTTATAATCGAGGAGCTGGCAGGCTGGTGGAAGAATTTTGGGTTGCTTTTGAATGCGATCAAAATCAGCTTGACAGATGAGATTGGCAGAAGCACCAGTGTCCAGCTTGAACTGGATGCTGCATTGATTTACGTGTATGACAGCACGCATTCGTCCGCGGAATCCACATTGAGGATAGATAGGCGTCTTGCTGAATTTGAGGAGGCATACTCACATGTAGTGATGATTCCCACACGATAGGGGGACTCCAGGCAGTCGTCCTCTGGATCCGTAGTGCTACCAGGATCAGAATCCAGTAAACCTTGCTGTACACATCGAACGCGCTTGCGTTGAAATTGGGATCGCTGGCCCTTGACTGGTGGTGCAGACCTGCACAAGGCTGCATAATGTCCAGGCTTCCCGCAATTTAAACATCGCCTGCCTATTGCAGGGTATTGCCGCTTTAAGTCGGCCGTGCCGCAGTTTGGGCATGTCATAACGTTGACATCGTTACGCTCCGTGCGTCGTCGCACATGCACAGTTTGGTTTTTGGCTGCTTCATTCTCCTGTTCGTGTTGCGCATGCGTGGGGCCCCGGGAAAAGCGCGCGAAATGGCCGCTATCATCGATACTGATGCGCTGCATCCGGGCGATGGCCTGTACACTCTTTGCCTCGTGGGAGGCAAGATTTTCGTATTCTGCCGATTTGAGATGGGAGTAGCGATTTCTCGCATGCTCATGCACTATACACGTCTCGAATGCGACTGGCAGGGTCATGTGCTCAATTTTGAGGAGTTGCTCCCGCAAGGAATTGGAGTGCACCCCAAATACGATCTGATCCCTGATGATGGAATCAGTGGTGTCACCATAATTGCAGGACTGCGCTAATATACAGAGATGAGTTAGAAAGGATTGGAAAGGTTCATCCTTACCCTGACGTCATTGCTGGAAGATATAGCGCTCAAAGCTCTAGTTTGTTTCGACTTCACAGTGACTGTCGAACTTCTCTAAAATGGTCTTGAATTAGGTCTTGTCCTGGCCATCGGTGAAATTAAGCGAGTTGAAAATCTGGATGGCTTGGTCAACCCGCAGTTGATAGGAGCAGCGCAATTTTTCTGGCATCGGACACATCCTCGAGGCCTGAGGCCTCAATGTAGAGAAGGAACCTTTGCTTGAAGACCCACCAGTTGGTGCCGGGATTGCCAGAGGTCCGTTGCTGTGGAGGGGCCTGGATCTTCTCCGTGCCGCTGGAAGGCACTTGCTGGTCGTCACGGAATCAATCAAGGTAAGCCACTTAGAGAAAGTAGACTACTGGTACCATGTCATGCTATTCACCCTGGGGTAACACGGACTGCAACTGGATGCAGTTGTACTTGAAAGTAGACTCCAAACTGTGATGTTGGTTCAATACGCTTTATTGAACTTGTTAAGCAGTGCACACAGTTCACTGTGGGTTTGACACTCTACTAATCTAAGCATGCTTGTTATAACTAACTAGACCAGACTAGCTCTGAGCCACGTGTAGAAGGTGCTACCTGATATATACACCCTGACTGTCACTACAGTTGCCACCAGTGGAAAGAGGCAGAGTGCTGATGCCTTGTGTGTTTTATAGTGGGAGACCACCCTCTAGTGTTCTACCTGGTGATTGGTTGCGTTCTGTCCTGTGTGTTGATTGGCTGTACTGGGTGTTTGTCACTGCCTGTCTGTATCTCATTATGTACATGAGTGCATATCATGACAGCTACCACCTAAAGCACTCCTCTGCGGATTCAGCAACAGTGAGACGTCTACATTCCGTTGAGCAGGTTGCAGATGATTTGCTGCACCTCCTGGATGATCTAAAGCGAGAGGCACTAAACTGAAGTGACAGTCAAAGAAATCACTGCTCTCCGGTTAGGAGACAGTCAATGTTGTGAATTATATTGAATTTTGTAATACTTTTAAGTCTTGCTATTTCTTACCTCAGAACGGCTGGTGCAGATGTCGGGTAACAAAGTATAAAAATATTTTACTGGCATCTATCATGTTGATAGCATTGCAATTCTCCTGGCATCTGTAATATTTAAAGAGGTTAAGCAGCATAAATCATGAATAAACTATATTAGTGTGTCAGAAACAGCTTTAAAGTATTAAATCTGGTTTTCTTTTGCAAGTATGACCCTTTGCGAGTCGGCTTCTTAGAGCTTAACGCCATGTGAGAAATATTGAAGTTCAAAAGTAAATGAAGTACATCTACTTTGATCAGAGGCAATAAATCCAAGGTATTGTGTATCAATGGAAGGAAGCCATACGTAGCAGTTCAGTGGAATTATCTTAAAAGTGAGACAGAGCTGGAAGCGTCTCACTAACGTGACTAATGCCACCGATCTTGATTCTCAGGAAAATAAATTTCAGATTGTTTATAAAAGAAAGGTAAAGGAACATGGAGTCGTCAAGGAAGAAGCTGAAAGTTTGATGTTGAGTTAGATTAAAAACAGGAGCAAATTTTTCAAGAGCAAGATACTGCGGACCCTGGAAATCTGAAATAAAGAAACAGTACATGCTGGAGGCACCATTTGTGTTTGGGGGCAGGTGGGGTTGGGGAGGGGGTGAAAACTGACAAAATTGCCGGCGACGCCAGGAAGCTAGGTCCAATGCAATGGGCTTCCCGGCAGCTCGTTAGGCTGAATGCAGGTAAGTCTCTTAGGAGAGGCGTTTTGGCAATATTAATTCCTCAGTTGAAGCAACACTGACATGGGTTCATAACTTTACCTTTGGATCCATAGGTTTCTTGGATTTTGTCATGGAAAGCAAGGTGAGAACACAGCTGCAATTCTGGGGCTTTCATGGCCATAACAAGGAAATACACCAATAAATAATCAATACTGACAGCAGTTTTCCTAGCTGCTTATGGGAAAGGGTTTGTTCGCAGTATGTGTGCTGAAAGGTTACTTCACACACCTTGAAGATTTGAAGGTCTGATCTGCATCTTGGAACATGAAAATCGCATCTTGGAACATTGAACTGTCAGATCGGCATACAGGCCTTACTTAGATGACATGTGAGAGCAGGACCAAGGGACCAGAAACAGCACCACAAACAGCAATAGGAACCCTATGGGTCACACGCCTGTAACCCAGAAAAGAGGGGAACAGCAAAGACGCGGCAGTTTGCAAGAGGCCATATCTGGCACCCAGCATGTACAGGCAGCAGATATGTCTGAATAGCAGTCCCTCAGAAAGCCCAGGGTTACATATCAAGTGGTTGGCATATTGCTGGCAGAACAAGGCCTGCTGCCAAGTGGACCTGTTGGCCTCACTTTACCAGTGGCTGAGTTACCACTGCTTTCAACAATTTTTTTCCCTTTGCATCCTTCTGTGGTTCTGCAGATGAAAGCTGCAGGATCCTGTCGTCAACTGCACAAAAATTCACACAGACAGGCGACTGGAGAATGTTTTTGCCACAGCTGACAATTTTGTCAACCTTTCCTGCGATTGATGATGGTCAATCTGAGCGGGAGCTCAGATTTACAGCTCCGCCTGACTTCCCACAGGTGCAGGATATTGTCAAGATGCACATGCATGTAACTAAGGCACCAGGAGAACCCAGGGGAGTTAATCAACTGCCAGGGTTTTCATTCCATCAATGTGGAGCTGGTCTGAATCACAAGTGCTCAGAGACTCCCAGGCAAGTTATCATCATAGAATTTACAGTGCATAAAGAGGCAATTCGGCCTATCGAATCTACACCGGCCCCTGAAAGAGCATCCTACCTAAGCCCACACCTCTACCCTATCCCCGCAACCCAGCAACTCCACCCAACATTTGGACACTAAAGGGCAATTTATCATGACCAATCCACCGAAACTGCACATCTTTGGATTGTGGGAGGAAACCGGAGCACCCGGAGGAAACCCACGCAGACACGGGGAGAATGTGCAGACTCCACACAGGCAGTGACCCAAGCCAGGAATCGAACCCAGGTCCCTAGTGAGGTGAAGCAACAGTGCTAACCACTGTGCTACCATGCCGCAGGTGATGCTTTCATCCTTGGCAGTCCACCCTCACAGATGTCTTTGCAACTGGGAACAATTTTTCAGACTGACTGATTAGAGACAAAGGATACCCGCGTAAAATGGAGCTGTTAACACCACTCAGAAAGCTCGTAGGAGCCATCCAATGGCTCCATGGCAACCCACCAATGACTGCCATCCTGTATGAATACAAGATGTGTCGTCAAATAAGCTGGAGGTGCACTTCAGGGGCCTGCACCGATCAAGGGACGCTCTTCTGCATAAACCAGCAACTGTCTCCAGGATGATTAGCGTGCTCTTCAAACTTGCTGGCTTTGTACCTGCAGGGAGAACAAGACACAGCGCCAGCTCAGAGGAGGAGGAAGATGAGGGTACTGCACCACCAGAAATGTACATTGCTGCTCAGGATGTCCTGATTATTGGGAGGCTTGGGATCCACCAATACATTCACCTCACAGCCTCTCATCAAAGCCATTACTGTGTGTCCTCCTCCCCCACCCAATGCCAATGCCACAAAGCATTCCTGCGAAAAATCAGCCACCCTTCTCACAACCTCTAATTATTTCCATTGATTATTAAGATCTTGCCAACCAACAGCCAAGCATGGGCAACACAGGAAAGTGGTGCCAAAAACAAATATTTGTGTGCATCAACAAGGCACAAAATGTTAACCTAGCAATCCTGTATTGTACCTATCCATGGGCAACTACGAATCTATGTTCTTTCTTTTTCTATTGCTTCTACGCAGTGCAGCCCTTGTGGCCTCAGCAGAAGTAGAGGCAGGCCACTTGTAACCCTATTCCGACTACTGAGTTACACTGTTGACATACTCTCGTTTTTGCAGCCCATGGCAACCCACCAATAACTGCTCTAATTGTAGCTGTATAGGGGCTGAATTGGCCTCTGGGACATGAAGCAACATATAGGGCACTGATTAACATGGGGGGGAGGGAGTCAGAGATTCCCTACAGTGCACAAGAAGATCGTTCAGCCCATTGCGTCTAAAATTGCACCTTAACCAGGCTCCTGCCCTATACCTGCAACCCTGTAACCCCACCTGACCCACAAAACACTGGACACTAAGGGGCACTATAGCATGGCCAATCCACCTGACCTGCACAATTTGGAGTGTGGGAGGAAACCGGCGCACTTGGAGGAAGCCCACCCAGACATGTGGAGAATGTGTAAACTCCACACAGACAGTCACCCAACTCTTAAATTCAGCCTCAACCTTCTGCTGCTGCTCCTTCTCCTCTGTATCTTCTGTTTTAAGTATGCTGGTGGTCAACTGGAGGTTTGGCTGGTCTGACTGAAGAAGCGTATATTCTGCCATCTGGAATAACTGTTTCTCCAAAGAGGGATGACAATTCCGCAGTGGAATCCCAGTAAGGACTATCAGCACTGGTGGACATCTCTGCAGTCTCCAATTCAATGTAGTTGACTCCTGTGGTCGTTTTGATGTCCTCTGCTGTCAGAGGTTTCAGGGCAACACAGGCTTCTCTGCTCAGGAGAGAAAAGGGTTGATTGCGGATGATAAACAGAATTTCAATTGATTTCATGTTGCCATATCAGTGCGACTCTTGAATCATGACCATGACCTAGTTAGATTTCTCCAGAACCATACATTGATGTGTTTGTCGTTCTTAGCCAGAGGTCTTTTAGCCATGATTCTTGATATGATAAAACCATCACACTGGCTCCTGTGTCTAATTTGAAATTGGTACGGTTACCATTTAAAAATACATATGGATTCTTAAATTTGAAACTTGGATCCTCAATTTCTCCCAAGAAGTATTATTGAACATGTTGATGTGGCTCATCTATAGAAACATAGAAACACAGAAAATAAGAGCAGGAGGAGGCCATTCGGCCCTTCGAGCCTGCTCTGCCATCCATTATGATCATGGCTGATCATCCAACTCAGTAGCCTGGTCCCACCTCTCCTTCGATCCCCTTCGCCCCAAGTGCTATATCTAACTGTTTCTTAAAAACACACAGGGCAGGATTCTCTGTTCCCCCGGCAGCACACCCGCAGGTTTCTCGGTGACATGAGGTGGCCACAATGGGAAATCCCATTGGCAGGTGGCAGGGATGGAGAATCCCGCTGCCGGTGAGGGAGTGCCGCCGAGGAACAGGCGCTGGTGGACCGGAGAAACCCACCCACAATGTTTTGGCCTCAACTGCCTTTTGAGTAGTGAATTCCACAGCCTCTCCACTATCTGGGTGAAGAAATTTCTCCTCATCTCAGTTCTAAATGGTCTACCTCGTATCCTCAGACAATGACCCTCTGGTTCTGGACAACCCCCAGCATCGGGGACATCCTTCTTGCATCTACACTGAGTAGCCCTGTTAGAATTTAATAGGTCTCATGGACCCATTTAGGATCCCCCAAATCTCGAGGTTACACATCTTTCCAAACTGTCCCAGGCAGTTGCAGCGAAAGAATTTCACAGTGATTGTTGGACGCTGCTTTCACCTGTGATGTCTTTTGGTATCACAGTCCTGACATAGTCTGCCACCATCATGTGTTTTGCTTCGGTATTGCCTTCCTTAATCACGGTTTAACTTCGCCATGCAAAATGGATCAGTTTTGCTGCCAAAACTCTGATTGATGATTTGAATGTCTTTTTCCAAAGTCAGATTAGATTGTGTGAAAGAGTATCATAGACCACTCCTACTATCATTTGGTCTCTTTTGATCTCCGACTTAAGGTCAACATGGTCTTTCAGCCAATCTGTATAACTCATTATGAACGAGTCTATGAGTTCCCAGGGCTTTTGGACTCTCTAGTTAAATTTTGCGTGCTCCAAAATATTATTGCTTCTTAGGTTAAAATAAGTGTCATGGGACTACATGACCTCTTCAAAGTTATTGGAAGGTCTATTTATTCTTCATCTGACAATTATATTGTTGGCTATTCAACCTACTAAATATAGTAACATAGAAACTAGGAGCATAGAAACTTCAGCCCCTTGAGCCTGTTCCGCTATTCAATATGAGCCATGGCTGATCCTCTATTTCAACATCATACTCCCGTTTTGTCCGCATTCCCTATGACTTCTTTAGTGTCTAGAAATCTATTTCCTTTTGAAATATAACTTGGCCTTCACAGCCTTCTGTGGTAGAGAATTCCATGGGTTCACACACTCGGAGTGAAGAGGTTTCTTCTCATCGTAGTCCTAAATGACCTATCCTGTACCAGAGACTGAGGCCCCTTGTTCTAGATTCCCCAACCAGAGGAAAAAACAGCTCTGCATCCAGTCTGTCCAGCCCGGACAGAATTTTATATGTTTCAATAAGATCCCCTCTTATTCTTCTAAACTTCAGCGAATACATGCCCATCTCTCCTCAAACAACAATACTGCCATCCCAGGAATCTGTCTGGTGAATCTTCACTGCACTCTCTCCAACCAAATATATCCTTTCTTTGGTAAGGAGACCTTTTCTGCACAAATTACTCTGGGCGCAATTTTAAAAAAAACAAAGTCCAGTTTTGGGCAAGAATAGCGGGGTGTTTCTCGGCTCCTACTACGCTGAAAAGAACCACGCTATCACACGGGACTTTTGCTTTGGGCCTCAGCGAGGAATGCCACACCAAGACTGCACTTACTTCACTTCCTGCACTGAAGTTCTCAGCTCATCAGTGCAAGAAGTGATCGGTCTGCCATTTTTAAATGTCGCCCCAATCTTTTGTTCCCCCCTTTGTTCCTCCACCACAGCTTTTGGACTCCCTACTGCCCCAACGTACCTCTTAGGGGTACTCGAGCCGCACCTCACCCCACCTCTTAAGGGCAGGGCACCCCTGGCACCCTGGCAGTGCGCCTGCCAACCTGGCAGTGCCAGCTGGGCACCCTGGCAGTGTGCAGGTGGCCAAATGGCTCATTTAAATATGTTAATCTGGACCTCGCCAACGGATCCGTTTACATCTATTTGCACTGCAAATCAGTCTACCTTATTGCGAATGCTTCATTCATTCAAAAACAGTGTCAATAGACTTGTCTTTTTAACATTTATACACATTTCTTTTGTATTATGGCACTATTTGCTGCTAGCCCTTGTTTCCTACACCATCTCTTCAGTCACATATTCATCTGGTCTATTCTCCTATTCCTGCTCTCACTAACATGTAGCACTGGAAGTAATCCTGAGATTACCATCTTTGAAATCCTGCTTTAGAATTTACTTACTCACCCTCTGTATTCTGCCTGCAGGACTTTGTGCCGCTTACCTAGATCATTGGTACAGATATGGACCACAACCTCTGGCTGTTCACCCTCCCCCTTCAAAATGTCCTGCAGCCTCTAAGTGACATTCGTGACTCTGGCTCCAGGGAGGCATCCTGATATCACGTCTGCTGCTGCAGGAACATCTATCTTTTCCCCCTTGCCTTAGAATTCCCACTATTGCTCGTGCACTATTTTTTTTCTCCCCATTGTGCAGCTCTTGTTGCATTCTGCTGAGAAACTACCTTCCCCAGTAGTATCAAAAATGGAAAATCTATTAGAGAGGGAAATGGACTCCTGCACCTCCTGCCCAAAACTATTGCCCTCTCTGGCGGTCACCCATTCCCTTTCTGCCTGGACACACTTTACCTGCGGTGTGACCAACTCACATTATTGCACTAACCATAGTATGTAGAGGAGACGTGCATCTGCACACACTCGGAGACCAAATTCAAAGCCATCATCACCGAGGCATACAAGAGCATTGGCCATACATTAAATATCCGTGAAACAAACTTCCTCTACCAACCTGCCCCTGCCAAACAGCCCTCCGATAATCAACATCTATGACGAGGCCTTGGACAACATGGGCCACTTTTCCCCCTTGGAAGCCCACTGTCAACAAGGTCAGGCACAATGACAAGGTTCAACACCCGATTCAGTGTCCCAGCGCAGCCTGTAGTCACCTGAGGGAGAGAATGTTTGAATAGCAGGACTTCTGACCCAGTCCCAAGCTCATGGTTTTCAGAGTACTCATGATATCTGCCTTCCTATATGGCTCAGAAATGTGGACCATGGCACCTCAAAACCGTTGTTAAGTACTCTCAGCGCTGCATCCACAAGATCCTGCAAATCTATTGGCAGGATAGATGTCAGTGTTCTCAGTCAGGCCAACATCACTAGCATCGAAGCATTGACCGCACTCAATCAGCACCACTGAGCAAGTCATATTGCCCACATGCCTGACAGAAGACTCCTGAAACAAGTGCTCTAATCAGAGCTTCAACATGGCAAGCAAGCCCCAGCAGGACAGAGGAACGCTTCATGGCCACCTCAAAACCTCCTTGAAAAAGTGTGACTTTCCCACCGACACCTGGGAATCCCTCGCTCAAGACCACCCAAAGTGGAGTAAAAGCATCTGGGAAGAATCTGAACACCTCAGGTTTCATCGCCAAGAGCAAGCTGAAGCCAAGCATTGATGGAAAAAAGCGTGCGTGGCAACCCGGGCCTTCCACCCGCGTGCTCCTCCAATCACTGTCTGCCCCACCTGTGACAGAGACTGTAGACTATGCATTGGACTCCTCAGTCCAGTTCCATTTATGAGAACTCATTTTTAGTGTGGACGCAAGTCACACTCAATTCTGGGAAACTGCCTGAAATGAATAAGAGTACGCACTATCCACAAAGATCTCAGCCTCGTGGATGCTCCACAATGACTCCTGCCACAGCTCCAGATCTAAAACAAGTATTTCAAGCAGCTGCAGCTGGAGGCACTTCCTGTGCACGTGGTCACCCTGGATACTGGAAGTGTCCCATACTTCCCACATTCCACAGGAGGAGTATTCTACGTGGTTGAGTTTACCCAGGGCAGTGGATAAACCCTGCCATGATTTACCTTTAAATTACACCATTTATCATAGAATCCCTACAGTGAAGAAGTAGGCTATACAGACTATCGAGTCTGCACTGACCCTCTGAAAAAACATCCTATCAGGCCCCACCCTATATCCGTAACCCCACCTTTACATTTCTTCCTTTCATTTAAAAAATGTTAAATATATACTTGGAACTTTACCTTACTGCTTATGCTTTAAACACTACTTCAACTAAGTTTTTACTTTAAAGACTGGACAGTAGATGTACTCACTGGGTCTTACTTACCAAGGCCACTGCTGAGTCCAGGTCCAACTCAATGAACTGGTCTCCAATCATCTTATTTTCCTGCAACAAATTAAGAGCCAAATTACTGCTGGCTGAAGAAGGGTAGAAAAAGAGAAAGGAGCACTTCCTTCCCCTCTTTACCAAACTCCCTCACTCACCAAACCCCAGTTTAAGCAGTATAATGTAGCCCAAAGCAGCATTCCCTCACCAAATATCAGCTTAAGCACACTAATTCTAATAATAGTGTATTCATTTTTTCAGCCTCTGTTTTCTAATTCAAGCCCGTCGCTCTCATATATCTTAAAAATCTTCTTCTCTTCAGTGCCCAATTGTCCACCAGGATTGGCCCTTCCATCTATCTTATATCGTCCGGCATTGTTGTTTTCAGCACAGATTTAATATTTTTAAAAATCTAGTGCATTTATTTCTCTTCCCACCCTTGTTGGGATCTGGCTGGCTCCTGACACAGTCATGGAACCATTTTAAACTTCAGTGATTCTGCAGAAAATATTTTAATTTTGCCCAGCTAATTGTTTTCCTGAACTTGGAGAATCAAATTGAAGCTTATTTTTTGCCCTGGAATCTCTTTAAAAACAAGACGTTTTTTGTTTGTGCGCAGTTGCCAGTGTTATGGCGCCAACTCTGGATACAGGTTGTATTGTTCTTCAAGACATGCTCATTAAAACAGTCAGTCTGCCAGTCTGAATATTGCACCAAACTTAAAAGCTTATTTCAGCCTTTGGAGTTTGTTCAACACTTTTGTGACCTGCTTTCGATTGGGTCTTGCAGCGGACCACCAAATGCTCTGGTGGAATCGTCCAATGCCACACAGTGGAGATTTGTTCTGCTGTTCAGCCTCCACGCCTGTAACGGAGCTTCCTAAGTGATCATCAACTGTAAGGTCTTCAGGTTAGGTACACTTCTCCCAGGTCAGACCACAGCTTCTTTTCTTCTTGATTCTTGAGGATTTTGGTATACGTCACCTGCTGTCACCACGTTGTAAAGTTGTATGTCATGTCTGAAGTGTTGAGTGCTCTGAGGTACAGACGAACCAACACGGTTGCGATTGGTACAACACATTAAACTATTTATACATCAGACTTGGTACTCAGCACGTTGTGACTGTGTGAGTGTCTTGCTTTGAGGTCCTAGCCCTGTGCCGTCTTCAGATGGACTGCCTAGGAAGTGTCGTGTTTCTTGTTTTATACTGTGTTTGCTCATGTCTGTGATTGGCTGTCGTGTTATGTGTGCTAATTGGTCCGTTGCTCTGTCTATCATTATGTATGTGTTATGATTATGTTTGAATATCATGACAGCCCCCCTTTTTTACAAGATTATGTGCCTATGTGGTTATAAATATAAATGTGTCCTGAGTGCAGCTAAAGGTGTGTGTGTGTGCGTAATATTTACATCATGTACATGGGGCTTAACTATATACAAGGGGCGATGTCAGGTGTGACATGCTAACGAGGTTGTACCATAACAAAAAGAAGAACAACGTGGAAATTTGGAACGATCAAACGAAGTCTGTAATGATAAAACAGAGACATGTTATAAAACAGTGGTTGCAAATGTTCAACGTGTGAACAGTCTCATAAGTCCAGTCTAGTAGGTGGGCGACGGATTTGGGTTGACCGTCAGGGTAGCACACTATTCATCTCCCAGATTGATGGTGTTGACCCGGTTCCCATCAATGACCGCAACCCGGAAGGCGTCTTGGTCATCTGTGTCATCGGTTTGGATGTCGTGATGTGGAGGCTGAATGGTCTTCACGTTCCTGCGAGGTTGTCGGAGATGTGGAAGATCAACTGGTAGAGCCGCTCGACAGTAGGCAGCGTAGTGGCCCATCTTGCCACAGCATAGGCATTGTCGGGTTTTTGCAGGACATTGCCCTTTTAAATGTGTAGCTCCACAGTTGCCGCACGTCGTGACGTCATGGCGTTCGTTACGCCACTGCGCATGCGCAGTTTGGTCTTGCGTCGGGCGCGCCTGCGCAGCACGTCCCTCAGTGTTGCCGTAGGTTTTGGCGTGCACAAACGCGTGAGGCCTTGAGAAGCACGCAAAATGGCCGCCCTCATCCGGGCCGGGAGAAACTTGATTGCCTGGACGCGTTCGGCCTCGTGGGTGGCCTGGCTTACCGATTCAGTCACCTGAAATTGGGCATAGCGGCTAGTCGCATTCTCATGCAGGACACAGGCTTCAACTGCAGATGCTAAGGTCAGGCCTTTTATTTTTAGAAGCTGATGGCGTAGGCCACCGGAGGCAACGCCAAAAACGATCTGGTCCCGGATCATGGACTCTGAGGTGGCGTCGTAACCGCAGGACTGCGCGAGTATGCGGAGGTGCGTCAGGAAGGACTGAAAGAGCTCATCCTTACCTTGCAGGCGCTGCTGGAAGACATACCTCTCAAAGCTCTCGTTGACCTCAACGTTGAAGTGCTTGTCGAGCTTGAGGAGGACCGTGTCATACTTGGCTTTGTTCTCGCCTTCCGCGAACACCAAGGAGTTGTATACATGGATGGCGTGCTGACCTGCGGTAGTGAGGAGCATGGCAATCTTTGTTTCGTCCGAGGCGCCCTGTTTTTCATTGGCTTGCATGAAGAGTTTGAAGCGCTGCTTGAAGAGCATCCAATTTGTGCCCAGGTTCCCAGCGACTTGCAATGGCTGCAGTTTGTTGAGGGTGTCTATGGCTCAGGATGGCAGATTTGCCGGTCGGTATCGATTCACTCCTGGTATCATGAAATGTTGGGTGCTCTGAGGTACAGACGAACCAACACGGTTGCGATTGGTACAACGCAGTTTTATTCCATTAAACTATTTATACATCAGACTTGGTACTCAGCACGTTGTGACTGTGTGAGTGTCTTGCTTTGAGGTCCTGGCCCTGTGCCGCCTCCAGATGGACTGCCCAGGAAGTGTCGTGTTTCGTGTTTTATACTGTGTCTGCTCTTGTCTGTGATTGGCTGTCGTGTTATGTGTGCTAATTGGTCCGTTGCTCTGTCTATCATTATGTATGTGTTATGATGTATGTTTGAATATCATGACAGTGTCATGAAGAGGTCTAGAGGCTTGTATGGTTGAACAATAACTGTTCATTAATAACACATAACCATATGAATATATACATATAGGATACAGTCCTGACCAAGTGTTATCTTCATGCCGATTTCTGCCACACTTACTACTACACTCGACTCCTCCCATGTGACCTCAACATCATAACGTGGCAGTGCTATGTTCTCAGTCCGATATTAACCCTTACAGTCCTGACCACCTTAATATTACAGTAATATTCTTCAGAGATGGGATTCTGCCACCCTTATAGGACTGGTTTATATAATTCCACTTTGTGTACGGCTCTCAGGATAACTAACATGAAATATGGGTTAAAAATGAAATATAGACTGTTGCAAACTGGGAAGCCTGATAGCAAATTATTATTGGTCATTGGGCCTCCTTTTAATAGGCCTGGCAAGCTGTACATACCTACCGTGCGTTCCCAGGCAACATGCTAGCAAAAGGGAAATCAATTTCAAGATGCCAAATGCTGGAGGCATGGGAAAGAAAATAGCATGTTTGAAATTGTGGGCCAGAAGGAGATCTAAGGAGTATTTTGAAGATATTTTATAAAGAAAAAACTTGCCATTTGGTGGCAGTAGCTTGTTAGGCGACATTACCCATGAGAAAGCTGAACAGAGTGGGCCGGACTCCTCATTGAGTCAGGATCACCCAATTTTAGGCAGGATTTTTAAACAGAAATTAGGCCTCACATTAGGATATACAAGGGAACTAAAACATATTGACGGCAGGAACCAAAATGTTGCAGTTATGTGTGTCTGAAGATGTTCGAACCGCAGGAAGTTATCCTCCTGAATTGGACCTCATTCTTCCGAGAAGGTGGGGCAGCAAAGTGGAAATTCGATCCCACTTTATTGCCCAAATGAAAAATATTCTGACTTCTCCCATTATTATTATTAGTAGTGCATTAACTGAAGGTTGACACTGCAGTTTCTGTACCTTACCCTGCTGGCAACTAGAGATGTGGGATTTGAGGCCTAGTAATTCCACCTGATAATCTAACATTGCCAGCTTTGGTCTCTGTGAAAATTCCATTTGTGGATAGGAAGAGACCAGTTGGATCCCTTGACTACAAATGAACGGGTGCAGCTGCAGAACAGATTCTGAACATATGGAGCTTCGGGGCAAACAAGTAGATCTGTTTCCAATGTTCAGACTTAATCATTTGAGGAGCTTATTGTACATAAAAATCATTTTGAGTAAATAAAAAAATGATGTAAAATATCAATATGATTGCAGTAGAGCCATAAAGAGCTGCAGAGAAATCCGCTACAATGTTTGAAAAACATTGACACAGAGAGAAGCTATGATCTTTATGTTTACATTGATATACGCTTCTTTCAAAGCTGGCAAAGTAATGGGTTATCTGTAAAAATGCAGCAAGTTGTGAATATAGACCCGTTCGTTCTTGTGGGACCTGGGATGCTCTTCAGATGCCCTGCTCTGGTCTTGGGTGGTCTCTAAGTCAAGCCAGGGCTGCAAGCTATAGTTCAGCATTCAGATCAAACTGCTTATCGCAATCATTGTGTGGCCCTTCAACCACTCGGGGATTAAAGTACTAGAAAGGCCAACAACGCTGGCCCAGCTGCAAGTCCGCTAACTCCACTGCAGCAGCTCCCTGGAGGAATTTGTTTTTATCTGCTGAATTTGAAATAGTGCACTGGCAAACTTTCAAAGTGTAGTTTCATCGCAAAGTTTTGAAAACAAAATGGAGCGAGATTAATCTGACAAGACGGCTTTAAAACACAGCCAAATAAATGGAAAACATTACACCAAGTTGTATTCAGTTAAGAAATGTACTGCTGCGGAATAAAGGCTAAGAAGATGGGAAAGGGAGCAATATCTTTTAAAATGATTCTTCAGAATGTGGCTGTTGCTGGAAATGTCAGGTTTGCTGCTCGTGCCTAGTTGCTTTTGATATAGGGGTGATAACATACTATTTTAGGAGCACAGCCAGTTTCCTGTTTTTTTGGTTTTGTGAGACTAAGGGAGTGATTTTTCTCCCCCGTTTACAGCAGGCGGGAAAGCCGGAGAGGTCGGAGAATCCAACGGGAGTCCCAAAATGGCATTTATGATGACAAATGAAACCATTGTCGATTATTGTAAAAGCCCATCTGGTTCATTAATGTCCTTCAAGACAGGAAATCTGCCATCCGTACCTTGTCTGTCCTACATGTGACCCCAGACCCACAGCAATGTGGTTGACTCTTAATTGCCCCTCAATGGCAATTAGGGATGGGTAATAAATGCTGGCACAACCTGCGACGCCCACTTCCCATGAACAATTTTTTAAAAAAGTGGCAGCGGGATTCTCCGTCCTGGCAGCCGGCCAATGTGGTTTCCCATTGTGCGCACCTCCATGCCGTCGGGAATTCCATGGGTGTGTGAACGCTGCCGGCAAAACGGAGGATCCCGCCGATGGAGAATCCAGCCTGATATCTCTGCAAGTAGAGACCATTCTTAATCTTGACCAAGCTGGTTTCCATAAGGGGTTTAGAACTTAGAACATATAGGGGCTGGTTTAGCACAGTGGGCTAAACAGTTAGCTTGTAATTCAGAACAATGCTAGCAGCACGGGTTCAATTCCCGTACCGGCCTCCCCGAACAGGCGGCAGAATGTGGCGACTAGGGGCTTTTCACAGTAACTTCATGAGGAATAGGGAGAGAGAGCAATTAAACACGTGGCTACAGGGATGGTGCAGGCGGGAGGGATTCAGATTTCTGGATAACTGGGACTCTTTCTGGGGAAGGTGGGACCTCTACAGACAGGATGGTCTACATCTGAACCTGAGGGGCACAAGTATCCTGGGGGGGAGATTTGTTAGTGCTCTTTGGGGGGGTTTAAACTAATGCAGCAGGGGCGTGGGAACCTTGATTGTAGTTTTAGGGTAAGGGAGAATGAGAGTATAGAGGTCAGGAGCACAGATATGACGTTGCAGGAGGGGGCCAGTGTTCAGGTAGGTGGTTTGAAGTGTGTCTATTTCAATGCCAGGAGTATACGAAATAAGGTAGGGGAACTGGCAGCATGGGTTGGTACCTGGGACTTCGATGTTGTGGCCATTTCGGAGACATGGATAGAGCAGGGACAGGAATGGATGTTGCAGGTTCCGGGGTTTAAGTGTTTTAGTAAGCTCAGAGAAGGAGGCAAAAGAGGGGGAGGTGTGGCGCTGCTAGTCAAGAGCAGTATTACGGTGGCGGAGAGGATGCTAGATGGGGACTCATCTTCCGAGGTAGTATGGGCTGAGGTTAGAAACAGGAAAGGAGAGGTCACCCTGTTGGGAGTTTTCTATAGGCCTCCAAATAGTTCTAGGGATGTAGAGGAAAGGATGGCGAAGATGATTCTGGATAAGAGCGAAAGTAACAGGGTAGTTATTATGGGAGACTTTAACTTTCCAAATATTGACTGGAAAAGATATAGTTCGAATACATTAGATGGGTCGTTTTTTGTACAGTGTGTGCAGGAGGGTTTCCTGACACAATATGTTGACAGGCCAACAAGAGGCGAGGCCACGTTGGATTTGGTTTTGGGTAATGAACCAGGTCAGGTGTTGGATTTGGAGGTAGGAGAGCACTTTGGGGACAGTGACCACAATTCGGTGACGTTTACGTTAATGATGGAAAGGGATAAGTATACACCGCAGGGCAAGAGTTATAGCTGGGGGAAGGGCTATTATGATGCCATTAGACGTGACTTGGGGGGGATAAGGTGGAGAAGTAGGCTGCAAGTGTTGGGCACACTAGATAAGTGGAGCTTGTTCAAGGATCAACTACTGCGTGTTCTTGATAAGTATGTACCGGTCAGGCAGGGAGGAAGGCGTAGAGCGAGGGAACCGTGGTTTAACAAAGAAGTGGAATCTCTTGTTAAGAGGAAGAAGGAGGCCTATGTGAAGATGAGGTGTGAAGTTTCAGTTGGGGCGATGGATAGTTACAAGGTAGCGAGGAAGGATCTAAAGAGAGAGCTAAGACGAGCAAGGAGGGGACATGAGAAGTATTTGGCAGGTAGGATCAAGGAAAACCCAAAAGCTTTCTATAGGTATGTCAGGAATAAGCGAATGACTAGGGATAGAGTAGGACCAGTCAAGGACAGGAATGGGAAGTTGTGCGTGGAGTCTGAAGAGATAGGAGAGATACTAAATGAATATTTTTCGTCAGTATTCACTCTGGAGAAAGATAATGTTGTGGAGGAGAATGCTGAGACCCAGGCTAATAGAATAGATGGCATTGAGGTACGTAGGGAAGAGGTGTTGGCAATTCTGGACAGGCTGGAAATAGATAAGTCCCCGGGGCCTGATGGGATTTATCCTAGGATTCTCTGGGAAGCCAGGGAAGAGATTGCTGGACCTTTGGCTTTGATTTTTATGTCATCATTGGCTACAGGAATAGTGCCAGAGGACTGGAGGATAGCAAATGTGGTCCCATTGTTCAAAAAGGGGAGCAGAGACAACCCCGGCAACTATAGACCGGTGAACCTCACGTCTGTAGTGGGTAAAGTCTTGGAGGGGATTATAAGAGACAAGATTTACAATCATCTAGATAGGAATAATATGATCAGGGATAGTCAGCATGGCTTTGTGAAGGGTAGGTCATGCCTCACAAACCTTATCGAGTTCTTTGAGAAGGTGACTGAACAGGTAGACGAGGGTAGAGCAGTTGATGTGGTGTATATGGATTTCAGTAAAGCGTTTGATAAGGTTCCCCACGGTAGGCTATTGCAGAAAATACGGAGGCTTAGGATTGAGGGAGATTTAGAGATGTGGATCAGAAATTGGCTAGCTGAAAGAAGACAGAGGGTGGTGGTTGATGGGAAATGTTCAGAATGGAGTTCAGTTACAAGTGGCGTACCACAAGGATCTGTTCTGGGGCCGTTGCTGTTTGTCATTTTTATCAATGACCTAGAGGAGGGCACAGAAGGGTGGGTGAGTAAATTTGCAGACGATACTAAAGTCGGTGGTGTTGTCGACAGTGTGGAAGGATGTAGCAGGTTACAGAGGGATATAGATAAGCTGCAGAGCTGGGCTGAGAGGTGGCAAATGGAGTTTAATGTAGAGAAGTGTGAGGTGATTCACTTTGGAAGGAATAACAGGAATGCGGAATATTTGGCTAATGGTAAAGTTCTTGGAAGTGTGGATGAGCAGAGGGATCTAGGTGTCCATGTACATAGATCCCTGAAAGTTGCCACCCAGGTTGATAGGGTTGTGAAGAAGGCCTATGGAGTGTTGGCCTTTATTGGTAGAGGGATTGAGTTCCGGAGTCAGGAGGTCATGTTGCAGCTGTACAAAACTCTGGTACGGCCGCATTTGGAGTATTGCGTACAGTTCTGGTCACCGCATTATAGGAAGGACGTGGAGGCTTTGGAGCGGGTGCAGAGGAGATTTACCAGGATGTTGCCTGGTATGGAGGGAAAATCTTATGAGGAAAGGCTGATGGACTTGAGGTTGTTTTCGTTGGAGAGAAGAAGGTTAAGAGGAGACTTAATAGAGTCATACAAAATGATCAGGGGGTTAGATAGGGTGGACAGTGAGAGCCTTCTCCCGCGGATGGAAATGGCTGGCACGAGGGGACATAACTTTAAACTGAGGGGTAATAGATATAGGACAGAGGTCAGAGGTAGGTTCTTTACGCAAAGAGTAGTGAGGCCGTTCACTACCTGCTACAATAGTGAACTCGCCAACATTGAGGGCATTTAAAAGTTTATTGGATAAACATATGGATGATAATGGCATAGTGTAGGTTAGATGGCTTTTGTTTCGGTGCAACATCGTGGGCCGAAGGGCCTGTACTGCGCTGTATCGTTCTATGTTCTATGTTCTATTGAAGCCTACTTGTGACAATAAGCGATTATTATTATATTATTATTACTAGGGGCTTTTCACAGTAACTTAATTGAAGCCTACACGTGACAATAAGCTATTATTATTATTATTGCATATAATCAAGTTGTGGCTCTCACCATCTCCATCTAAAATAGCTTCTAAAAGAAGACAGATATAGTGCTACTTGACCTCACCACTGCCTATAATGAAAATGAAAACGAAAATGAAAATCGCTTATTGTCACAAGTAGGCTTCAAATGAAGTTACTGTGAAAAGCGCCTGTTCGGGGAGGCTGATAAGGGAACAGTATGGCATGCTTGTCCGGTCTTAAAGATGTCCAGAATGTTTCCAACTTGGGTGAGACAGTTGTTAAAGCATTACTTTGCAACGGACAATTCAGAGTCCACATTGAAAAAAGGAGAAGTGCATGGAGAAGACAGACCAATAAGCTACCACAGTGCTCAATACTCGCTCCAATCCTGCTCAATGTATATACAAATTACCTGCTACAACCACATCCTGAAAGTTCATTCTGCTGATCTATTGTGCCACCCAAGGTCCATCCTTCTGCACTCTGGACGAGGTCCTTATCAAACACGTTACAATATTGATGGACTACTGCAGCACATGACCCCTCACATTAAACCCCTTTAAAACTATGGGTGCGATTTTCCAGTCCTTCTCTCCAGCAGGGTATCCTGGTTCCACCGAAGGTGACCCATCCCCGCCCACCGCGGCGGGATCCTTGCAGCAGGATGGGCAAAATGGCATAGGTATCGGCTGAACCAGAAGATCCTGCCGGGGGCCAATGGCGGCAGGGGGTGCAGAAAATCTCATCCATATCTGGAATATTGCACCTCCACAAGTTAGTATCAAAAACCAATTGCATGGGCTGGTGTATGGTGACGCAGTGGTTAGCACTGCTGCCTCATGGCGCCAAGGACCTGGATTCTGTCCCAGCCCCAGGTCACTGTCCAAGTGGAATTTTCACATTCTCTCCATGTCTGCGTGGGTTCCACCCCCAGAACCCAAAGATGTGCAAGGTAGGTGGATTGGCCACAATACATTGCCCCTTGATTGGAAAAAAAGAATTGGGTACTCTAAATTTATTTATAAAAAAATGAAGTGCATATCTATTGGTGGAGTGTTAAGAACCAGGGGTTAAAGTCTGAGGATACATGGTAGACCATTTAGGATAGAAATTAGGAGAAATGTCTTCACCCAGAGAGTGGCGAGCCTGTGAAATTAGTTACCACAGGAAATAGTTGAAGACAAAACATATGTTTTCAAGAAGCAGTTAGCGAGGCGAAGGGAATTAAAAGATATGGGGGGAAATTGGGATTAGGCTATTGTGTTGGATAATCAACCATGATCATAATGAATGGCGGAAAAGACTCGAAGGGCTGAATGGCCTCCTCCTGCTCCTATTTTCTATGTTTCTATTATCCTCAGCAGCAGAGTATGGTGCACCTGTCTGGCAAAGGTCAACACGCACACACTGCTACAAAGTTTCTGCATTGCCAGCTGATAATATCACAGAGGGCATCAAGGCATCTGAAACCTTGGTGAAAAGCAGGACAGATTATTTCCACAAAAAATTTGATTCAAGGCTCGAGAAATAAACAGAGGAAGTAACGAGATGACGGTGAAATAGGGTGGATGAAGTCAAGTCAGATTTAGAAAGATAAATAAAGGAGTCAATGTGGAAAATTAAAAAAGTAAAAATCTATAATTTTTTAAATTCGTAAAACAATTCACAGCCTGGAGAAATGAGACTCCATAATTATAACTGTAATTATAATTGTTTACAGATGGAACATAATAAGTTAATAGGCAGCCATTAACAATGGTCACATTGTTAAAATAGTACTTACTCTAATAATTGCTAAATTTATATTTTGGGGGAAGTTAATGGGCAATTAATGTGCAAATGCAGTAACTTTGTGAAACTCATGGGGGGATTAACTGTGAGATACCACTTTCATGGAGCTAATGATAATCCAAGTCAAACAGAAAAATACGACATTTGCAATTCACAAATATCTCTTCCTCAATACAGGATCATAGCTGATTTATATACTAATAAGAGGCTGTTTCATTCAGACACGTTCCTTTTCAGTAAAATCCGGTCCTAAATAAAGACGTTCTTTCTTCTTTAAGAATAATTTAATTCATATAAAGAATCATTTCAGTTGTCTAAAGGGTATTGGAAGGTTGTGAGAAGTTCATGATACATTGGGATGAGTGCCTCATGTTTACAGGGAAATCAAAAGTTCAACAAGAGCACCATTGCATTATGTATGCAGTTAGCAGTGCTAAAGAGTTCAGGTAGAGCAATTATTGTCAATCTTGTTTGCCAAAAGCAAAGGCCAAAGGAGTAGAAGGGAGGTGAGTGGAATTAGAATGTAATGTAATTGGTGAGTGTGATGTATCAGTGGCATTGGACTCGAAGATGCATCTTTGTCAGAGTCAACACACAAAACAGACTCCTCATAGTATCAGCTATGCCTTGCTTAGTAACCAGGGAGCCACAAGATTGTGTTTTCAAATCCCACTCCGGGGACAGGATTGTACAGTCCCTTACGGGTGGATTTCCAGTCAGAGGAAACCCATAAAATTCTGCAGGGTACTTGCCCACTTCCCACCCTGACCTGACTAATCTTGCAGGTGAAAGCTGAGGCCCATTACACCCCCACTCCCCACCCATCCTCCCGCCTCTTCCCCCACGGCTCTCGCTCTAATTTGCTATCCAACCCACAATTTATCAGACTCCAGGTAGGAAAGAGTGAGGGGTGCTTCCTTCATGGAAGTCTTTTGATTTTGTCCCACCACATCCAACAACTGCCACCAACCCCTCCACCTTGTCCTTCCACACATTCCGTGAGCTTGAGGTCATCCAAAACTCTGCTCTGCATGTCTTAACTCGTGGCAAATCCTGTTCAACTATCACCCCTATGTTCACTTACCGACAATGGTTCCCAATCAAGCAACACCTTGATTTTAAAATTCTCATCTTCAAATCCTTCCATGGTCTCTACTAAGGATAGTAATAAACTCAAAAACAAAACACACAACGTGGTAAAGATTAATGGCAAGCCAGTGGATTGGGAAAGTTTTAAAATCCAACAACAGTTGACCAAAAAGTAATGAAGAGGGAGAGGAAAAGCTATGAGGGTAAACCAGCACAGTAATATAAAAATGGACAGTAACAGCTTATTTAAATATATGAAAAGAAAGGGAGAGGCCAAAGTGAACATAGGCCCCTGAGAGAATGAGACTGGGGAAATAATAATGGGGAACAAAGAAATGGCAGAAGAGTTAAATCCATCCTTGGGTCACTGTCCATGTGGAGTTTGCACATTCTCACCCAAAAGATGTGCAGGGTAGGTGGATTGGCCATGCTAAATTGCCCTTAATTGCAAAAATTTTAAAAATTAAACAAAAATAAATGAATGAATACAGTAACTATCACTACACAAAAAGTACGAGGAAAACTAATGGGGCTAAAGACCAGTAAGTACCCTGGACCTGATGGGTTACATCCTAGGTTATTAAATGGAGTAGCTACAGAGATACACTAACAACCTTATTCAAAAAGGGAGGGAGACACAAAACAGTCAATTCATGACAAGTTAGCTTAACATCTGTCACTGAGAAAATGTTAGACTCCATTAGATAGGTTATAATAGGAGAGAATTTAGAAATACATTGCGTGGAATTCTGTGATCCTGAGGCATTCTCGACGGCGTCAACACAGCCCCAGGATCAGCAATTTTGCAGGGGGCCAGCACGGCACTTGAGCGGTTCACGCTGCTCCAGCTGCTGATCCCGGCGTGAACTGGGCGCCGCGGGATCCGTGCATGCGCAGTGGCACCGGCGCCAATGCGCGCATGCGCAGTGGCACCGGTGCCAACGCGCGCATGTGCAGTGGCTCAATTCAACGCGCCGGGCACAACGCAACATGGTGTAGGGCTACAAGGGCCACCGCAGAAGAAAGGAGGCCCCAGCCAGATAGGCCGGCCCGCCGATCGGTGAACCCCGATCGCGGGCCAGGCCACATCGGAGGTCCCCCCGGGGTCGGACCCCCCTCCCTCCCCCCACAGACCGCCTCCCGACCCTTCCACACCGGGTTCGCACCGGCTGAGAGCAGGTGTGGATGGCGCCAGTGGGACCCGGCATTGTTACGACGGCCGCTCGGCCCATCCCGGGCCAAGAATCGGCGGGGGAGCGGTGTGGCGCGAGCCGTGCCGGTCGTGAGGATTCTCCGGCCTGGCCCCGGGTTGAGAGACTCCCGTCCATTACGTTTTGTCAGCATGACTTCATGAAGGGAATTTCATGCCTGACAAATTTCTTGGATTTCTTTTGAGGTGATAACGAGCAGGATAAAGTGGAACTAGTAGATGTAATAGTCATGAATTTCCAAAATGCGTTCAATAAGATCTGCACAAACAAATACTAAATAAGACATTAGCCCATGGTGTTGGGGTAGTATTTTAGCATGGATAGAGGATTGGCAAACTAATAGAAGATAGAAAGTTGGGATAAAGAGGGCATTTTCAGGATGGCAACCTGTAACTCGTGGAGTGCCACAGGAATCAGTGCAGGGACCACAATTATTTACAATATATATTAATGACTTTGACGAGGGAAGTGAATGCACTATTGCCAAGTTTGTGGATGTTACAAAAGTAGGTGGGAAGGCAAATGGTGAGGATGATACAAAAAGTCTTCAGAGAGGTATTGACTGGTTAAGTGAGCGGGCAAAAACTTGGCAGACGGAATATAATGCAGGAAAATGTGAAGTTGTGCACTTTGATAGGAAGTATAAAGGAACTGATTATTATTCAAATGGAGGAAGACTGCAGAATGCTGCAGCACAGAGAGATTTGGGGGTCCTTGTGCATAAAGCACAAAAGGTCAGCATGCACATCCAGTCGGTAATAAGGAAGGCAAATGTAATGTATAAAAATAGGGAAGTATTCCTAAAACTATACAAGGTACTAGTTAGGCCACACATGGAATACCGTGAATAGCTTTGGTCCTGTTATTTAAGGAAAGATAATAGAATCAAATCGTTTCAAAGTACTTCGTCAGCCATCAAACACCAATCTATTCTAATCCTATTTTCACTGTCATTGAATCCCAACAGTGCAGAAGGAGGCCATTCGGCCCGTCGAGTCTGCACCGACCATTTGAAAGACCACTCTACACGACCCAATCCCTGCCCTATCACTGTAACCCCACTTAACCTTTGGACACTTAGGGGGAATTTAACATGGCCAATCCACCCAACCAGCACATCGGGCTGGCATTAGAGGCAGCGCAGAGAAGGTTCACTAAGTTGATCCTGGGTATGGCGGGATTTTCTTATGAGGAGAGTAGGATGGGCCAGTGCTCATTTGATTTTAGAAGAATGAGAGGTGACCTTAGATACATTTAGGATTCTCAGTGGGTTGATGCTGAGACCTTGTTTCCGTCACGGAAGGGTCTAGGACCAGAGGACATAATCTCAGAGTAAGGGATCTGAGAGAACAAATTCCTCCTCATCTCTGTGAGGGGTCTGTTGATGTCTGCAAATCCAAAGACTATAAGTATATTGAATGTAACCTCATGTCTGTTGTTAAAGGGGAAGTCTTTTGGATGTTTCAAGGAGCATTTTGAGGGATTATTTAGTGTTGTATTATTTTTGGGGTTATCTTTGAAGTAAGGGATGTTAAGGGATCCAATGTTTATTTAAAAGGTGAAGTTGAGTTCATGGAATAAACATTGTTTTGTGTTAAAAACCACGTGCCCATAATTGTAATATCACACCTGGGGATCAAACCATGTGCTTCTAAAGCAACAATCCATTAAAGGGGGAGGTTGGTTGAACTCCATGATACATTTTGGGGTTCTGAAAACTCCTCTCCCATAACAATTGGGGGCTCGAGGGGGTAAAAGCCTATCTATTGGATTGGCTTTTGTGAACTTAAAGACAGTGAATGTTTGTTGCTTTTCCGGTGTGGTATTTTAGTTTAACTAGGGAGAGTGTTGTGAACAATGGCTCTTTCGGAGGCTCAGAAGTTTTTGGGGGTGGACGCGGTGACACGTGATACCTTACGAACAGAGACTAAAAACAGACTGTTAGGTTTGGAAAAAGCATTGCAGTTAACACTGCCTAGCAAAATACGAAAAGGTGAGGTACTTAACGTGGTATCTGCGCATTTACTTTTGCCTACGATACATTCTGACTCATTAGATATGGCAAAGCTCCAGTTTCAGATTAAGCAATTTGAACAGGAAAAAGAATTAAAGCAACTTGAACATGAAAAATAATTAAAGCAGCATGAATATGCAATGAAAGAAAATGAAAGATTTAGAGATAGAGAGGAAAAGGAAAGGGAGAGAGAAGAAAAAACAAAGAAAGAGATAGGGAGGAAAGGGAAAAAGAGAGAGAGTTTGAACTTCGGAAAATGGCTCTGAAACATGAAAATCAGTTAAAATTGGCAGACGCAAAGGGATACGTACAGTTGGAGGAGCTGGATGAGGATAATGAGTCTGAGCGTCATAGTCAAAGATGTGGTGAGGATCTATTTAAATATGTCCAAGCATTGCCAAGGTTTGAGGAGAAGGAGGTAGAAGCCTTTTTCATTTCATTTGAGAAGGTAGCTAAACAAATGCAATGGCCACAGGACATGTGGGTATTACTGATTCAAACAAAGCTGGTAGGTAGGGCTAGTGAAGTGTTTGCATCACTACCAGAGGAGGTATCTAGAACATATGAGGGGGTGAAGAAATTCATCTTAAGTGCATATGAGCAAGTGCCTGAAGCTTACAAACAAAGGTTTAGAAATTTAAGGAAAGAATTTGGTCAAACATACATGGAGTTTGAAAGGCAAACAGAGTAATTTTGATAGGTGGATAAGGGCTTTGAAAATAGACCAAACATATGAAGCTCTCAGAGAAATTATAACTTTGGAGGAGTTTAAAAATTCAATTCCTGATGTAGTGAGAACTCGTGTGGAAGAACAAAGGGTTAAAACTGCAAGATTAGCAGCAAAAATGGCAGGTGATTATGAATTAGTACATAAATCAAAGATTGGTTTCCGACATCAGTTTCAGCCGGTGAGAGATAGAAACTGGGGACATGAGAAATACTCAAGTGGTAAAAGGAAAGGTGATCTGATGGGAGACAATAAAGAGAGTGTACCTCAGATTAAAAAAGAAATCCAGGAGGGTGGAAAATAAATGAAAAGTTTCAGATGTTTTCACTGTAATAAACTAGGCCATGTAAAGTCACAGTTTTGGTGGTTGAAGGAAAGCACTGGAAAGGCTGATGTGGTAAAACAGGATAAGACAGTGGGATTTGTTACAGTGGTAAAGGAAAGCCCAAGGGAAGCGAAGGAGGTGCAAATGATTGTACAGCCTGTTCAAGAAGTGATTGTTAAGAAGGTGCCAGATGTCTTTAAAGAATTTACTTGTGTGGGTAAAGTTCACTCATGTGTGTCAGGAGGAGCAGGTAAAGAAGTCACAATTTTAAGAGATATAGGGGCTAGTCAGTCTTTAACGGTAAGAGATGAGGAATTATGTAGTCTGGGAAGAATGTTGCCAGAAAAGGTGGTGATATGTGGAATTCAGGGTGAGAGGAGTAGTGTTCCATTATATAAGGTAAGGTTGGAAAGTCCAGTGAAGAGTGGTGAAGTGATAGTAGGAGTAATAGATAAACTATCTTGTCCAGGAATACAGTTTATCTTGGGTAATGATATAGCTGGATCGCAAGTGGGAGTGATACCTACTGTGGTTGATAAGCCAGTGAAAATCAGGCAACTGATGTGTTGAAGGACGAATATCCTGGGATTTTTCCGGATTGTGTAGTAACAAGGTCGCAAAGTCACAGGTTAAGATAAGAGGAGAAATCAAAGAGTGAAGATGAAGTTGAAGTGCAATTATCAGAAATGATTTTTGATCAGATGGCTGAAAAAGAAGAAGAACAGGTGGAGGATATTTAGTTCAGGTAAATTGGTGGAGTTACAACAGAAAGATGTAGAAACAAAACGGATATATCAGAAAGCATATACGGAAGAGGAATCTGAGCGTATACCAGTGCTATTACCGTAAAAGTGATGTCTTGATGAGAAAATGGAGACCTGTACATGTGCAGGTGGATGAAAAGTGGGCAGAAGTTCATCAACTAGAATTGCCGGTAGGGTATAGAAAGGAGATGTTGCGAGTTGCATCGGAGGTACCAGTGGGAGGTCATTTGGGAATAAGGAAACCTCAAGCTAAAATCCAGAAACAATTTTATTGGCCTGGACTACATAAAGATGTAGTTAAATTTTGTCACACATGTCAAGTGATAGGGAAACCTCAAGCAGTGATAAAACCAGAGCCCTTAATACCCATTCCAGCATTTGAGGAACCTTTTACGAGGGTCCTAATTGATTGTGTAGGACCGCTTCCTAAAACAAAAAGTGGGAATCAATATCTTTTGACTATAATGGATGTGTCTTCAAGGTTTCCAGAGGACATTCCAGTACGTAATATTACAGCTAAAAGGGTTACCATAAGACCACAAGACATAGGAGTGGAAGTAAGGCCATTCGACCCATCAAGTCCACTCCATCATTCAATCATGGCTGATTTCAACTCCATTTACCCGCTCTCTCTCCATAGCCCTTAATTCCTCGAGAAATCAAGAATTTATCTACTTCTGTCTTAAAGACACTCAACGTCCTGGCCTCCACCGCCCTCTGTGGCAATGAATTCCACAGACCCACCACTCTCTGGCTGAAGAAATTTCTCCTCATCTCTGTTCTGAGTGACTCCCTTTTATTCTAAGGCTGTGCCCCCGGGTCCTAGTCTCCCCTGCTAATGGAAACAACTTCCCTACGTCCATCCTATCTAAGCCATTCATGATCTTGTAAGTTTCTATTAGATCTCCCCTCAACCTGTGGAGGAGTTACTTAAATTCTTTACTAGATATGGACTACCCACAGAAATTCAATCGGATCAAGGATCGAATCTTACTTCAAAGTTATTCAAAGAAGTTATGGATAACTTATGGTTAAATCAACTGCGTACCATCCAGCATCGCAGGGAGTGTTCGAAAGTGGCATCAGACATCAAAGACAATGTTGAGGGCGTAGTGTCAAGATTATCCAGAGGATTGGGAGAAAGGAATCCCATTTGTATTGTTTGCAATTAGGGATGCACCTAATGAGTCTACCAAATTCAGTCCTTTTGAACAAATGTTTGGTCATGAGGTAAGAGGACCACTTAAATTGATTGAGGAAAAATTGGTGGGTGAGAAATCGGAAATTACACTATTGGATTACGTATCAAATTTTAGGGAACGATTAAATATAGTAGGTGAATTGGCTAGACAGCATTTGGAAGTTGCACAAAATGTGATGAAACGGGTAGTGGACAAGAAATCGAGAGTTCGTAGTTTTGCCAGTGGGGATAAAGTTTTAGTGTTGTTACCAGTGGTAGGTGAGCCTTTAAAAGCTAGGTTTTGTGGACCGTACCATATTGAAAGGAAATTAAATGATGTGAATCATGTGGTACAAACACCAGACAGAAGGAAGACTCGCCGAGTGTGTCATGTGAATATGCTTAAAAGGTACTTTGAAAGGGAAGGAGAAAACATAGAACATAGAACATTACAGCGCAGTACAGGCCCTTCAGCTCTCGATGTTGCGCCGACCTGTGAAACCACTCTAAAGCCCATCCACAGTATTCCCTTATCGTCCATAAGTCTATCCAATGACCATTTGAATGCCCTTAGTGTTCGCGAGTTCACTACTGTTGTAGGCAGGGCATCCACGCCCTTACTACTCTCTGAGTAAAGAACCTACCTCTGACATCAGTCCTATATCTATCGCCCCTCAATTTAAAGCTATGTCCCCTCGTGCTAGTCTTCACCATCCGAGGAAAAAGGCTCTCACTGTCCACCCTATCCAATCCTCTGATCATCTTGTATGCCTCAATTAAGTCACCTCTTAACCTTCTTCTCTCTAACGAAAACAGCCTCAAGTCCCTCAGCCTTTCCTCATAAGATCTTCACTCTATACCAGGCAACATTCTGGTAAATCTCCTCTGCACCCTTTCCAATGCTTCCACATCCTTCCTATAATGCGGCGACCAGAATTGCACGCAATACTCCAAATGCGGCCGCACAAGCGTTTTGTACAGCTGCAACATGCCTCATGGCTCCGAGACTCAATCCCTCTACCAATAAAAGCTAACATACCGTACGCCTTCTTAACAACCCTCTCAACCTGGGTGGCAAATTTCAGGGATCTATGTACATGGACACAGATCTCTCTGCTGTCTTCCTGTTGTTCCTTCCAAAATGAATCACCTCACACTTTTCTGCATTAAACTCCATTTGCCACCTCTCAGCCCAGTGCTGCAGCTTATCTATGTCCCTCTGTAACTTGTAACATCCTTCCGTACTGTCCACAACTCCACCAACTTTAGTGTCATCTGCAAATTTACTCACCCATCCTTCTACGCACTCCACCAGGTCATTTATAAAAATGACAAACAGCAGTGGCCCCAAAACAGATCCTTGTGGTACACCACTAGTAACTGGACTCCAGTCTGAACATTTCCCATCAACCACCACCCTTTGTCTTGTTCCAGCTAGACAATTTCTGATCCAAACTGCTAAATCACCCTGAATCCCATGCCTCCGTATTTTCTGGAATAGACTACCATAGGGAACCATATCAAATGCTTTACTGAAATCCATATACACCACATCAACTGCTTTACCCTCATCCACCTGTTTGGTGACCTTCTCAAAGAACTCAATAAGGTTTGTGAGGCACGACCTACCCTTCACAAAACCTTGTTAACCATCTCTAATCAAAATATTTCTTTCCAGATGATTATACATCCCATCTCTTATAAACCTTTCCAAGATTTTGCCCACAACAGAGGTAAGGCTCACTGATCTATAGGTACCGGGTTGTTTCTACTCCCCTTCTTGAACAAGGGGACAACATTTGCTATCCTCCAGTCTTCTGGCACTATTCCTGTAGACAAAGATGACTTAAAGTTCAAAGCCAAAGGCTCAGCAATCTCCTCCCTAGCTTCCCAGAGAATCCTCAGATAAATCCCATCCGGCCCAGGGGATTTATCTATTTTCACACTTTCCAGAATTGCTAACACCTCCTCCTTATGAACCTCAAGCCCTTCTAGTCTAGTAGCCTGAATCTCAGTATTCTCCTCGACAACATTTTCCTTTTCCTTTGTGAATACTGACGAAAAATATTCATTTAGCACCTCTCCTGTCTCCTCAGACTCCATGCACAACTTCCCACTACTGTCCTTGACTGGCCCTACTCTTACCCTAGTCATTCTTTTATTCTTGCCATATCTATAGAAAGCTTTAGGGTTATTCTTGATCCTACCTGCCAAAGACTTCTCATGTCCCCTCCTGGCTCTTCTTAGCTCTCTCTTTAGGTCCTTCCAAGCTAACTTGTAACTCTCGAGCGCCCTAACTGAACCTTCATGTCCTTCTTCCTCTTGACAAGTGTTTTGACTGCTTTAGTAAACCACAGTTCACTCGCTGAACCACTTCCTCCCTGCCTGACAGGTACATACTTATCAAGGACACGCAGTAGCTGTTCCTTGAACAAGCTCCACATTTCCATTGTGCCCATCCCTTGTAGTTTTCCTCTCCATCCGATGCATCCTAAGTCTTGCCTCATCGCATCATAATTGTCTTTCCCCCAGATATAACTCTTGCCCTGCGGTATATGCCTATCCCTTTCCATCACTAAAGTAAACGTAATCGAATTGTGGTCACTATCACCAAAGTGCTCACCTACCTCCAAATCTAACAGCTGTCCTGGTTCATTACCCAGTACCAAATCCAATATGGCCTCGCTTCTATTTGGCCTATCTACATACTGTGTCAGGAAACCCTCCTGCACACATTGGACAAAAACGGACCCATCTAAAGTACTCGAACTATAGCGTTTCCAGTCAATATTTGGAAAGCTAAAGTCCCCCATAACAACTACCCTGTTGCTTTTGCTCCTATCCAGAATCATCTTTGCAATCCTTTCCTCTACATCTCTGGAACTTTTCGGAGGCCGATAGAAAACCCCTAACAAGGCGACCTCTCCTTTCCTGTTTCTAACCTCAGCCTATACTACCTCAGTAGACGAGTCCTCATCAAACATCCTTTCTGCCACCATCATACTGTCCTTGACTAACAATGCCACCCCTCGCCCTCTTTTACCACCTTCCCTGAGCTTACTGAAATATCTAAACCCCGGCACCTGCAACAACCATTCCTGTCCCTGCTCTATCCATGTCTCGGAAATGGCCACAACATCGAAGTCCCACGTACCAACCAAGTGTGTCATGTGAATATGTTTAAAAGGTACTTTGAAAGGGAAGGAGAGAAAAAGCAGGAGGTTTCAATGATTCTACCTCAAAGTGACAAACCAAATCCAGGGGCGTCATTCTCCGACCCCCCGCCGGGTCGGAGAATCGCCGGGGGCTGCCGTAAATCCCGGCCCCGCCGGTTGCCGAAGTCTCCAGCACCGGAGATTCGGCGGGGGCAGGAATCGCGCCGCGCCGGTTGGCGGGCCCCCCCGCTCGATTCTCCGGCCCGGATGGGCCGAAGTCCCGCCGATAAATTGCCTGTCCCGCCGGCGTAAATTAAAGCACCTATTTACCGGCGGGACAAGGTGGCGCGGGCAGGCTCCGGGGTCATGGGGGGGGGCGTGGGGCGATCTGACCCCGAGGGGTGCCCCCACGGTGGCCTGGCCCGCGATCGGGGCCCACTGATCCGCGGGCGGGCCTGTGCCGTGGGGGCACACTTTCCCTTCCGCCTCCGCCACGGTCTCAACCATGGCGGAGGCGGAAGAGACTCCCTCCACTGCGCGTGCGCGGAAACTGTCAGCGGCCGCTGACGCTCCCGCGCATGCGCCGCCCCGACATGTCATTTCCGTGCCAGCTAGCGGGGCAACAAAGGCCGTTTCCGCCAGCTGGCGGGGCGGAAATTCCTCCGGCGTCGGCCTAGCCCCTCAATGTTGGGGCTCGGCCCCCAAAGATGCGGAGCATTCCGCACCTTTGGGGCGGCGGGATGCCCGTCTGATTGGCGCCGTTTTGGGCGCCAGTTGGCGGACATCGCGCCGTTTCGGGTGAATTTCGCCCCAGATGTCTGCGAATTTGACATAGCTCAAATTAATTTGGAAAACGAAGATGTTCTTAAAAATTGGGATAAATTGTTGAGTTACCTTCCAGAGGAAAAACGGACTGACCTGAAAGAGTTATTGATATCACATGGGCAAGTTTGTGGAGATAAATTGGGAAGTACTAAAATTTAACTAACTTAATGGCTATATACAGTATCCATAAATTCACCCAATTCCAAACACTTTTATTTCCCTAACTTCAGAGCTTATTCTCATAATTAACATCATCCTTAGAAGCATACTTAGAAAATAGAAGGAGGGGATGCCATTCGGCCCTTTGAGCCTGCTCCCTCATTCATTTTGATTATGGCTGATCATTAAGTTCAAAACCTTGATCCGACCCCCCACCCCAACCACACCACCCCCACCACACCACCCCATATCACTTGACCCCTTTAGCCCCAAGAGCTATATCTAATTCCTTCTTGAAATCACACAATGTCTTCCCCTCAACTACTTTCTGTGATAGTGAATTCCCCAGATTCACCTCTCTCTGGGTGAAGAAACTCCACGGGAGTTTCACTCGGTGCTGGTGCTCGCCCTTTATCCTCAAACTATGACCCCTAGTCCTAGACTCTCCTACCGTTGGGAGCATTCTTTATAAGTTTCTATGAGATCCCCCCCCCCTCACTCTTCTAAACTCCAAAGAAGTTTTACAGTGTTTTTAAAACTATAGGCAAAATCTAGTAATAGTTACTACACCAAGCACGTACATCTTTCAGAGTTTCTTCGAATGTACAGGGAAAAACTCTCTAATCTGAACTCACCCACCATAAATTAAACATTTTGTAAATGCACTATTGAGAATGCAATTGCAAAATTCACACCTCATCTCTTCCTTTGAACCTCTAACCTCTTATTCAAAACTTGATGAATTATTTTCCATCATTACCAACTTGACTGAGGTAAACATTTGTTTACATTGTGTTACTAGGTTCATCAACATATCAAAAGCACTAGTTCCATTAACCAAGCCAAACTGTCCTAGCCACTATGCAGCTTCCATTTTAAATAGTTTTAAAAACATATAACCGGTTTAACAAATTCCAAGTAACTGGATTTTCTTGATTTTTCATTTCATCAAAATTTCCTGACAATACCTCCTTTCTCTGTATGGTTCTGCTTAAATTGAAAGTCAAAGAGATCTAGGAGTACAGGTCCACAGGTCACTGAAAGGGGCAACAGAGGTGGAGAAGGTAGTCAAGAAGGCATACGGCATGCTTGCCTTCATTGGCCGGGGCATGGAGTATAAGAATTGGCAAGTCATGTTGCAGCTGTATAGAACCTTAGTTAGGCCACACTTGGAGTCTCGTGTTCAATTCTGGTCGCCACACTACCAGAAGGATGTGGAGGCTTTAGAGAGGGTGCAGAAGAGATTGACCAGAATGTTGCCTGGTATGGAGGGCATTAGCTATGAGGAGCGGTTGAATAAACTCGGTTTGTTCTCACTGGAACGAAGGAGGTTGAGGGGCGACCTGATAGAGGTCTACAAAATTATGAGGGGCATAGACAGAGTGGATAGTCAGAGGCTTTTCCCTGGGGCAGAGGGGTCAATTACTAGGGGGCATAGGTTTAAGGTGAGAGGGGCAAGGTTTAGAGTATATGTACAAGGCAAGTCTTTTACGCAGAGGGTAGTGGGTGCCTGGAACTTGCTACCGGAGGAGGTGGTGGAAGCAGGGACGATAGGGACATTTAAGGAGCATCTTGACAAATACGTGAATAGGATGGGAATAGAGGGATACGGACCCAGGAAGTGTAGAAGATTGTAGTTTAGTCGGGCAGCATGGTCGGCACGGGCTTGGAGGGCCGAAGGGCCTGTTCCTGTGCTGTACATTTCTTTGTTCTTTGTTCTTTTGTTTTGTAAATTGGGAGGTAGATCGGGAGGTAAATCTACCACTTGATAAAAGAGTGTACACACCATGTTTTCTTGGAGTGAGAGGTGTGGGGTTGTGGAAGTGGGTGGAAAGAACACAAAGAGAGCTCAGTGCCTCTTAGCAGTCACGCACCTTCACGCTGGAGTGATTTTGAAGTGCTGAGCTGGAAATTGGCAGCACTTAACTCTCTTTGATGTGGTTGATGTTTGCAAACATTGTGGTTACAGCACTTAGAGTTAATCATCCATGAAGGAGATGAATGAAGCAAAGCTCTCAGCTGTTTTGTGGAAGATGCCAATCACAGCCCACCAGAAATGAACGAGTGGCTTGCAGCTAAACTATCTGTTTAAACACAGGTCATAGATGTTCCCTTCCCAGGAATGGGCAGGTGGTGCTTCCAGTTGAGTGTAATAACTGTAGTTTTTTTCACTGCCCCTGTCTGGACTGCTCTCTAGCTTCCAGACAGTGGTATCTTTTCTGGGGGTCCCTGTGGAAGGTTCCATTAGGTAGGGGGTCCATGTGGGGGTTCTCCCTATTTAAGGGATATCTGTGGGAGGTTTTTTAAGTTAGGGGTCCTAGGATGGGTCTCCCTACTCAGTGGAGCTCTGGGCAGTGGGCGGTGGGTGGATCTGATAGCGGAGGGGCGGGCAGGTTGTGCATTGCTAGGGAGGGAGGGTGGAACCTCGGATGAACTTTGGGGGTTACTTTGGGAGTTACCCCCTTGACCCTACACACTTCTGGTGATACCTTTTGTCATGCGAGAGTACCTTTAAGAAATGGCTGTTTAAGAAATGTACCTTTATCAGTGTTTATCAGTGATGTCAGAGTGCGGGTGGAGCTGGACTGTCTCAGCTTTTTACTTCGTTTTAGGCTGTTTGCTGCAGGGTGTGTTTTAGTTTCATTTTCAGTGTTGGAGCTGAAGCCAGACCAAGCAACTGTACTGCTGTTCTCTCTGCCATCAAAAGACTATCTCTTGATCATTTGGTGAATTCAGAATTATAAATGTTCTCAGTGGTGAATGTAAGCCTAATGTGCCTCTGTTAAGAGGTGTTTCCTGGGTCTTCTGGATGTTGTTTGGTAAGTTATTAAGGATTACTTAGCGTTGTATTCTTAGGGGGTTGTATTTAAATTGATGGTTGCTAAGATGTTCACTGTCTGTGTTAAAAAGATTAACTTGAGTTCATAGAATAAACATTGTTTTGCTTTAAGAAATACTTTTCCATTTCTGCTGTACCACCCCTGTAGAGTGGGCCGTGTGCTCCCCATACCACAATCTATTAAAAGTTTTGGGTCAGGTGAATTCCATGATACACTTTGGGCTTCTCTAAACCCTGGCCCATAACACACTCAATCATTTTGGGATCATTTTCTTAGAATTCAATAGGGGTGCGGGGGGGGGGGGGGGGGGGGGTAGTTTGCATAATCCCCTGCTCTGAGACTGGAGAAATAGCCATTCATGTTTTTTTCATTTATTTGTTCACGGGATGGTGGCATTTCTGGCAATGCCAGCATAACAACCTGCCCTTTGACGGCAATTAAAAATATTGCTTTGGGTATGGAGTGACGCATAAGCCAGGGCAGGTAAGGACAGCAGGAGGTCTTCCCTACATTAATGAACCAAATAGATTTTTAAGACAATCCGTGATGGTCACAAAGTCACCATTACTGAGATTAACTTCAGTGAATTTTTAAAGTCTTGCCCACAGAGATTTAGCCTGGGTCTCTGGGACATTGCCACTAACCCATTATTTCCCACCATCTCTCTGGGGTATACACCAAGCCTCCACCAAAGCCGTGAAAGTGGATCAAGTGAAATCCATGGATGTTCACCTCCTAATATGTTTTATTAGGGTAGGAGCATTACTGCCTGAGATACTGTGTATATTGGGCAGCACGGTGGCACAGTGGTTAGGGTGGCAGTTCCATTACTTGATCCCGTGAGAGTAAAGGAACGGTGATATATTTTCAAGTTATTGCTGCCTCACAGCGCCAGGGACCCGGGTTCGATTCCGACCTCGGATGACTGTCTGTGTGGAGTTTGCACTTTCTCCCCGTGTCTGCATGGGTTTCCTCCGGGTGCTCCGGTTTTCTCCCACAGTCCAAAAATGTGCAGGTTGGCTGGATTGGCCATGCTAAATTGCCCCTTAGTGTTCAGGGATGAACAGTTAGGTTAAGGAGTTATTGGGATAGGGTGGGGAAGAGTGCTCGGGTGGAGTGCTCTGTCAGAGAGTGGTTGCAGACTCAATGGGTCGAATGTCCTCCTTCTGCATTGTAGGGATTCTATTCTATTCTAGTATTCTGCAACAAAGACATTGTATCATTTATTAGCTGCAATTGTCTAATTGTTAGAAATAGGCATACCCTCAGAGGAGGGTCAAAGAGGGTCACATGGAGGTTATTTCCTTGACTGGTAGTTGCTTGTGAATCTCTGAATTTTCCATAAGATCACACAGAAGTGTCTTGCATCTGTAAGATTCAAGAAGCCTGACACCATCCAAGACAAAGCATTCCGCTTGATTGACATCCCTTCCACAAACATTCACTCCCTCTACAACCGAGAAATAGTAGCAGCCAGTGACTACCATCTACAGCACTGCAGTAACTCACCACGGATCCTTAGGCAGCCCCTTCTAAACCCAAGACTGCTGCCATTTAGAAAGACAAGGGAGCAGATATGCAGGAACACCACCACCTGGAAGTTCTTCTTCAAGCAACTCACCATCCTGACATGGAAATATGTGACCGTTCCTCATTCTCACTGGGTCAAATAATGGAACTGATCCCTAATGGCACAGTGGGTGTACCTAAAGCACATGGACAGCAGCGGTTCAAGAAGGCAGCTCATCACCACTTTCTCAAAGGAAATTAGCAACTGGGAAGAAATGTTGGCCTAGCCACCGACGTCTGTAAAATACATTTTTGAAAAACAGGCTTAACTTTAGACTTTGGCATGCCTCCTTTTGGCATGCTCAAATGGAAGCTCTTTAAATGTATCGACCGGAGTTCTCCAACTGTTGGGAGTCTCTTTTCCCACCAGCAGCGCAACCCCACCCATGGGTTTCCCTGCGGCATGGGGTGGCTTCAATGGGAAATCCCATTGACAAGCAGCGGGAGTAGAGAATCCCACCGCCAGTGAACGGCGCACCGGCGAGAAACACATGCCTGGGGGAAGCGGAGAATCCAGCCCATCATAATAATAATAATCTTTATTATTATGACAAGTAGGCTTACATTAACACTGCATTGAAGTTACATGTGATGCAGAATGATTTAATCTGTTGAGTTGGAGCTGGGTCTATGCTGTAAGTACAGGAATCTGAGTTAAAGTTACTGTTGCAGTTGCCAGTTGCAGGGCTGATTTAGCACAGTGGGCTAAACAGCTGGCTTGTAATGCAGGACAAGGCCAGCAGCGTGGGTTCAATTCCCGTACCAGCCTCCCTGAATAGGTGCCGGAATGTGGCAACTAGGGGCTTTTCACAGTAACTTCATTGAAGCCTACTTGTGACAATAAGTGATTATTCTTATTCTTATTTGAGCTTAACTGCTGTTTAGTCAGAGATATTTACAAGTTGACAAATGATTGCCAGTTCAGACCAGCACCCCAAAAACACCCAGCTTTTTAAGTTTGCTTTGTCACAATGCATCTAGATTGTGTGATGTTTGCAAACACAAGATATAGCAATGGCGGAAGCAGAGATATTTGATGAGTTCAAATGGAAATTGGATGGACACTTGAGGAAAATTAACTTGCTTGGCTCCGGGGTTAGAGAGGGAGAATGGGAATAATTGTCTTGCTCCAATTATGTTAATGTATATTGTGGAAAGTTGTGGTTCCAACGCCACTAGTCACCAGCTACCATCCTGAAAAAGACCCCTTTATGCCCACTCTCTGCCTCCTGCCAGTCAACCAATCCTCTATCCACTTCTGCCATGGCCCATCACTGGTTCTGCTGCCTGGACTAATCTGCCAGGCTTGATAGTACACCCCCCAGGGGGTCTCCCACTGGTGGCCTGCTGTAACTCCACAAGCTGGCACAGTAGCAGGGCAACATGCTTGACAAGGAGGAGGAGGAACATACAGCCTCGTCTGAGGAGGAGGACCAAGAGGGGCTGAAGGATGAGCCTGAGGAGCCGCAGGATGGAGGACATGGGGCGGCAAGGGTCTGATATGCCAGGAGGGTCAAAGAGGACCTCACCATCTACAGATTCTCTTGATATGAGGCTGTGTCCATCAGCTCAGCAGCCTCTCAATTACCTGCCACACCCATCACATTGCCCCTCCCCAACCAACCCTGTTCACCCCTCCAAGGGTCTACAAAACATCATTCCAGGGTGATGGGCTTGTGTTGGCACTGTCAGCGGGTCCCTTTACAAGATAGTAGAGTGATGGCCACTCAATGTGAGGAACACTCTGATGCTCTTCAGGATATGATTAAGTCAGACTCCTGTCTTTCTTCTGAGAGTGTACTTACACCCATCTCATGATGGAGTCTGCATCGGGGGCTTTTGATCTTGGACCACTGTTGGGGCAGGAGGCTGAGGGAATGGGGTTGCAGGGGGAACAGGGGTGTGAATAGGCTCGCTGTGAAGATTACAGTGACAGAGGTTTCACATCTATCAGGTGTGAGATGGTTTAATGGTAAACATTTTAATGTGATTTCCATTCCCCCTACCTGCAGATAGTGACCTCACCGGTGCCCACTCAGTGCTCCTCATCTTCTTGATATTCTGTGGTCTAGGTGTGTCCCCAGGATGCACATCAGAGGTGGGGGCAGCCTGTTGCTCTCTGTGGAAGTCCTCTGGAGGGCCTGAAGCAGGAGGGCTCCGGAGCGGGAGGGCTCCGGAGCGGGAGGGCGTCACCATGCCATCCTGTTCTGGTTCCTGCCCTTGATATAACCAGTGTCAAGACGGGGGATTCAGAAGACCTGGAGACTGCCTTAGTCGCCTTGGCGGAAGGCCCCAAGGGTGGAAGCGAAAAGGACATCTCCGCTTCTAATCTTGTGATGGAGGGAAGGTCATCGATGGAACAACTAAAGGTGGTTGGGCCGAGGATGTTTGGCCTCGACTCAAACTGAAATTCCCATAGGGCGAAAAGCCACAACACTGGATGGTTGCTGGCCGAACACCCCACCCTATTTGGAATAGGACGTTTGACTTTCATCAGCTCATGTGGGTAAGGCAGCCATGTTTCTTACCTGCTTTTAAAAATAACAGCAAAACATGTTCAGAGCCACCATGTCAAATAGCATTGGAAACACCATCTAAACCATTGAACAATGAGCAAGACAACTACACAGCCAATATAAAACTACATTGTGAAAGTGAAGGATGGACTGTCACTCAAACCAGTTCCAATTTTAAGTTCACCTGAGAACTGACCTCCTGGCAATTCAACTAAAAGATGCCTCACAGCTTACTGAGAATTCACTGCTCTTACAAGACCTCCACTCCACCAAAAGTATCAATTCACCCAAGAAGCAACAGGCCTCTATGAAAGAGACTGAAATAATTCTGGATTGCAAACTCAATGTTTGTATCTTCACCTGTATTCAGATCTTTGCGCGTGTGAGATGTTGCGCGCGATTTAACAAGTGGGAACAAATACCCATAGTGAGCATGTTTCCCGGCTCTTGCAGCGTTGAAAAGCAGCCGGCTCTTTAAAGCATCCCCAGATAGATAGGGGGCCGCAGCTGGGAACATACGGCCGAGACTGCACATAGCCCCTTTCTCTGCACTCAGGAGCTCCGCTCGCCAGAATTCCTCAGTGTAGCGAGAGATCGGGACTCTATTTTTAAATGGTATCCTGATGTCCGGAGCCCCCGAATCATCCCTTGACCCCCTCAGCCCCAGCTCACTATGAGGGGGCCTACCTGCATAGGAATCCAACACCCGCGCAGGAATCACCTGGCCCGATCACCACCACATGAAAAATGCCAGCATGGTACCTTGGCAGTGCCATCCTGGTATCCTGAAAATGCCCCTGCAAGCTGCCAGTGCCGCCTGGGCACTATGGCAATGCCAGGCTGACGCCTCGGTAGCACTCTCAGGGTACCGGGCCAGCAGTGCCAGGGTGCACAAGTGACACCAGGAGTGCCAAGGTGCATTCCTACCCAGAGGGCAATCGCCTGGGAGCTCCGATCCCTCAGAAGACCCCCACAAGTGCCGTTCCGTCTGGTCCCCGTTTGTGGAATAGCAGCATGCTGCAGCGCAACGGGGCCGATAGAAGCCAGAGGATATGGCAGACGCATTGCTTTTCAGTCGCAACGTGGCTGTTCAATCACATCTGCTGGCTTAAGCCATCAGGGCAAATGTGCAACAATAAATAATTTTCTTTATTGTTAAAATTCACAAAAGCTTGCCACTGGAAATCATTTAAAGTGGGCAAAATCACTCAGGGTAAGAAAACACAGTAGTTTCACATGTCAAAATAGTTTTACCACAGGCAGCAATAAAATTTTGTCCACAACACTTTCATTAAAAATATTGCTAAATGCGTTCAAAGTGGTAATTTGATGGAGTTTTATTAATGCAGCAAAAAATGGGTTCATCACAAAAAATAAGCATTGTTAATCAGTGTCCACATGGCTATACCATTTTAAATCACTAAAATTAAATTATACAGAATTTCTAATTTAATTCCTGTTCACTAGAAGGTTTCTTAGTAAGTTAAATAATTTTCAATATTCAAATATTTTTGAAAAGTGCCCGTGTCCATGAATTAAAAAGGTTTACTTTAAAGTGTCACAAACAGCAACAATTAACAGAAACGTGTTATAACGATTGCACCAACTTGATTCGTAGTGGAGACGGGTCATTCAGGGCAATGTGTTTTAAACCAGGGAGAAAAGTTGCTGAAACCTGATTTGTATCGGACGCAACTTGCACTTGCAATCTCGTGCTACTTTCAGGTGAATTACACCGGACACAACAGAGCAACCTGACAGCATCCTAAAGTGGCCACAGCACAGCACAGACAAAAGGTATTCAACCCTCATGATTGCCATGGCTTTCCAAAGGAGACATTTACTTCATGCCACTCCCCAGCCTTCTGCCTCTAGCCCCGCACATTCTTTCTCTTCAGACAATAATCCAATTCTCTCTTAATGTTTCAGCTTAACCTGCCTCCAACATACACTCAGGCAGTGCATTCCAGATCCCAAATACTAACTCAATGACACCAACAACTCCATATGATTCATTATTATTGAATAAAATACTTTATTAATATAAGAATTTGGTCTCACAATTGGCACAGAGGAAGGAGCTAATGTTACTGGCATGGACCTGATTTGTACGCCTGTCAACTGCAATTAAGGTTTCCCAGGCAGGGCCGTACTTTGCACACTGGGGGAGAATCTAATGCACGGCTGACATGACATGAGGGCAGCAGAGTGAAGTTAACAATTGAATAAGGGAAAAGCCTCCAGCAATGCTGCATTTAATTCTGTCAAACTGTGTGCTGTATTGTTCCAAGATAAACTTGCCTGGGTGAGATTAGAGGCGCAGTTGGGAAGCATTTTCCTGACAATATCCAGCATACCCTAACAGAGCTAACTAATCAACTTTAGTCAGGGTAGCCATGAACCATGTGAGTAAGACTTTGCAAGTCAACAAAGGTTCCAGCAGGCAGAACAGTTGTCATCATCACACTCTTGAACAGCAGCAAGGCCTGGACTGTGCATCAGCAACACACAAAAGGCCCAGAAAAATGTGGCCGCCACATCCTCCAGATTTAATGGGAGAAAAGTTGAACATATGCCAGTGTCCTTCTTGAAGCCAGCTTCATAAGAATCCAGGTAAAACTTCTGAAAAACAACTTTGATGGACTGGACACTGTGGGCAGGCATACCGTTCCCGAAGGTGTAACTGGCACATTGGATCATTTCTGTTCTCTTGCTTTTTCCCATTTCCCACACGATTCTAAATTCAGGGCAGCACGGTAGCAAAAGTGGATAACGCTGTGTGGCTTCACAGCGCCAGGGTCCCAGGTTCGATTCCCCGCTGGGTCACTGTCTGTGCAGAGTTTGCACGTTCTCCCTGTGTCTGCGTGGGTTTCCTCCGGGTGCTCCAGTTTCCTCCCACAGTCCAAAGACGTGCAGGTTAGGTGGCTTGGCCATGCTAAATTGCCCGTAGTGTCCATAAGAGTTGGGAGGGGTTATTGGATTGCGGGGATAGGGTGGAAGTGAGGGCTTAATGTGGGTCGGTGCAGACTCGATGGGCCGAATGGCCTCCTTCTGCACTGTATGTTCTATGTAATCTATGTAATCAAATCTTAGCTCCAGAAGCGTGCACCGAGAACATGCGCAATTCCGCGGCGGGTGAAGCTTTCCACTGGTGAAACCCATGGTCAGTTGGAAATGCTGCAGCGACTGGTGGGCTCTCGAAGAGCCTGCTGAATAAAAAGAGAGACTTATCATCATGGCCCCTAGTTTGCTACCAAATGCCACTGCCCATCTTCTGCTTTCCCTTCATGGTTGCATGCTGACCAATTTCCTGCGCCACACCCACCCCCTGGCATTTTGCAGCCCTTGTTAACTGGCAACAGCCTTCCTTTGTCACATGCTCTCTCCTTGCTCCAGAGGTTGAAGGAAAATATGGGTTTTAGGGAATCTAATAATTACACTGTGTGAAGAAGTTAGACGGTGTTATGTGAACATGTGCATCCATGGATTTCACCCACGGAACTGACAAGAAATGAAATGTCCAACTCTTCCCATTGTCCAAAATTCTACCCACCATCCCCAGGATGCAAGGCCCTTCCCTATTACACTCCTTTACATGCGCTGTGCCTCTGAAACATCTTGTCTGACCAGCAATTAGCCCTTTATGAAGCCTGGTGGCCTCTTTGTTTGTCCTGCTACAAAGTTGATCACCTTTGTCTGGAAGTTAGTTACATACTCACAGCATGGTCTTGTATGTATGAGTGGGTAATCACAAAGTCCATGTCGAGATAAACAGCGGGATTCCCCTAAATCGGCGCAATGACCCAACGCCGGCGTCAAAAATGGAGCGAAGCACTCCGGGGTCGGGCCGACCGGAAGTAGCGAAATCCCCCACCCCGGAAGGGGCCAGCACCGGCATAACGGCAAGCGTGACGGCATTTTCCGGAACGGCGTCGATCCTCAAAAGACACCACCGGCGGAGAGACGGCAACGCTGGAACATAGCCGCCCGCCACACAGCGCCGAGGTTCCGGGAGCCGGACATCGAGGTGCTCCTGGATGCAGCGGAGCAGAGGATGGGAACCTTATACCCCGGATACGGCCGCAGAGTCGCACCAAACATCAGCTGGCGCCGGTGGAGGGAGGTGGCAGAGGTTGTCAGTGCCGTGGCTGTAACAGCCGGACATCGAGGTGCTCCTAGACGCAGTGGAGCAGAGGATGGGGACCCTATACCCCGGATACGGCCGCAGAGTCCCACCAAACATCAGTTGGCGCCGGTGGAGGGAGGTGGCAGAGGTCGTCAGTGCCGTGGCCGTAACAGCCAGGACAGGTATCCAGTGCCACAAGAAGATCAATGACCTAGTCAGGGCAGCCAGGGTGAGTACCCCCCCTCCCATTCTCCCCCTTCCCTTGGATGGGCGGCACAGCCCTAGTTGAAACCGGCATGGCTTCACCCACACATGCAGGCTGCATTGGCAGGATGGGGTGTGAACCTATGCCAGCATACACACAACTGCTGGTCTGCAATATTCACCTAACACTGTTCTGCAATGTCCACTTAACACTGTTGACCTTTATCACTGTCTCCCCTTCCCCCCATCCACCTTGCGCCCATCCCCATCACCCTCTTCTCCCCTTCCCCATCCCCCTCTACCCAATTTCCCCCTCTTCCCCTACCCCCTCTTCCCCCTTCCACCTCTTCCCCCCTTCCCCAGCCCCCTTCCACCTCTTCCCCCTTCCCCATCCCCAACCTCCCCTCCCCATCCCCAACCTCCCCCTCCTCCCCCTTCCCCAGCCCCCTCTTCCCCACTTCCCCCATCCCCAACCTCCCCCTCCCCCTCTTCCCCCCTTCCCCAGCCCCCTCTTCCCCCCTTCCCCATCCCCAACCACCCCCTCCCCCCATCCACCCCCTCCCCCTCTTCCCTCTTCCCCATCCCTCTCTTCCCCATCCCCCTCTTCCCCTTCCCCCCTTCCCCATCCCCACCCCCCTCTTCCCCCCTTCCCCCATCCCCAACCACCCCCTCCCCCCATCCCCAACCACCCCCTCCCCCTCTTCCCTCTTCCCTCTTCCCCATCCCTCTCTTCCCCATCCCCCTCTTCCCCTTCCCCCCTTCCCCATCCCCACCCCCCTCTTCCCCTTCCCATCCCCATCCCCCTCTTCCCCTTCCCATCCCCATCCCCCTCTTCCCCTTCCCCCCTTCCCCATCCCCCCTTCCCCATCCCCCTTCCCTCCTTACCCCATCCCCCCTTTCCTCCATCCCCCCTTTCCCCCATTCCCCCTTTTCCCATCCCCATCGTCCCCCCTTCCACATCCCCCTCTTCCCCTTCCCCCATCCCCAACTTCCCCCCTCCCCCATCCCCCTCTTCCCCATCCCCCCCTTTCCCCACCCCCCCTTTTCCCATCCCCATCGTCCCCCTTCCCCATCCCCCTCTTCCCCCTTCCCCATCCCCCTCTCCCCCCCCCCTTCCCCATCCCCCTCTTCCCCCCCCTTCCCCATCCCCCTCTTCCCCATCCCCCTCTTCCCCATCCCCTTCCCTCCTTTCCCCCATCCTCCATTTCCCCCATCCCACCCTTTCCCCACCCCCCCTTCGGTCGCCCTCGCCATCCCGCCTCCGGGCAGACGACAGGTCCGTGCGCTGCAGTGTCAAGGCCGCATGCAGGGACGGTCCAGGTGGAGGGTGATACTGTGGCCAAGAGTCAGACATTGTCCAACAATGTAGACCCCGGAGCTCATCACAGAGCGGGTTGTCATCATCCTCCATGGCATGCAATAGACACGCTACCACTGGCGACCGTGTGCGCCCTGCCCATTGTGCCGCAGGTGGATGTGCAATGGAGGGGTGGTGTGCATGCGGGTGATGCGGTGGTGGGCGGGGTCAGGGTGGTGGTGTGATGGGTGGGGTGGTGCTGTACTGTGCTGTCCGTGCCCATGCTCAGCAAATCCCCTCCCCCACCTAGTCTGTGAACCGTGCGGCTATCAACTCCTCCCGTGCCCGCTGGCCGAACCGGTATTGGTTGGCAGCTTCCCGTACCTGTCCAGCCCGTCTGTCCCATACATTGACCACCCCTCCACATCCGCCTCATGGGGCGCCTCCGTTGCCGTGGCACCACCACCTCCTCCTCCTCTTCATGGTCATGTCGGGCGGGCAGCCCTCCAGCCTGGGCGGCTGCCACCTGCCCCTCTGCGGCTCCCTCTGCCGTCTCCCTGGCACATCCTTGCTTCAGCTCCCATAGGGCAACATGTAGAAAGGTGTCTCCCGCCAGGGATTTGGGAGGGATTCTCCCCGAACTGGCGGGGCGGGCCGTGCCGGTGCTGGCGTGAAACACTCCGGCGTCAGGCCACCCAGAATGTGCAGAATCCTCCGCACCTTCAGGGGCTAGGGCAGGTGCGGCGGGGTTGGCGCCGCGCCAACCGACGCCGAAGGGCCTCTGCTGGCCGGCGCGAGTTGGCGCATGCGCGGGAGCACCAGCGTGTGCTGGCGTCATCCCAGCGCATGCGCAGGGGGGTTCTTCTCCACGCCGGCCATGGCGGACCGTTACACCGGCCGACGCGGGCCATGGCACAGGCCCGCCTGCAGATCGGTGGGCCCCGATCCCAGGCCACCGTATGCCCCCCCCCCCGAGGACTCTGCAGGCCGCCTGCAGAGCCAGGTCCCGCCGGTACGGACCTCGTGTAATATACGCCGGCGGCATCCGCCGAAAATGGGCAGTGTCTCGGCCCATCGCGGGGTGGAGAATCGCCGGGGGGGGGGGGGGCGCTGCCAACGGCCCCCGACCGTGCAACGCGATTCCCGCACCTCGCCGATAAACCGGCGCCAGAGAATCCGGCAGCTGGAATCGGGGTGGCAGGGCGGGATTCACGCCGCCCAACGGCAATTCTCCGGCCCGGCGGGGGGGGGGGGGGGGGGAATCCCGCCCCTTTTCTCTGGAAATGTGTCATGTGAATTTTCCTGCAGGCCTCCCTGACAGGTTGCATGGAATTACATACCTGGGGATTATCAAGGTCCACTTCAAACAGGGACTCTTGAAAGGAAGGTTTTAAATTCAAAGTGCTGAACTTCAATCAATTGTAATTCAATCAAGGTAATGAGGACTCCTAACCAGCTGGATACACCCAACAGACACTCAAACCCCACTGTGAAGGAGAAAATAACCCCTTCTCCTGTTGCATTCCATTATTTTGAAATGTGTCAAAGGTTTCTGAGACGAAAGATCAAAAATATGATTACTTTTTCGACAACCATGACTGCAAGAAATGTGAATCAAATTCCCTCTTGGTTTATACAATCAAGAGGTTTTTAGAGAACTGTTTTTTTGCCAAGCCAGAGAGAGAAATCATCTGGGGCAAAAAGTACTGCTGAATGGAGCAGTAAGGAATATGTAGCTCTCTCTCGCGCTAGGAAGTTAGATTTGACTGCAGTAAAGTGCAATTATCTAACTTCAATTTAAAGGTATTCAGCTAATTTTAAATGGCCGCAATGGTTCAACAATTAACACCTCGAGACACGCAAATAACTCAATTGTATATTCTTTTTCATTTTTATTTGGACTCTAACTTTTCTGAGACCTATGTGTGTGTGTGTGTGTGTTGTCATACCTTTTATTATTTTTCCTTAGGTTTACTAACTCATAAAGTTACTCTTTCACTGACTCAAGAAGACCTAGTTTGGTTGGCTCCTTATGAAAAGTAAATACATTTGGATTGAAAAAGGCATCTACAGGGACAATTTTTAAAACACGTGTTTCGACCAACAGAGGAGGCTGAATAAAGAGAAGCCAGTTAACTCCACCTCACCCAGCCATAACAAAATGAATAAAAACCATAGGAATCATAGAACTTTATTATGTAGAAAGAGGCCATTCAGCCCATTGTGTCTGAGCTAGCCAAAAAAAGAAAGAAAAATAAACTAGTTGTTGTTTTAATCCCATGTTCAAGCACCTGGTCCGTAGCTTTGTAAGTTAAAGGCCTTCTGGTGCAGATTCAGGTATCTTTTAAATTAGTTGAACATTTCAGCCTTAACCACCACTTTAGTCAGTGCATTCTGTCATGATATGCGGACACACACAATGATATACAGACAAGCAGCTAATGGATGGACACAGAGAACAGGACATGACCAATAAGCAGGCAGGACACTCAGGGGTGGGATCTGACTATAAAAGACACGAGGCACTCACACTCCGCCTCTTTCCACTGATGAACATCTAGAGAGTCAGTCAAGGGTGTTGTTACAATCTCACACCCCCACCATGTGGCTAAGAGCTAGTCTGGTTTAGTCAGACAGAGTAACCACACTTAAGTTAGCAGAGAGTCGAACTCAAAGAGAACTGTGCTATTAGTTCAATAAACCTGATTGAACTAACTTCAAGGTCTGGAGTATCTTTTTGACCTATGCTGCATCCAGTTGCAGCCAGTGTTAGACCAGTGTACCTAACACGACACATTCCAGATGCTCACCACCCTCTGGGTGGAAAAGATTGTCCTCATGTCCCCTCTAATCCTTCTACCAATCACGTTAAATCTATGCCCCCTGGTAATTGACCCCTCAGTTAGGGAAACAAGTCTTTCCCGCCTTCTCTTCCTAGGCTCCTCATAATTTTATACACCTTATACTGGATTGACTGGGCTTGTACTCACTGCAGCTTAGAAGAATGAGAGGGGATCTCACAGAAGCATATCAAATCCTGATGGGGCTGGACAGGCGAGATGCGGGAAGAATGTTCCCAATGTTGGGGATTTCCAGAACTAGGGGTTCACAGCATAAGAATAAGGGGTAAGCCACTCAGGACTGAGATGGGGAAGAACTTATTCTCTCAGAGAGTTGCGAACTTGTGGAATTCTCTGTCACAAAAAGCTGTTGGGGCCAGTTTGTTGGATATATTCAATAGCGAGCTGGACGTGGCCCTTGCGAGGTATGGAGAGCAAGCGGGAGGGGGATACTGAATTTTCATGATCAGCCATGATCATATTAAATGGGGTGCAGGCTTTAAAGGCCGAATGGCCTACTCATGCGCCTATTTTTTATGTTTCGTTGTTTCTATCAAGTCGCCCTTCAGTCTCCTCTGTTCGAAGGAAAACAACCCTCGCCCATCAACATATCCAAAGTAGAATGAAAAGCAGCTGAAATGTGACTGTGAGGATAATAATCCAGGAGTCAGCTAAAGCCTGATGTTGTTAAAATTACAGTTCAAGGCTTGTAGCGTGCCCAAGTGGAAAATGAGCAGCTGTGCTTCAGGCCACAGTGAGCGTGGTTACAACAGTCGACAAACTACACATTATGAGAACAAGGCCAAAAGGCAGAGCTTCTAAGATGCAGATATTGGCCACATAACCTTGCCAGGTTCATTGATGGCAATTCTCGCTAATACTGACAAGGAATGTTTACTTAAGTTGGATGCCTCAGTTGCCAGCTGTACATACATGCAGTATAATAATTCCTAAAATTATCTTAATAATGGGTTGGATTTTAACTCACTCAAAATCCATTGGGCTTTATCTCCAATCGAGTTGAGGAAAATATTAACAATGCAGCAGGAAGATTCTCTTTATGCATTCATACCTGTATTTGATAAGGAGAGTGAAATCAATGCAACTCTGTCACATTTTTCCTCTTAGTAACAACACACCAGATATGAAGGGAGTCTTTGTCCTGGGTATTTGCTGGCAGCAGGAAAACCTCAGCAGCTGTCAGTGCCTGCCAGAAGTTGACAGTCAGCACATCTGCAAGGTAATGATCAGCCTGTATCTAGAAAATGTAGCATTAAGCACAGTTCCCCTCCATGCACTTCAGCACCATCCTCAGCTGAGTGTAGCAAACCAACCAACATCACCAGCACAACATTTCCTATTCCCCGTAACCTGTAGATTGTGATCCCCAAATGGTTGTGAAATCGGGATAGGCTTTACTAATATGATAATAATAATTTTTTATTAGTGTCACAAGTAGGTTTGCATTAACACTACACTGAAGTTACTGTGAAAATCCCCTAGTTGCCACACTCCAGTGCCTGTTCGGGTACACTGAGGGAGAATTCAGAATGTCCAATTACCTAACAAGCATGGCTGGGATTCTGCCCTACCTAGCGGGGCCGGGGGTCCCGGCAGGATGGAGTGGCGGGAACCACTCCGGCGTCGGGCTGCCCCAAAGATGCGGATTTCTCCAAACCTTTAGGGGCCAAGCCCTCACCTTGAGGGACGAGCCCCACGCCGGAGTGGTTGGCGCGCCACCAGCCGGCGGGAAAGGCATTTGGCGCCACGCCAGCCAGGGCCGAAAGGACTTCACCGGCCGGCGGAAGTCCGCGCCTGCGCGGGAGCGTCAGCGGCTGCTGATGTCATCCCCGCACATGCGTGGGGGGGTGTCTCTTATGCGTCGTCCATGGTGAAGGTTGTGGCCGAGGTGGAGGGAAAAGAGTGCCCCCACGGCATAGGCTCGGTGGGCCCCGATCGCGGACCAGACCACCGTGGGGGCACCCCCTGGGGCCAGATCGCCTCGCGCCCCCCCCCCCCCCAGGACACCGGAGCCCTCCCGCGCTGCCTAGTCCCGCCGGTAAGAGAGGTGGTTTGATTCTCGCCGGCGGGACCGGCATTCCAGTAGTGGGACTTCGGCCCATCGCTGGCTGGAGAATCGCCAGGGGGGGCCCGCCAACCGGCGCGGCGCGATTCCCTCCCCCACCGAAATATCCGGTACCGGAGAATTCGCCACCGGGCGGGGGCGGGATTCACGCCAACCCATGGTGATTCTCCAACCTGGCTGGGGGTTGGAGAATCCCGTCCCATGTCTTTTGGGAATCATTCAGTGAAACTTTTTTGTTAGACTCAAAGAAATCAATCCATTTAATCATTTGTTTTAGCTTGCGGTTAGATCATGACTGATCTGTACCTCAACCCTATCTTGGGTCCATATCCCTTGATATCATTGTTCAGCACAAATCTATCAATCTGTCTTCAAACTCAAGCCACCATAGCTTCTATGGTCTAGTTCTAATTTTAAGGTTATGCACCTTATTCTGGTATCTCTTGAAGACAAATGAGTTCCTCTCTATCCATCCGATCCAATCCTATAATCATCTGAAACAAACTGAGTAGATCATTATTTTATCCTCTAAATTCAGTAGGGTGCAATCTTAATGGGGCACCCATTGTCCTACTAATTTAACCCCTTTGTCCCTGATATTAAACGAGTGAATCTGCACTGCAACCCTCTAAGGCCAATTTATCCGTCAAGTTATGGTGCCGAGAGCTGAACTCAGTGTCCCAGATGTGGTCTGACCAGAACCTTATAAAACTGTAGCATAACCTCTATCCATTGGTATTCCTGTCACTATTGAGATGATGGCTATCATCCCATTATCCCATTGAATTATTTTTTTAAACTTTTCCACGAGCTGTCAGTGAATTCTGTACACGGAACCTTAAATCATTCTGTTCCTTCACAGTTCCGGACGCCTCACCGTTCAATTGAAATGTCTCAAAGTCTTTTCATATTACCTTTTGCGATACATTGGCTGTTATATAAGGAAATGATTCAGCCATGCTGTAGCAGAACATCGATGAACTGAACAACAGTTAATCTCTTTTCTGTGGTGCTGTCTGAGGGAGGAGTGTTGCCCAGGAAACTGCTGCTTTTATGAATAGGGCCAGGTGTATTGTTAATATCCACCTGAACAATCCAAATAGTTAGATAAGACCTTGGTTTAATGGTTCATTTGAAGAACGGCGCCTCTGACAATGCAGGGCTACCTCAGCAGAACACTGGAGTGACAGCCTGAATAGTATACTCAATTTAAATGTGACACCACATGTCTTCAAGGGCAAGGACTAACACATTTACACACATGTGAATCAATCTTTTATTCACAGAGCTCATTTTACAAATACAAGTTCCTGGTTTATACCTTGCATCAACAATGCAAAGGTTGTTGATCTGGAAAATCCTGATCAGTCGATATAAAGGCTGGCCTCCTCCTCCAAGGCACTTTCAATGATGTGAAAGACAGATGAACCTATTTGGCTCAGAGCACAATAGCACTGCTGCCAGCTACATCTATTCAGGTAACCTTGGGGTCAATGCAGCTGCTGATGCTTCTGAGGCTGCTTTTCCTTGTCAACCTGCTGAGAATTAATGCTGCCTTTAGCTGCCTGCATCCTTTTAGACATCACACTAAGTGTAGTCACCTAAATCCTGCCTTGGAGGGCATCGTTCTGACCTTCAAAATGCCATGGGTGACTACTGGGAGTTCTGGACAAAACTTTAAAGTGCGTTGGCCATGAATTTACATTGGAAGGTGCCATGACCACCCTGTCCCAAGCCCATGACTTAGGCCAGGATTTTTAGGTGTTGGGATTTCCCACCTCACCATTCCAAGTACAAGCAGGAAATGCTCCAAGGAGAAAGTCTGCCTCAGAAAGCTGCCAGCCAATCTTATTGCTTGACAATTCTGTAGTCTCAGCAAACAACGACCAAGCAGATCCCAGAGTCAAACTCCCCAGAATCCAGAGCCAAGTAAGTGTGGGTGGCCTCACGGTGGGAGAGGAGGTGAGGCTCACAATGGCCGAAGCTCTTGGTGGGGAGCCTGGAGGAATTGACGCCTTCAGTAGTCATTAAAGGCCTAAATTGGGGCAAGGTAGGGTGGGCCAGCATTGGCCAGATGAGAGGCTCTGTCAAAGTAACTTTTCTGTCAAAGAGTGCTTCATGACAGGGATGTTAAATTTATTGGGAGGTACTTTACCAGTTCAGCATGTCACCTACTTTCAGCTTCACACAACGTTGATGTTTTGCGCTGTGAATTCACATTGACTTAGAATACACGATTCCCTTCTCTTTCGAGCTTTATTTTTAATTTACATTTGTAAGGACCAATTAGAGACATAGAGTCACATGGCACAGAAACAGGTCCTTTGGTCCACCATGTCTATGACAATCATCAAATACCAATCTATGCTAAATCCCATTCATCAGCACTTGGTTCATAGCCTACTATACCTTGGTGATTTGGGGAGGTGGTGGCATAATGGTATTGTCACTAGACTAGTGAACCAGAGACCCACAGTGAATCCCCCACTGCAGATGGTGAAATTTGAATTCAGTATAAATCTGGAATTAAAAGTCTAATGATGGGCAGCACGGTAGCATTGTGGATAGCACAATTGCTTCACAGCTCCAGGGTCCCAGGTTCGATTCCAGGCTTGGGTCACTGTCTGTGCGGAGTCTGCACATCCTCCCAGTGTGTGCGTGGGTTTCCTCCAGGTGCTCCGGTTTCCTCCCACAGTCCAAAGATGTGCAGGTTAGGTGGATTGGCCATGCTAAAATTGCCCTTAGTGTCCAAAATTGCCCTTAAGCGTTGGGTGGGGTTACTGGGTTATGGGGATAGGGTGGTGTGGGCTTGGGTAGGGTGCTCTTTCCAAGAGACGGTGCAGACTCGATGGGCCGAATGGCCTCCTTCTGCACTGTAAATTCTATGAAAAGACCATGAAACCATTGCCAATTGTCGTAAAAACCCATCTGGTTCACTAATGTCTTTTAGGGAAGGAAATCTGCCATCCTTACCTGATCTGGCCTACATGTGATTCCAGACCCAAAGCAATGTGGTTGACTCTTAACTGCCCACTCAAGGGCAAGTAGGGATGGGCAATAAATGCTGGCACAGCCACGACGCCCACATCCCATGAACGAATAAAAAAAATTTAAGTGCTTGTCCAAATGCTTCTTAAAGTTGTGAGAGTATCTGCTTCCACCATCCTCTCAGAGAGCGCGTTCCATATTTCACCACCCCCTTGAGTCAAAGAATGAATCCTCATAAATATTTCTGATAATTGAGGTTCACCAGGTTTTAACTGAAAATCACTTTGCCACGCTTGCTTTTTCAAGTTTATCCTGGAGACCGTTCAAATCCTCAGTCAAATGTTCCATTTTCCTGGACTGATACTTAATTGTTCTCATCAATTCTAATTTTTTTCCTTTTCAAACTCCTCTTTCATGTGCAAAAGTTGATTTTCTGTGTTAATCAGGTTTTCCTTCAATTGTTTGTCATCTGCAATAAGTGTCTCATTTTCCTACACAGCAGTTTTCACAAGTTTGTTAAGATCATCATGATCAGCTGCCTGTTGCAATACAATAAATATCACTTTATTGTCTCCACGAGCTAAATCATTATCTAGGATGAAGTCCTCCAATAGATAATTCAGGAATAATGTCCACCATAACAATTCCATTTACAAAGTTATTTCATAAATTAACTGTGGACACAGAAATGGGTTTATCCCTTCCATTAATATCCCTTATTAGTACTTTATCCTTCATAAAATGTCCTGGAATACAAATTGTATAATCAGCCACCATCAATGATAGATGTGTCACCTGCACCACTGTCAAAGTTTTAACAGCCATTTCCTTTTCAGATGCTTTTTTCCTACTAGCACAACTGGTTTTCCATTTAATTTCTAACAATCAGCCCTAATGTGTCCCAATTTGGTACACTGGAAACACTTAGGTCTCCGAATGTCACTTCCACCCTCAACACCTTACTTTTTGATCTGAGATGAAATTTCCTGGCCATTCCCAATTTTCCATCTCTTTCTTGACTAGTTGCTTTATTTTCTTCTTCCCACTTTCTAGCCTACCAATGTTTAAAAGGATGATGGAAAAAAGGTTTGATTCTATGGACCAATTCATAATCATCAGATAACTCCGTTGCCTATCTTATAGTTTTAACCTTTGGTTCCTGTACATGCATCCTAATAACCAAAGGAAGTGAATCTTTAAATTGTTCCAAAAGGATCACGGCCGGGATTCTCCCACCCCGCTCCGGGTAGGAGAATCTCCGGGGGGATGGGAGAATCGTTCCCCGCTGCCGGCTTACCAATTCTCCGTTGCTGATTCTCGGGCACCCGCGGGATCACCGCCGCGACCAGTCGTGGGCCGTTGAAAGCGCTGCGCCCCCGGGCGATTCTCCGGGCCCCGACATGCCGAGTGGCCGGCGGGTTCGGCTGAGTCCCACTGGCGTGGCTTACTCAGGTCCCGCACGACGGAACCTGGAAGGTGTGCATGCGGGGGGCGTCCTGGAGGGTGGGGTGGCGGGGGGATCCGACCCCGGGAGGGGGGGGGGGGCCTCCACGGTGGTCTGGGCCCCAATGGGGGCCTATCGATCGGCAGGTAGGTTGGTTCCATGGTGCCCTATGTTGCTCCGTGCCGGGCCCCTGTAGGGCTCCGGCATATTGCCCGGGAGCCGGTGCGGAGACGGGAACCCATGCGCATGCACGGAATCATTCCGGCCGTTCTACGCATGCGCGGAAACACGCCGCCCGTAGCGCACATGTGTGAACTCGCACCGGCCATTCTGCGCCGGCTGGAGCTGCGGGGACCGCTCCGGCACCGACCTATCCTCCTAGGAAGGGGAGCATACCTGATTATTGGGGACTGTTGACACCGGAGTGGTTGTGCCGCTTTTCAGCCGCCGTCAGAATTTGGCCGCGGGATTGGAGAATCCCGGCCCACCTGTCTAAGGGCTTCATATGTTCTCTCAGTCTTTACCGCCCGTAACCAATGGTCAAAACTATTTTGCTTCACCTCCCAAATTCAACATGAGCTTTTCCCGGCTGTTTACTTGAGTTCTCAAATTTCTGCCTGCACACACCAAGGATAGCATTCTTTACCAAATCATAATGTACAGTCACCACTTCACTCCCAAAGCCTGTCCACCATCTATAAGGCACAAGTCAGGAGTGCAATGGAATATCTCCACTTGTCTGGATGAGTGCATCTCCAACATTATTCAAGAAGCTCAACACGAACCAGGAAAAAACAGTTAATTTGGTGAGCTTCCCATCCATCAGCTTAAACATTCACTCCCTCCACTACCAGTACATAATGGCAGCATTACCAACCACAAGATGCAATTAGCACCTCGCCAAGTTTCCTACGACAATTCGACAACACCTTCCAAACCCACAGCCACTTGGAAGAGCAAGGAGAATAGGTGCTTGCGAAAACCATCTCCAACCACCACCCAGATTTGACTTCATCACCGTTCCTTCACTATCGCTTGGTGAAATCTAGTCTCTGACAATAATGTAGGTGTACCTATACCACATGGGGAGCAGTGATTCAAGATGGTGGCTCATCACCACCTTCTAAAGGACAATCAGGGAAGGGCAAAAATTGTTGGCATTGCTAATGATGCTCAAGCCCCAGAAAGAATTTAAAAAGGCAAGAAAGAAAGCAGGGACACAATCGACTTTCCTTGCTAAATACAGATTTCCAATGAACTTTTATTTCTTTCTTTCTGTTCACATTTTTAAACACTTAATTTGCTGCAGTGCTTTCCTGTCTTCCTGGACAAATATCGTAGGTCCCCTGATTTTACTCAGCATAGAAAAATCACACTAAGTTTCTTCAGACACAGAATGGCTTTCCCTATCAGCATACAGTCTATGCCATCAGGATGAGGGAGGAATTGCAGCACCGCAGACAATAATAATTGTTTATTGTCACAAGGAGGCTTAAATGAAGTTACTGTGAAAAGCCCAGAGTCGCCACATTCCGGCGCCTGTTCGGGGAGGCCGGTACGGGAATTGAACCCGCGCTGCTGGCCTTGTTCTACATGGCAAGCCAGCTATTTAGCCCACTGTGCCAAACCAGCCCCAATACCTGCAAGGTACTGAAGGGGTTAGCAGCCGATCAGGTAAATGCAGGTGAAAGCCACGTCAATCCTCTGATGACCCCCGCAAGAGGATTTGCGTTTACAGACAATTAATTATTTTGGAGCGTGGTTATTGATTTTTCACCAGCAATCAGTGAAACCCAGTTTTCACACTTCAAAGTCACCACGGTGATTGGATGAATGACTCATTGGTTGAGGGAAGAATATTAGCTAAGCTCTCAGAGAATTCCCTGCTCTTCTTCAAATTGTTCCAGAGGATGTTTTACATCCCCAAATAGGCAGGTGGGGCCTCGGTTCAACATTGTTGCCAACAATCACAAGCTGATGAGCCCTTAAATCAGATTTTGACTCTTGTGAGATTATGGTCTTAAGGCTCATTACTTATTTTTCCATTTCTTTCTGAGAGGCTAGATTTAAATTATGAAAGTAATGTCAGTGTGTTATCGTATTCCGGGAGAGCTTGCAGCCTTGCCAGAATATTTCTATTGCATGTTTGTAAGACTTCACTGTAAAATAGTATTTCTTCATTAGTGCAATCTGATTCCATTGCGGCAGAGCCTTTGGTACCTGATATTACAGTGCTGTCATAAAAATGGTTAAAATTCTCAAATCATAAAAGTATAGGTGCTTCTGAGGGGTTTATGTTCAGCTCCTGCTCAAATAAAAATCTAGCGGGGGTGCAAATTAATCCACAGCAAATAGCATAATAGTTCCATGAAAAGAAACTCATATATGAGAGATGGCAGATTGTGAATGGACTCAGGGGTGACAGTATTTCCAGGAGAGTGTAGGTGGGTGCATGTGGGAAGTTAAATGCCTTAAAAATTAGGTAGGATCCTAACATCATTCCATCTGCTTCTGGGTTTCACCCGGACGGATCAGCAGACAAGCAACCCTTGGAGCTATCAAGTAAGTTGTTACACATTCTGCTAGGTAATTAAATACTATTTAACCATGCATTCTGATGTTAACAGCCAGCGCGTATTTGTAATGAGCTGTCAGCAATTTGCCAGAATGAACAGGGGTGAGATACCCTTAAGTAAAATTGACAGGCTACGAAGGCTTTTATCTGTGGAAATTGAAGAGCCGCAGTCATGGTCAGGTGACCAGTTGCTGCTCACGGCACGGCTTCTCAGGGAATGTTTTCACTGCTTCACAGGTGATTTCCAAGTTCATGGATGCCACCTCATCTGTCCTGCATTTCGCTGACCTTCAGCTGTATTTCCCTGTTGTTAACCTTCACTACGGCCTGGGAGAAGCTCATCTAGCTGCTCCTTTCATCTCTAATGAGCAACAAGAGAAACAGCAGCCCCAATAGCAGGTGCAACATTAGGAGCAGCACCAGCCGCCTTCTGCTCAGCCACATGGCACTCCACACGGCATAGGGGAATGGATACAGAGATCCAGCTCAAAGCAGGTAAACCCCCAACACAGTCTACAGACAGAGGATCTTCTCCCTCGACATCTCTGAGCATCAGTGCCACAGGAGTCCGAGGTTTTCCTGACAGATTGTGGATGACTTGTGTCTCCTCCTGGAACAAGACCTCCTTGACCAGATGAGACACATTTTCAGTGGCCATCAAGGTGCATAGGAGAACCATCACTGCCACCTCCTTTAGCCACTGAGTCACTGCATCTCTACGAAGCTGGGAGATCTCTTCTCTTGCAAGGAGAAGATACAGTGAATCCTGAATGTTAGAAATAGATGCAAGAACAGGGCGGTATCAGTGGAAGGTGACTGCGAGGCACAGGTGTGGGAGGAAAATAGGATAAGGCTGAGAGTGAGTGCTGGCTGTTCAGATAGGGATGAGAGGTGGTGCATGGAGGGAGAAAGGAATGAGTGGAGTGAAAGGTGTGCTGTTGTGAGTATTGCTGAGCAGGAGAATGCTGGGAAAGTCAGGGGTCATGCATGATTACCTGAAAAACTGTTTTTCCATTCACCTGTAATGTCCTCCTGAGGTCCTGAATCCTCTTGGTGCACTGTCTCCAGATTAGAGAGGTCATACTCCTGTTATTAATTGATGTGACGACTTCCATCCCTTGGTTGAAGAGGATGTCCTCATCCTCCTGTCCTTGTCAGTCCCTCAGTCGCCAGCAGAACCTTCATGTGGTGTTCTTGGTCTTGCTGTTGCAATGATGCTCACAGAACTGCTATGACTTATTTAGAGTGATGATTTATTAATGAACACATGGAAGGGTAACATACAGAATACTACACAGACTAGGTTGCTCTGAAACTACCCGATGTGCAACTGTCCTAATGTACGCCTTACTACCAACTGGTGAGTCTGCCACGTCACATGACCAAGATCTGACGCCACCAGCTGGTTGGAGGTCAATTTCCACAGATAAAAGCCTTTCTAGCCTGTCAATTTTGCTTAAGAGGATCTCACCCCTGTTCGTTCTGGCAAATTGCTGACAGCTCATTACAAATACAGGCTTTGCTAACTGTATACAATATTATTCACAGACATATCACCACACTTCAGGGGCGAGTACGAGGTTCAGGGAACAGCCTTCCCAGATCTCATGTCCATTTCGTTTGTTGCGGCAGCCTCAAATATCTACATGCAATTGAACCTTTCTAATCCCAGCTGCAGCCCTTTTAAATAGAAATCCTTCCTTTGAGAGATTCGGATCTCGATACCGCCTCCTCGCTTTGATTTGTCAGGAGCCCACAATGGAATACTATAGCTATGGTGAAGTTAAAGAGGCAAGGTGGAGCTCACTGGAGAATTCAGTGGCTTTCTGAATCACTGATGGCCCCGTCATTTCGGTGGGGGTTACGGGTTGATAGTTCAGTCCCTGGTTTCAACCATAATATCGCAGGTTCTAATGAAGGATCAGCAACTTAAAATGTTAACACTGCCTTCCATTCTCCACTGATGCTGCCTGACCTGACAAGTGTACTTAGTACATATTAATATTAAATGCTCGCATTGTGATAGCAGCATTCACAACCTTAGGATGCCCCAAAGCACTTTACAACCAATTAACTACCTTAACAAATGACAGGCCAACAGGAGAACTTCCCTGTTGTTTTTAGACTAACGCCATGAGATGATTTCCATCCACCTGATCAGATAGTCCAATCCTCAGCAGCTGCAGCAATGCTGCAATCCTTCACTGAATTATCAGCATAGGTTCTGCGCTCAAGTCGTAGAGTAGAGCTTGAATTCACAAGCCTCAGCTTCAGAGGGAAGAATGTTCCCAGTGAGTCGAGCTGACGCTGAAAGGAAAATGAAGATGAGAGTGCACAACAAGATCCCAGTCGTAACTGAGAAGGTTCTGGGCATTCTTGGTGGTTACTGAAGGATAACTATTGATGGTAGAACTCCCCTGCCCTTATTTACACACCCCTGCGAGGGCAGTTCAATGTCTGACCTGAAAGATGGCACCTCTGACAGTGCAGCACTCTCTCAGCAATGCATTGAAGTGCCAGTTTAGATTATGTATTTAGATCCCCAGAGTGATGTTTGAGTCCCAAGTTTATAACTCCGGGTGTTGCCACTGAAGCCAGGCTGGGACTACATTCTTCCAAGAACCCCTTGACATCGGTTCTGGAACTCACCTTTACCATGCATTACGGCTCTAACTTGGGTTAAAATAGTGTTGCAAATTGACTTTTTAAAATTCTCCTCAGTACCTCGATAAGGTCCCCTCATTCACCTCCTTTCCAGGTTTAATATTCTTAAAGCAAATTCCAAAAAATTAAACTTGGAGCTTAGCCCAGTTTTCAGTTTCATTGTTGATTTACTGACTTCACTCATCCAAACCTGGGCCACGTTCAATAGCTGTGGATCTATTTCAAATTGAAATAAGTCCAGATTGTGACCGAAGCTAGCATAATTATTCGCAGTGGTGATTTTGAAAAAGAAAAATCACTTCAGTTTTGCTTTCCACTATTGAGCCGGTAATTTGGCAATTACATTTTGAACAGCATTCCTTTCACTTCTCCATCTCACAATCTTCCATGCTGCTTTTTTAAAAATTCAAACATGGAACTGATTCTAGCAGTTATCAAGTGCGGATCAGCGTATTTAAATCAGGTTTCCTTGAACTGACACAAGTGACAGCATGCTTACAGGAGGGGGACTGCAGCTGAGAATCAATAAATAAATCCTGGGAGTAAGGAAAAATTATTTCAGAGAATTGGTTTAAGTTCGGATGAACTGGAAGCATAATGGGTGGGATTCTCTGACCCCCACGCTGGGTTGGAGAATCGCCGGGGAGGGGGGCACGAATCACACGACGCCGCTCTGACGCGGGTCCACCGATTCTCCGTTCGCCGGAGAATCGCCGCCAATGCCACCGGCGCGCCGCCAGTCAGGGGCCGCTCAACATGGCCCGCCCGCCGATTCTCCTCACTCGACGGGCCGAATGGACAGGCCGAATGCCCGCCGAGTTCGGACGAGTCCCACCGGCGCCGTTCGCATGTGGTCCTACCCAGCGGGACCTCGCCGTTCATGCTTCGGTAGCCGTCTTGGTGTGGGGGAGGGGGGAACCGATTCCTGGGGGGGCCTCCACGTTGGCCAGGACCACGATTGGGGCCTACCAATCGGCGGGCGGGCGTATCCCGGGTGGGGGGGGGGGGGGCTGCTATGTTTCTCATGCGCGGACCCGTGCCGGCCGTGCTAGCGCCGGCATCGGCAGCTGGAACTGCGTGAAGCGCTCCAGTGCTGTGCTGGCCCCCTGTGTGGCACAGGATCGCTGCTCCTAGGGGCCAAATGACGCCGTCGTAAAACGCTCAGGCATTTACAACGGCGTCAACACTTAGCCCCCGAATCAGAGAATCCCGCCCATGATTTCTGGTTATAACTTGTTTTTTTTAAGAAAGATAGTAAGGAAAAATATGAGTTGAGGTACAGTGTTATTAAAGGTTTCTCTCACAGTGTTAGAATGTAAGGGAGGGTGCATCCATACAGATTGAGTTAATAAATAAGAAGAAATTCCTGGCATCTATTCCAGGCCAGCACACAATGGATATTAAATAAAAGGGGTGATTTGCAAATAGTCCAGACAGAACGCCAAGAGCAGCAGGCAATAATATTGTATGATTCTAATTATCCCAACACAGATGAGAAAGAAAGTAATCATTTTGGGTACTTGTGCCAAAATTGGGATAACTGTCTCACAGACAGTCTGATGCAGTGGTCCTTGCACAAACTTCCTGCTGATTACCTCATACCACCACCCCGTGGCTCCACCACCCCCAGCCGTCAGCTGATGAATCGGTACTCCTCCATGTTGAACACCACTTGATGGAAGCACTGTGGGTGGCAAGGGTGCAAATCTGAGTGGGGGGGGGGGGGGGGGGGCTTCTATGTCCACCACTAAGTGTGGCTCGATAGCACCACTACTGACCACGCTGGTCGAGTCCTGAAAGACACATTTGCCAGACAAATAAAAATAAAATCAGACGCAAGCTCGTCCAGTCTACCTGGCACCGATGCATCAGTCCATGACAGCGCTGGTAGGAGTGACCACCTCACGTGCCTTATGGAGGCTGAGTTCTGCCTTCAGAATTAGGACACCTTCCATTGTACCAAAATAGATAGATTTAGAACTTGCAGCTCAAAATTCTGGGTATCCATGGGCTGCTGCAAGCTATCAGCTGTAGCAGAATTGTATTCCACTGCAATTTGTAAACTCATGGCCCAGCAAACTACCTGCCATTCTAATTTTACAAACAAGCCAGGGAACTAAAACCAATTCAACTGAGAGGAGTATCACCAGTCTTACCTAAAAATGAAGTGCCAACCTGGTCAAGCTGCAACACCGCACCACATTCACTAGACAGGGCTTAGCAATCCCATATCCGTCAGAGCAGAGTAAAGCCCCATAATTCTGCCACATCCAGTCGTGAATGGTGCTGCATAATTAAACAACTAATGGGAGGAGGATCCATAAGCTCCCTAATCCTCAGTGATGGTTGAGCACGGTGTATAAAAACCAGGCTGAAATAGTTTTCAGCAGGAAGCGCCAAACACTGATCCCTCCTTCTCAGGGCCCTAACATCACAGAATCCAGTCCTCAGCCTATTTAATGCACAGTGTGTGATATTGTAAGTGTCAGGATCCAGGCAAGTGACCACGAGGAAGCGATGTTGGATGTGGAACAAAAAGGTTTATTACACAAGAGCTAATTACACTCACTCCCTGAAGGGTCTCCCGCAACGGGCCGGGGTTTTTACGTCCACCGAGTTTCCCAGTTAAGGGTTTAGCCCCAACCCTCATCAGGGACAATGATATTCAGGTGAGGCCATGGTGAACCTAATGGTCCAGAACCCATGGCCTCTGTTCGGTCCCCCGCACTCCGAAACCTCATCCATCTCGACAGCCACGAGCAGGGCCCCTAGTGTTTTTGACTCTGGGGGTCAATTGCGTCGGAACTGGATGTGGATAATGCATTGGGGAGCGTTGTCTACAGATTGAGTTTCAGAATGGTGCCGATGCATCAGAGATGTGGACTGCCACTGGATCTGTGGTCACCTCAGTCAGTTCGGTCTCCATGTCCGACTCCCGGTCCGATGTGTCGGCATCCCACATTGTGGGGTATGTGTACCTCAGGGGACAGTACCGGCTGTGGTGTGGAGGGAGGAGCATCTCTGGGCGGTTATCGAGCATTTCCTGGTTGCGGCCACACTTCCTGGTTGCAGCCAGAAAACGTGGTCCACATACTGGTTCGACTCCCTATCCCGTACCTGTACTAGGTAGGAGACCAGCCCAGTCTGTCATAACACAACCCCTGGGATCCATAAAACAATGTCAGCAAAATTCCACAATTAAACCACATCACATGTGGAGAATTCCCAAATAGGCGTATGTCTGTCTGAATCCAAGTTGAAACGGTCCTGCCCACTGCAGACCTTCCCTCCAAGGCTCAATCAAATACGCAGCCATCGCCCCATCAGTTACTCTGACAGTGCCACCCAAGTGGTGGCATGTGGAGTTGTTCTGGAATAAAATTTTAAGAAACGGGCTAAGTGGGTCTACAATGAATCCATGGTCTGTGTCCGCAGTACGGCCCGTTCGGCCAACTTATTCGATGCAGTCCGCACGCGACGGATGCCGTTTGTCTGCAGGAAGTCACCTAATTCTGCTCTAGTGAAGGCCATCCCATTGTCTGAGATGAAGATCACCGGGATCCTGTGAATGCAGTACATTCAGCGGACGATGTAGCCCACGATGTAGTGGATGCCATGCGGTGTATGTCCAGCCACTTTGAGTGTATATCCACGATGAGGAGGAACATTGAGCTTTGAAAAGGCCCTGGAAAATCCAGCTGTAGCCTTGGCCATGGCCTGCCCGGCCACTCCCAGAGATGGAGGGGTGTCGCTGGCAGCAGCTTTTGATTGTCTTGGCACACCATGCACCGTTTTGACAATGTTTCGATATCCACATTGATGTCAGGCGTAACTACGGGCCAGTATTTTCAATTTTGAAACCCTCGGGTAGCAGTTGGCCCCAAACCTTTCTCCCGCACCACCACACTTAAACCCGACAGCAGGATCCCATCTTCATCACTGAGCTCAGCCGCTTTTGTCGTGAACGCCCTCAGGTCGTCCTGCAGCGCTCGATGCTGAGCCCCACACAGTACAATATGACGGACTCGGGCCAATATTGGGTCCGTCGGAGTCCAGGCCTTGATCTGGGCTGTTGTGACAGACAAGTGGCCATGTAACGTAAGGCCGCAATCACTTGGCACAAGCATGCGCCGGCAGCCTGGTTGGCAACGGAAGCCGGTTGAGGGCGTCCGGGTTGGGAATCTTCGGCCCTGATCTGTGCTCCAGGACGTATTCGTAGGCTGCCAGTATCAATGCTCAATGCTGAACCTGTGCTGAGGCCGGGTGCTGCCAGCCAGGTCGGGAGCGAGGTCCTAGAGGAAGACTTCCTAGGGAAGACAAGGAGATGTTCATGAGGTGTCTGATTGGTGGTTGTACAAAGTGGTGACCGGATGGAGTGGAGGGCATCCGGGAGGACCTCTTGCCAGTGGGAGACTGGGAGGTTCCTGGACTGTAGGGCCAGTAGGACGGTCTTCCAGACCGTTCCATTCTCCCTCTCTACCTGTCCGTTACCCCGGCGGTTGTAACTGGTCGTCCTGCTCGAGGCGATGCCCTTGCTGAGCAGGAATTGACGCAGTCCGTCGCTCATGAAGGAGGACCCCCTATCACTGTGTATGTAAGCGGGGAACCTGAACAGTGCAAAGATGCTATGGAGGGCCTTGATGATGGTGGTGGCGGTCATGTCGGGGCAGGGGATGGCGAATGGGAACCGGGAGTACTCGTCAATCACGTTCAGGAAGTACGCGTTGCAGTCGGTGGAGGGGAGGGGGCCCTTGAATTCCATGCTGAGGCGTTCAAAGGGACGGGAAGCAATTATCAGGTGCGCTCTCTCTGGCCGGTAGAAGTGCGGTTTGCACTCCGCGCAGATTTGGCAGTCCCTGGTGGCAGTCCTGACCTCCTCGATGGAGTAGGGCAGGTTGCGAGTCTTGACGAAATGGAAAAGGTGAGTGACCCCTGGGTGGCAGACGTCCTCGTGGGGGGCTCGGAGGCGGTCCACTGGTGCGGTGGCACATGTGCCGCGGGAAAGAGCGTCGGGAGGCTCGTTTAGCTCCCCGGGACGGTACAAGTTCTCGTAATTGTAGGTGGAGAGTTCGATCCTTGACCGCAAGATCTTGTCGTTTTTTATCTTGCCCCGCTGTGCATTATCGAACATGAAAGCAACCGACCGTTGGTCAGTGAGGAGAGTGAATCTCCTGCCAGCCAGGTAATGCCTCCAATGTCGCACAGCTTCTACTATGGCCTGGGCCTCCTTTTCGACTGAGGAATGGCGGATTTCGGAAGCATGGAGGGTATGGGAGAAGAAGGCCACGGGTCTGCCCGCTTGGTTGAGGGTGGCCACCAGAGCTACGTCGGACGCATCGCTCTCGACCTGGAAGGGGAAGGACTCCTCGATGGCACGCATCGTGGCCTTTGCAATGTCTGCTTTGATGCGGCTAAAGGCCTGGCGGGCCTCTTTCGACAGGGGAAAAGCTGTGGATTGGATCAGGGGACGGGCCTTGTCCACATAGTTGGGGACCCACTGGGCGTAGTAGCTAAAAGACCCGATGCAGCGTTTCAGGCCCTTAGAGCAGTGAGGGAGGGGTAACTCCATAAGGGGGCGCATACGTTCAGGGTCGAGGCCTATAACTCCATTTCGCACTACCTAACCAAGAATGGCTAGACGGTCGGTGCTAAACACACATTTATCCTTATTGTATGTTAGGTTAAGGATTTTAGCGGTCTGGAGACATTTTCCGGGGTTGGTGTTGTGGTCCTGCTGGTTGTGGCCGCAGATGGTGACATTATCGAGATACGGGAATGTTGCCCGTAAACCGTACCAGTCAACCATTCGATCCATCTCGCGCTGGAAGACCGAGACCCCATTAGTGACACCAAAGGGAACCCTTAAGAAGTGATAGCGCCACCCGTCTGCCTCGAAGGCAGTGTATTTGCGGTCACTAGTGCAGATGGGGAGCTGGTGGTAGGCGGACTTGAGATCGACCGTGGAGAAGACCTTATAATGCGCGATCCTGTTTACCAGGTCGGATATGCGGGGGAGAGGGTATGCGTCCAGCTGCGTAAACCTGTTGATGCTCTGACTGTAGTCGATGACCATCCTATGCTTCTCCCCGGTCTTTACCACCACTACTTGAGCTCTCCAGGGGCTGTTACTGGCTTCAATGACCCCTTCTGTGGAAGGGAAGTTAATGAGTTACCAATTTAGAAGCATGCTGGGAATATTAACTATATTTTAACACTGCTTTTGAGCGAAAATAAGGAGGTCAAGTAATGTAAACCAAATACTGCTTAGTATGTGGTACTGGCCTTATTATGATAATAAGTTGTTCTTCCGAAGGACAACGATATGCGTAATCAAATTGTTTTTAAACCAAGGACAAAACATTCATATTTCCTCTTGCGTATGTTCCCAAGCTTTATCTCTTCAAAGTTGTGTATTTCAACCTATAAATATAATGGTTTTTGACTGTTTAACTCAAGAGTGCAGTGCCTTGGCTTTGCAGCTGAAACACTCTCTCTCCACAAGTATATTTGTGTAAATAAATTTCCTTAAATCGAACCTCGAGGAATTTGTCTTTATTATGATTTCCATGCCACCTTCCCTCAGTAGCCTTTGGACCTCTGACCTAATAAAGATCTGGTCCTGGGCACTGTACCGTCTGCTCCTGGTGGCGACGGGTTTGCAATCCGGGGTGAGGTTCGCAAACAGGGACGGCGGGTCGACCTTAAGGGTCGCGAGGCCGCAGACAATAAGGTGGGGTATAGGGCCGCCGAATTGGAAGGTCAGACTTTGAAGCTTACACTGGAAGTCTAAACCCAGGAGTGAAGCCGCGCAGAGGTGAGGAAGGATGTAGAGACAGAAATTTTTGAACTCTGTAATAATCCACAGGAGGCAGGGATTCCGTCACCACACCAGTATTTATTTGCAATAACTTATATACAAGGAGCAGCTCCAAACAGTGCTGCTAGCATTCCAGTCAACTTAAGACTGCCTCACAAAGCCTACACAGGTGCTTATATGGGCCCCCTCAATGAGCTATCATTGAGGGAACTCATACTCCAATTGGCCAACCAATAATGCCAATTGGAGGTCATTACACTACACCACCCCACCCCCCAAGGTCCGAAGAATTCCTGCCAGCTTGCATTCTTCTGAGCTTCTTCCTGCTCCTCCTGTCCGGGTCTGTCACCTCTGTGTCGTCCGCCGGGTCGTTCTCCGACGTGGGTGGGGTATACCTTATAGGTGCCCGTCTTTTCCTTGATGCCCTCCTTGGAAGTTGTACTTCCTCCTCCTCGGGGAGAGGTGTCGCGGCAGCCTCGTCGAACGTGTCCATCTCCGACTCTGACGACTGGATGACGGGGTCTGGAGAAATTGCTCGGGGCTGAGGTGTGGGTACCTTTCCCATCTGAGCTATCCCAGCTTGAGGCGGTCCTGCTTCGCCTGCCTCCAGGTGTGGTTCTGCTGCCCTTATTTGGTCTAGATGTTTCTTCAGCACTTTACCTCCTATCGAAACTTTATATGATATGGGCCCGGGTTGGGACTCTACCGTGCCTTTGACCCACGTTGGTCCATTCCCATAATTCTTGATCTAAACCGGTGCCCCCACCTGGAAATGTCTCTGCTGCCGACTATTATCATGCCCCCTGCGTTGGACCTCCTGTTGTTTCTCCACTTTCCCGGTTAAATTTGGGAAAAGGAGACTCAGCCTCATTCGCAGCCGCCTTCCCATTAAGAGTTCAGCTGGCGGTATGCCCGTTGTGGAATGCGGTGTGGTTCTGTAATCAAACAGCCAGCGGGAGAGCTTTGTGTCCATTGACGCTGCTGGCTGCTTCTTGAGTCCCGCTTTTAGTGTCTGGACCACTCTCTCTGCCAGGCTGTTAGACGCTGGATGGTAAGGGGATGTTTTGATGTGGCAGACTCCGTTTCCCTTTAGGAATTTTCCAAATTCCCCTCTTGTGAATGCCGTTCCATTGTCCGACACCAATTCCTCCGGAAGTGTTGCAAACGAGGCCCTGAGCTTTTCAATTGTCGATGCTGTGCTTGCCGTGTTTACCCGGCGGACGTCCAACCATTTGGAGTGGGCGTCCACTATCACCAAAAACATTGAGCCCATGAAAGGGCCGGCGTGGTCAATATGCAGGCGGGTCCACGGTCTGCCTGGCCATTCCCACGGGTGCAATGGCGCAGCTGGTGGCACTCTTTGCCCCTGTTGGCACTCCTGGCACCGATGTACCAAGGCTGCTTTGTCTGTGTCCAATCCTGGCCACCAAACGTAGCTTCGAGCTAGCATCTTCATTTTAGACACCCCTGGGTGTCCGTGATGTAACTCAGTTAAGATTGCCCGACGGCCCCGAGTTGGGACTATTACCCAGGCTCCCCATAATAGGATCCCGACGGCCTCGAGTTGGGACTATTACCCAGGCTCCCCATAATAGGATACCATCTTCTACGGTTATTTGGTCCCTTCTGCTCCAGCATGGGTGCATTTGGGGCTCCACTGGTCTCTCCAGTTGACAAAACATAAATTTCTTTACCCGTCAGTCTGGCCTCAATAAAAGTCGAGATGGATTTGCAGGTACAGCATTAGTTATTTTATTTGACTTGCAAGCCTGATTCATTTCACAGAGGCACAGGACACAGGACTAGTCTCCTACACCCCGGGAAATGAATGAACAAGGAGACAAAGGGATTTCTGCAAATACATTCAAATGGTATCAAGTTTCACATACACGATTCCCATAGGTCATCCTATACCCCTCCTGACCTGGCCATACATCCTGATTGGCTCACTTCTCATCCCTTCCTCTGGCCCCCTATTACCCAGCATCCTTTTCTCCTCCTTTGCTGGACACACCTCCTCCCTTGCTTTATATGGGGAATTGCTTGGATAAATTTCAAAACAAAGAACATCCATAGAACTGGATGCTGCATGTTAGTTAAAGCAGAAGTCTCTCAAAGGGTTAACAGCAGCAGCCAAAGTTAAAGACGACAGACAGTGCTTCTCACTCAGGCCTTGAGATAACAGCAGCAGCCTGTAGTGTAATCGGATACCTTTCCTTTGAGTCAGTGAACCCCAGCAAAGTTACGTTTTGAATTAATTAAAGGAAACCAGTGGGTTTCTCCACCTCTTTGATAAAAGTTATTATTTTCGAAAGCAATTGATTGAAATTGCCAGAATCTTAAGTTTTACTTACTTGAAATAATGTTTATCTCATTTTATTTGTGAATTAATAGAAACCGAAAGAAACTCACTGACACCATTTTAAAAAGTGTAAATCTGGAGATGACAGTTGACTTTGCTCCGGTATACATCACCGCAGATAACTGCTCCCTCATTGATTGCAGCCAACATTTTTGAGAATGTAAGAAAAACTTGTTAAAAGAAAAATTGTTAAGATTGTTAAGATAAAGAATTAATTAAGTTGTAAATGTTATACAAGTTTGTGTTAAGCAAATCGTAAATTTAGTTCTGAGTTGAGATCAGAGCTAAGCTTGCAAGTTGCAGTAATTCAATATGAATTTTCAAACATTTTAAGTTTTAAAAGAACACTGTTAGAACCTTTTTAATAATTTTGCCAAGAAAATAACTTTGCCATTGGTTATAAATAAGCAAATAAAAAATAGATATATAATTTAAAAAAAGAAAGAGCCAAAGTATGAAAGCTAAAGAGTTAATTAGATTATGGAGACAATATCGTCAACATGAGAGGGATAAGATCATGTTATTAAGTTGGCAAGAAAATGCCCTTAAAATGGGGATTCCAATTAGTGAAGAAAAAAACCAAAAACAATGGGCTACGTAGTTCAATGGCTGGCCTTGCATTGACAGAGGCAGAATATGAAGGTTAAGATAAATTGACCAGGTCGGCTAGGATTTCGACTGCACCTGTAGAATTGTCTGCACTAATTCCAGAACCACCAGAGTATAATAATTTATATCCAGTCACTGCTCCCCAGATTCCAATCATGCCAGTCACTCCAGCCCTTTTGGTTGATAGCGTGGGTCCTGATTTACCATCTTCACGATCAGTAGGGGAAGAGGAGCTCTGTTCCACAAGCCCAGTTAGCTCTAGGACCCGATCTCGGACAGCGAGAGAAGGGCTTGATCCTAACCAGAAACAATTAAGCATACCACCTAAATCCCTTCAGACCAAGGGGAAACCGCAAATTTCGAGAACAAAGGGAGATGCCAGGGATGATTCTGAAGAGAAAGAAATCCCTCTAGTGACAGGGAGGGACGTTGAAGTCTTGGAAGAACCAGAGGAAATAGCTAGAGTGCCCCCTGGTGAGACTCGGAGACAGTTGCCGATTAGGAAGATACCAAACCTTGACGCAGTGTCTGCCGGGGCCCAGCCCACGATAGCCGTTTATTTCCCATGGACACCCAGTGAGATGATGGCTATTATGGCTACAATCCCAGATAGAAAAAAATCTCCTGCTGCTTTCGTGGATTCCCTGAGAACTACCATCTCAATTTATCAAGCTGATTCTAGGGACCTCTGGGCCCTAGTCCAGCAGGTTTTAACCCCAGCAGAGTACCGCAATCATCTTAATCACTTGAATTATGCTAGCCACGCCACACTTCAGCAAGACCATGCGTTGGACAACGATAGACGGACACAAATCCTGAATGCGTTGAATAGCACATTTCAAAAGCCCATAAATATTTCTGCTATCTTAGACCTCAAACCTAAAAAGATTGAAGAGCCAGAGGAATTTCTGGAACATTTTAATGAAATCTACCGTGGGCAGTCAGGCGACTTGCCATATCAAAATGGTCAGAATTCCCCTCAATATTGTGCTATGTTAATGCATTGCCTACCACCTTCCGTGGCTACTGCTGTGAAATGTAATAACATGAATTGGACAGAGAACGACCTTTCCCAGAGGGCAAGGGCAGTCAGATTTTATTGAAAGGAGGGTGTAGGCCAGGAAGGAGGCTCAGTTACAAAGATTAAGACTGAGTATGTAATGAAAAAGGATGATCTGAGACCCCAACCAGCGGCAGAAACGGTGGCTTACCAGCTGGAACCCCAATATTGTGACTTTGGGTGGGTGGATCAGCAAGGGGGAGGATATCAAACACATCCAAAGGGACCCTCAGCTCCTCTTTATGGCCCACCGTAAGTACCAACAACTTTACAACCGCCGCCCCCTCTGAGGGGCCATTGGTCTACTGGGAGAAAAGGATGGGGCAGATATAGAGGGAGCAATGCATGTTTTAATTGCGGCCGTGCAGATCACTGGCATCAGGAATGCCCCTTTAAAAGACAGGCAGCAGAAGGAGACTACTCAACCCAAAGGAGGGGGTACCCACCAAGGGGAGGACAGACGAGATACACTGACTTCTCCCAGGCAAACCCTTTCCCAACACAGGATTGACTAGCTAATTTAGTCATAAGGACTCTCCAATCGGACAGGGAACCTAGTATCTATCTGCAGACAGGAGATCAACATCCCCCATTTGTAATCGACACTGGAGCAGCCAATGTTTCGGTGCAATCAGAACTTCGACTACCACTATCCGACCACACGCAGCAATTGTCGGGGTTCCAAGGACAGGTGTGTGAGTATCCTATTTCTGAACCTGTGACAGTCACTTACGAGAATAAGTCTGCAGATCATCAGTTTGTAGTGACTACTGGATTGGACTGTAACTTGTTGGCCCGAGATTTACTGTGTATCTTCCAGCTACAGCTAGAGTACGGAGACAAAGGGGTAACGGTCCAATCATGGAGGATGAGACAACAGTGCTATATTTCTATCACCCCCCCCCCCCCCAGTGGTGGACGTTAGACATTGAACATTCACTGCATCACGTTACCCTGGCCTATGACAGAACCGGACAAAACAGGGAGTTGGAGGACAAATACCGGCCATTAATTGGGACCGAATGGCCAGTCAAGGTTACAGCCACAGGCACGGGAAAAGAAGGTACAGCCGATTTTGTTACAATACCACCACATTTATGGCCACAGTCAGCTTCGGTAAGCCCTCAGATTACACGTCAGGTCCACGACCAGTACCATGCCAGGGATCTGGGACCTATGGTAAGGAGGGCAGTGGATCATTCAGATCCAACAGAGTACGCACTTCAAGTCACGCCAGACGGCACTGCCATAAAACATTTTGAGGTCCCTGAAACGATTAACACTCGACTGCAGCCCCGTCTATGGACAAATTAATCCGAGAGCTGTTGCAACAGGGTATTTTGGTCCCTTGCCAATCAGAATGTAACACCCCCATACTTGCTGTGCCTAAACCAGCCAAGCCAGACCAGTACTGATTAGTACAGGATTTACGTTCAATCAATGCCATCGCACAGCCGTTACATGCTCTCACTCTCCAACAGGATATTACGGTGTATAGCTCCCACTCGGTCATCGCACTACTGAGGCAACTGCAGACTCAGCATCTTACCGCAGCTCGTCAGAATAGGTATGGGATATACCTTTTGAACAATCCACGTCTGACATTTAAACACTGTACCACTATCAATCCAGCCTGTTTTCTTAGTGGTCCCCCTGTCCATGAAGACGCACCTGGCCACGACTGTTTAGCCTTGATTCAGGAAACTACCACAATAAGGGACGATTTGAGTGATATTTCGTCAGAACAACCTGACATGATTATGTGTGGTCAAATATCCCACCGGGGTTTAGTTAATGACTTACTGCAGGCCCTCCTTATGCCCGTGCAGATTTCCGTCATTAAATGCGCTGCCCACACAAACGGTAAGACCCCAGTCGACGTTGGTATGAACAAGCAGATTGTGCAGCGCGGACAGCCGTGCAAATTCAGCAAGTGATGGTGCCTAAAATGTTAAGTCAGACTAAAAGTTCTGCAATAAATAGGTCTGCCTCTGACAAGCCAATGCCAACCATCCAAGACGTCATAAGGTTACAGGAGGACGCTCCTGAGAGTGATAAACAAATGTGGAAACGGTTAGGTTGTACATATGATTCTGTTTCATCTTTATGGACCACGCCAGCACATCAGACTTGTATGTCTGATGTACTGGCTTTATGGGTCACTGAATGTGTACACTTTGCAACTCATTGTGGGGCTCGGGGGACTAGTGATTTGTTGCTGGACACTTGGTGGCACCCTGAAATGCAGGGGTTGGCCCAGAGTATCAGTAATCGTTGTTTGATTTGTCAGCAATATAACACCGGCAAAGGTATCCCTTGTGGGATGGGGCAAACCCCGTTGCCCAGTGGTCCCTTTGAGACGCTCCAAATGGATTACATTTGAGTTGGAAAGCTGTCAATGTTATAAATATATTTTGGTCATTGTGGATGTGTTCAGCAGATGGGTTGAGGCGTATCCGACTATCGATAATAAAGCTGCTACTGTGGTTAAAGTTCTGAAACAGGGAAATCATTCTCCGGTACAGTAGACCAGCTCAGCTGAGTTCTGATAACGGGCCTCATTTTCTTGGACAGATTAACCTGCCTCCCTTCCCCAGTGCTATTTTACAGGTGTGGAGCATGATGGGGTGGCTACGCACCGCCTGTGTGATCTTCGGCCTCACCTCGCTTGGAGTGTTATTGGCGACGGACATGGAAAAGGGAAATATTATCTACATTTGTAACCCCAACCAAACTACAAGGACATTTCATTTATGCAAAGGTGATGTTCTTCGCTGCCCCCAAATACGAGGACATGGTATCGACTCATGGAAGGTCATCAAAGTCAAGGACAATGCAGGACTCATGAAGCAATTGCACCGGTCCCGGCGATGGGAAGGGAACATTATGTGGACATTGCCTTGTTTTTGGAGTACATGTAAATTTGATTTTGGATGTGTTAAGATTGGTGCGGTAAAGGTAACATCAGACCGTCAGGAGAGCGTAGGAAGAGACTGTGAGAGAGAGAGGGGGACTAGAGAGAGGACGGGGCGTGTGAGAAGGGAAGTACAGTTAGAACGTAGGTTATCAGGAGATACACTTAATTTAGTTAAAGGCCAAACTGAGGAAAACCCGGGTAGTATGAATCTCTTCTACCAGATTTACCATCGCTTGTATGGCCACTGCTTGTCTGCTACCCGAACCCCGCAGCGGTGTCTAGGTTATTTTCTGTTTCACCGCTTTGGGGCACTCCCCAAACGGTGGTTCATTGTCAGCGTTCCGAGCCACCACCCGAGCAAGTCACTCTTCCTTACGATCCGGGTTCAGCACCACCGGCTATTTGCCTTCCCCTTCCTCGGGATAATTCCCACTCACAGTATGATAGGCTGAAACGGTGGAGGGCGTACATACCTAGCCACTTCACTCCCAATAGAGACTACCGGTCGTACGAGAATTGTTTCAGCAGTGAAGAATACGGCTGTTTGCTGGTAGAGGTGGAAACGAATATAACATGTCTGTTCCCCACCTGTACGGACAGGAGGTGTCATATCACCCAGGCGTCTGGCCAATGCGTTGGTTACAACACCACGTGCGTTCCATTGAACGCCGGCCTCCAGCTCCTTTGTGGCTGGGCGAATGTCTCTCATATCACTGTTGGGACTAGGGCTTTCCGCATTGCTAGGCGGCCCGAATGGGCGTTCCAAAGCTGGATAAACTGGGCTACTGGGGGATCCCTATGCAACCGATATACTGATTGTGATGCTCACTTGTACACGGAACAAGGATACTACTTTTTTTTAAAATGGTACAGCGACCAATGTTTTGTCACCCCCATTTCCCCGCCAAATTGCTATTGGGACTCTAGTCCCTACCACAGTCCCCTGGCCCTCGGCGTGGATGCTGCGTACTCAGTTAACCTGCTGGGCAGTCTCAGCTGAATTCTGCGAGAACTGGAAAAAACCTCAGGTTCTCGCATCCAACCGGGGCCACTCAGCCGGGTGGGGAATTCTGAGCGTCTTGTAGCTGCGGTTGTTTGCAATGCAGAACTGGTATGCTCTTGACTATCTTCTGGCCCATGAGGGTGGGGCATGCGCCATAGTACAGGGCAAGTGTATCATGGGAGTTCAAGACTCAACCGCCAGCATCACTAAATTTATGGATCGCATACGGGATCACCTGGATGGAATGCAGGATCCTGGCTCTTGGGGTAACTGGGGATTTGGAGGTTGGAAGGACTGGTTGAATAAATATGGCCATGTAATTAGCAGTGGCTATTGGCTGCATCTTTGTGGGCCCAGCTATCCTTAAATGTGTGATGGGTAGAATGCGGGGTGCACTGGAACAGATCAACACCCCTAAAATCTTGGCTGTCAAAATGAGGCTGCAGCAGATGAAGGGGGGCTACGCTAGGAATTGGAAATGCAGCGACGGATCTTTTAGATGAGGGACCGTAGCTATGGATTGGATAGTTCGGTTATCATGGAATGATAAAAGGAGGGAATGACGAATGTGATATAAAATAGTTACTTTAGAGATATTAGTTACTGTAATGTAGAGATAGGCCAGTCTCATTCTGGTGAGTTCACAGACAAAGGATTTCAGACCGCATGGCAAAGCAAGGAGGAGGTGTGTCCAGCAAAGGAGGAGAAAAAGGATGCTGGGTAATAGGGGGCCAGAGGAAGGGATGAGAAGTGAGCCAATCAGGATGTATGGCCAGGTCAGGAGGGGTATAGGATGACCTATGGGAATCGTGTATGTGAAACTTGATACCATTTGAATGGATTTGCAGAAATCCCTTTGTCTCCTTGTTCATTCATTTCCCGGGGTGTAGGAGAATAGTCCTGTGTCCCTGTAAAATGAATCAGGCTTGTAAGTCAAATAAAATAACTAATGCTGTACCTGCAAATCCATCTAAAGAGCTTTTATTGAAGCCAGACTGACGGGTAAAGAAATTTATGTTTTGTCACAGTTCCCCAGTTAGCAGTAAATGCTTCATCTTGGCTAAGACTGGGTCTTTTTGCGTCCATCACCAAATATGTTGTGCGTCCACTGGTAGGGTATCCAAAAACTTTAGAGTCATTACTGTCTCCTCTACTTTCGGTATTAGCGGCGGGGAAGTCTGCTCAAAGCATCTGCATTTGCTACTCGCGTTCCCAGTCTGTGCTCCAGAACGTATCTATACGCCGCCAGTAGCAACGCCCAGTGTTGGATTCTAGCTGATGCAATCGGGAGTATTGACTGGTCTTCTTTTAATAACCCTAATAACGGCTTATGGTCCGTCACTATGGTGAATTTCCGCCCGTACAGATATTGGCGAATTTTTTTTACTGCAAATATCACCGCCAGTCCTTCCTTCTCGATTTGGGCATACTTTCTCTCAGCCATCGCCAAGGTCCTCGAAGCATAGGCTATTGGCCGTTCTTCCCCATTCCTTCCTCTGTGGGCTAAGACGGCTCATACCCCGTAAGGTGATGCATCATATGTGACCACCAACTCCTTCCTTGGGTCATAATGCTCTAGAACATTTTCGGATGACAGCTGTTCCTTAATGTCCCTAAATGCTCGGTTTTGGCAGGCGGACTTTTTCCATTCTTGTCCCTTTTTTAGTAACTGGTGGAGGGGTTCTAGGATGGACACCCTATTTTCAATAAATTTGCCATAATATGTTACCAATCCTAGAAATGATTGTAGCTCCTGGACCGTGGTGGGAGCTGGGGCTTCTTTTATTGCCCTTACTTGGTCTTCCAATGGTTGTAAGCCCGACTCGTCTACTTTATATCCCAGGTACGTCACTTGTGGGACCAGAAAAACACATTTTTCTCTTTTCAGCCATTTGCCTGCCTTCGAGAAACGCCTGAGCACTTCCTCCAGGTTCCTTCAGTGTTCCCTGTTTGTCCTACCCGTGATTAAGACATCATCCAAATAAATTGCCACCTGCGGTAGTCCCTGCAGAATATTTTCCACCGTACGGTGGAATATAGCACAGGCTGGTGACACTCCGAAGGGAAGCCTAGTATAACGAAAAAGTCCCTTCAGGGTGTTGATCGTAGCGAACTTCTGGGAGTCCTTGTCCAGTTTTAACTGCAGGTAGGCGTGGCTCATGTCCAGTTTTGTGAACAAAAGCCCACCTGCCAATTTGACATATAGGTCGGCTATTTCCGGGATCGGGTATTTGTCCAGCAGTGCGTATTTGTTTACCGTCTGTTTGAAATCTCCACAGAGACATATCGAGCCGTCTGGCTTCAAAATTGGTACCACCGGTGCTGCCCATTCCGAGAACTGTACTGGTCTGATAATGCCGTCGTGCCATAACCTTTCTATTTCGACATCTACTTTCTTCCTTAATGCAAAAGGTACCGGCCTGGCCTTACAAAATTTCGGAAGGGCTTCTGGGTCCACGTGCAAAGTTTCTTTGGCGCCTATAATTTCCCCCAAACCTTCTTGGTAGACCTCCGGGTATTTTTGGAGTACGCCACTCAAATGCCCGCTTCCACGCTGGAACATTTTCATCCAATCTAAGTTTAGGTCTTTCAGCCAGTTCCGTCCTATTAAGTTCAGTCCGGAGCCTTCTACTATCGTCAATGGTAATCTGAGCAATTGTATGTCATATTCCACGGGTACATGAGTCGTGCCTAGAACTTCCAGGGGTTCCCCCGTGTAGGTTTTAAGTTTCGTCGATGTTTTTGTTAGGGTTAGTGGCTGGAGTCCAACTTTGATTTTTTTAAAATGCTGCCACTCCCATTACTGACACGGCCGCACCCGTGTCTATTTCCATTATTGTCGGCCGGCCGTTCACCCGTGGGGTAATCTTAATAGGTTCTGCTTTCTTCGTCGCAATATTATATAACTGTTCCCCTTCGGAGGAGGATGGGGCACCTAGGTTGTGTACTTCCCTGCGTCCCCACCTGCTATTCCTCTTTTGCCACCTCCTTCTAGGGTTCTGTCGCTGTTACCCCGCTCTGTCTGGTGCCAGAAACGGTCCTTCTCGGTTGGGGGAACCTCAGCCGGTAGTTCCCTCTGTCTCCAGTTAGTCCTAGCAGACTTGGGGGCAGTTCTGGGGTTTTCCTTTGGCCCTCTGTTCCTCAGGCTTTTCCTGAGGGCGGCTATCTGGTAGCTGGACCCATTGTGGTAGTCCCTCTCCCAGGTATCTACCTCCATTGGCGTGCCCTGTAGTTCCTGCACCCCACTTGCTGCCTTTTCTAGGGACAGTGCGAGCTGTAACGCCCGCCTGCAGTCTAGCTGCGTTTCCGCCAACAGGCGCTTCTGTATTTGGAGGTCATTTATGCCACACAATAACCGGTCCCGAAGCGTTTCATTTAGCGTCGGGCCGAACTCACATTTTTCCGCCAGCCTTCTCAGGCGGGTCAAGAAATTCGTGACTGACTCTCTGTCTTCCCGCTTCGTTGTGTAGAATCTGTACCTACGCAAAATGAGGGGTGGTTTTGGGTCATAGTGCTCTTCCACCAATTTCGTTAATTCTTGGAAAGGTATCGTGTCCGGCGTATCGGAATAAGTTAGACTACGTATAGTGGCGAAGGTGGAGGGTCCGCATGCCGACAGCAGTATAACCAGTTTCCTTCCGTCCTCCGTTATCTCATTGGCCTGGAAAAAGTAACACATTCTTTCCACGTACTGGGACCAGTCCTCAATAGTCGGGTCGAATGCATCCAACTTCCCAAAAAGAGGCATTTTTGAAAGAGCAAGGCTTACCCTCAGAGTGCGGCAGCTGGTCTCCGCAAGGTTCTTTGTTTACCTCGTCACCACTGTAATAATCCACAGGAGGCAGGGGTTCCGTCACCACACCAGTATTTATTTGCAATAACGTATATACACGAGCAGCTCCAAACAGTGCTGCTAGCATTCCAGTCAACTTAAGACTGCCTCACAAAGCCTACACAGGTGCTTATATGGGCCCCCTCAATGAGCTATCGTTGAGGGAGCTCATACTCCAATTGGCCAACCAATAATGCCAATTGGAGATCATTACAAACTCCATTCCCTGGACTGTGAGGTTTGCTACACAAAACCCCTTTATCTCCACTGAGTGGGAACCAGAGGCCAGTGAGATTTGGCAGTCCCTCGTGGCAGTCCTGACCTCCTCGATGGAGTAGGGCAGGTTGCGAATCTTGACGAAATGGAAAAAGCGAGTGTCCCGCGGGTGGCAGAGGTCCTCGTGGAGGGCTCGGAGGCAGTCTACTTGTGCGGTGGCACGTGTGCCGCGGGGCAGGGCGTCAGGAGGCTCATTTAGCTTCCCGGGACGATACAAGATCTCGTAGTTGTAGGTGGAGAGTTCGAACCTCGACCGCAAGATCTTGTCGTTTTTTTATCTTGCCCCGCTGTGCATTATCGAACATGAAAGCAACCAACTGTTGGTCCGTGAGGAGAGTGAATCTCCTGCCGGCCAGGTAATGCCTCCAATGTCGCACAGCTTCTACGATGGCCTGGGCCTCCTTTACGACTGAGGAATGGCGGATTTCGGAAGCATGGAGGGTACGGGAGAAGAAGGCCACGGGTCTGCCCGCTTGGTTGAGGGTGGCCACCAGAGCTACGTCGGATGCATCGCTCTTGACCTGGAAAGGGAGGGACTCGTCGATGGCGTGCATCGTGGCCTTTGCAATGTCTGCTTTGATGCGGCTGAAGGCCTGGCGGGCATCTATCGACAGTGGAAAAACTGTGGATTGGATCAGGGGACGGGCCTTGTCCGCATAGTTGGGTACCCACTGGGCATAGTAGCTAAAAAACCCTGGGCAGCATTTTAGGGCCTTAGAGCAGTGAGGGAGGGGGAACTCCATAAGGGGGCGCAAGCGTTCAGGGTCGGGGCCTATAACTCCATTTCGCACTACGTAGCCAAGAATGGCTCGACGGTTGGTGCTAAACACGCATTTATCCTGATTGTGTGTTAGGTTAAGGACTTTAGCGGTCTGGAGAAATTTTAGGAGGTTGGTGTTGTGGTCCTGCTGGTTGTGGCTGCAGATGGTGACATTATCGAGATACGGGAATGTTGCCCGTAAACCGTACCGGTCAACCATTCGATCCATCTCGCGCTGGAAGACCGAGACCTCATTAGTGACACCAAAGGGAACCCTTAAGAAGTGATAGCGCCACCCGTCTGCCTCGAAGGCAGTGTATTTGCGGTCACTAGTGCAGATGGGGAGCTGGTGGTAGGCGGACTTGAGATCCACCGTGGAGAAGACCTTATAATGCGCGATCCTGTTTACCAGGTCGGATATGCGGGGGAGAGGGTACGCGTCCAGCTGCGTAAACCTGTTGATGGTCTGACTGTAGTCGATGACCATCCTATGCTTCTCCCCGGTCTTCACCAACACTACTTGAGCTCTCCAGGGGCTGTTACTGGCTTCAATGACCCCTTCCCTCAGTAGCCTTTGTACCTCTGACCTGATAAAGATCCGGTCCTGGACACTGTAGCGTCTGCTCCTGGTGGCGACGGGTTTGCAATCCGGGGTGAGGTTCACAAACAGGGAAGGCGGGTCGACCTTAAGGGTCGCGAGGCCGCAGACAGTAAGGGGGGGTATAGGGCCGCCGAATTGGAAGGTCAGACTTTGAAGGTTTCACGGGAAGTCTAAACCCAGGAGTGTAGCCGCGCAGTGGCGGGGAAGGACGTGGAGACGGAAATTTTTGAACTCCCCTGGACTGTGAGGTTTGCCACACAAAACACCTTTATCTCCACTGAGTGGGAACCGGAGTCCAGTGAGATTTTTTGATTAACAGGGTGGATGAGGAGGGAACAGCGCCTTACTGTGTCGGGGTGTATGAAGCTCTCCATGCTCCCAGAGTCAATTAGGCAGGACATCTCATGCCCGTTGATGAAAACGGTCGTCATAGCGGTTGAGAGTATTCGAGGCCGACACTGATCCAGAGTCACCAAGGCCAATCGCAGTAGTTGGGAATTCTTTTCAGGCAGTGTGTGGTCGGCCGAGCTGGGGTCCTGGGGGTTCATCCAAGTTGGCGTCTCCCATCGATCGCAAATGGCTGGTGGTGCACAAAATGGCAGCGCCCATCCCTCAAGCGTGGCATCCGTGGAACAAGATGGCGGCGCCCGTGGTCCGCACATGGCCCTGGGGTATGGGGGTGGCGGCGACCGCTGGCCACACGGGGCCCGTGGAGAAGTTTGTGGTGGCGGTCCGGATTCGCCGCTGGAGACCGCGGCCACCGCTCGGGCCTGACATACCCCCAGAAAATGGCCCTTTTTGCCGCATCCCTTGCAAGTGGATGCACGGGCCGGGCAGCGCTGGCGGGAGTGCTTGGCCTCTTCGCAAAAGTAGCAGCGGGGCCCCTCGGGGTTGCCAGGCCGCCGTGCAGCGCAGGCCTGCGGGGGAACGGGGGAAGTCTCGGGGTCGGCCGCTGCGGGATTCCACGCCGCCCAGGGGGCTGCCACGCGGTCGGGAATGTAGGCGCGGGCGTTCCTGGAGGCCACGTCCAGGGATCCTGCAAGGGCCCTTGCCTCCCTGAGACCCAGGGTGTCCTTCTCTAACAGGCATTGGCGGATTTGTGATGAAAGCATACCTGCCACGAAAGCCTCCCGGACTAAGAGTTCCGTGTGTTCGCTTACCGAAACTTGCGGGCAGCCGCAGCTTCTTCCCAGCACCAGGAGTGTGCGGTAGAATTCCTCCAATGATTCCCCAGGCGTTTGCTGTCTTGTTGCAAGCAGGAGCTGGGCGTAGACCTGGTTTACCGGACGAATATAGTGTCCTTTTAGCAGCTCGATTGCTGCATCGAAGTCTTCCGCTTCCTCGATGAGGGTGTAATTCTCCGGCTCACCCTTGAGTGCAGGACGTGCAGTTTCTGTTCAACCATGGGTGCGTTTTCGGCCATCTCGAGATACCCTTTAAAACACGCCAGCCAGTGCTTAAAGATTGCCGCTGAGTTCGCCGTGTGGGGGCTAAGTTGCAGACACTCCGGCTTGATTAGGAGCTCCATCCTTTCTTCTTAAAATCTAGCTTATTAAATTGATGCACGATCAATGACCATTAAAGCGAGGTTGTAGTCCAACTGAAGGCTTTAATAAGCTAGATGTTTCCCCCAGCAGCTCAGGTACAGAATGAGGGCTGCTGGGATGGCACGGGTTCTTATACTCGGCCTATCAGGGTGGAGCTATTATACACTCTAGCCAATAGCAAGCATACAGGTTCTACCAATGGTACTTTAGCCTCTCAGGTACCGTAATACTTAGAATACCACACATGCGTAACTACGGGCCAGTATTTTCAATTTTGAAACCCTCGGGTAGCAGTTGGCCCCAAATCTTTCTCCCGCACCACCACGCTTAAACCCGACAGCAGGATCCCATCTTCATCACTAACCTCCGCCGCTTTTGTCGTGAACGCCCTCAGGTCGTCCTGCAGCGCTCGATGCTGAGCCCCACACAGTACAATATGACGGACTCGGGCCAATATTGGGTCCGTCGGAGTCCAGGCCTTGATCTGGGCTGTTGTGACAGACAAGTGTCCATGTAACGTAAGGCCGCAATCACTTGGCACAAGCATGCATCGGCAGCCTGGTTGGCAACGGAAGCCGGTTGAGGGCGTCCGCGTGGGGAATCTTCAGCCCTGATCTGTGCTCTAGGACGTATTCGTAGGCTGCCAGTATCAATGCTCAATGCTGAATCTGTGCTGAGGCCACGGGCAGAATTGCCCTATCCTCTTTAGATAACCCAAATAAGGGTTTGTGATCTGGCAGGACAATCTGTCTGTTGACGTACTGGTGAAAATGTTCCACCCCAAAATCCACTGCCAGCCCCTCCTTCTCAATTTGGGCTTAATTCCTTTCAGCCGCTGCTATTATGTTATGCTGTTTGATTAACATAAATTGCTACTGACCATAGACGACATTGAAAGACTCTCCAGTCCTTGAAGTAAGTTGAAAGGATTTATTCAGTAACAACAACTAGATAAATGAGTTCGACACTCTGCTGATCTAACTCTAGTAACTCAGTGATAATGACTAACTGTACAACTAGGATCTAGGCCACATGTGGTGACCCAGCCTGAGATGTAAACTATTCTGGTGCTAATCCTACAGTCCCTGCCAGGAGTGAGGGGGTCTAGTGTGTATCTGGTTTTATAATGAGTTGTGTCGTGCCCTCTAGTGGTTGTGTCACAGCTGGGTGTTTTGATTAACCCCTTAGTTTCATGTCAGTCTACATAATCATTACATCTCCTGTTTTTTTTTTTACATTACAGGTGTGGTACTAGGGAAATTGTGTGACAAAGCTAGATATAATGATATGATATGTACAAATTTGTTATATACAGAGCAAACAGGGAAGAGAAAATGTTCACAGGTTCAGTCTTTGAGGGTTCAGCCTCGTCCTTGATGACCTCCTGAGAGGTGGCGACGGAGACGTAGGTGGCTTGGTCGTTGTGTGTGTCTCACGACCAATGGAAATATCGGTCATGATGTCTTGAGGGATTGCCTCAACAAATGGCAGTGAAGGGGCAAATAATGGCGGCTGTATTTTCTGAAGTGCCCTTCGATTTCTGTGGACGATGGCACCATCAGCCATTGCATCACGTAGGATCTGGGTCAGCTTGTCGAATAACAACAGCTGGAGCAGACCAGCCACCATCAGATATTCTGATTCTGATAGTGTCTGCTGGAGATAGCGTGTCCAGATCAGTTGCATGTTTGTCATAGTGATGCTTCTGACCATCACGAAGCCATCACATCTTGTGTATCACCAGTAGGAGATCTGGATTAGGCGGTTGTAGTGCCGGAAGCGTTGTACGCAGGTCCCTGTTCATCAGCAATTGAGCTGGTGACATGCCAGATGCTAAGGGAGCAGCACGATACGAGAGCTAGATGAATGTCGGATGCAGAATCCAAGGCTTTGTTGATGAGCTGTTTGAATATGTGCACCCCCTTTTCCACCTTGACTTTGGACTGCGGGTAGCAAGGACAAGAGGTGATGTGCTTGAAATTGCAGCACTTTGTAAACGCGGTCCAGTCTCGACTGTGAAAGCATGGTCCATTGTCAGTCATGACCGTGTTTGGAATGGCATGATGAGAGAAGGTCTCTTTGCACGCTTTTATCACTGTTTGTGAGGTGAGGTCAGACAGCTTCAGTACTTCAGGGAAGTTCGAGTAGTAGTCTATGAGTAGTATGTAGTCACGACCATTGGAGTGGAAGAGGTCAATGCCTACCTTGAACCAAGGAGAGGTTTCCACGTTGTGTAGTTGCAGAGTCTCCTTACACAGCGCTGGTTGGAACTTCTGGGAAGTCTCACAGCTCAAGACCATGTCCGTGATGTCCTGATTGACGTCAGGCCAGTAGACGGCTTGTCGAGCCCTTCGTCTGCATATTTCTATGCCCAGGTGGCCCTCGTGGATCTGACAAAATTCCAAGGGCCTGAGATGCAGCGGAGCCACTATTCGGTGCATTCTCAGCAGTTAACCATTGATCACTGTCTTTGATGTTGTAGAATTGCGGGCATTGCCCTTTCGGCCATCCATGGTTTAGGTTGTGAATTACTCGTTGCAGCAAGGGATCTGCGCCCGTCTCTGCTCTGATGAGAATTACCTTTTCGTCCGTTGCAGGAAGATTGTCTGCGTACATTTGTACCAGGGCTTCAATTTATCGGATCATCACTAGTGGTTCACTTGGTGAAATGACTGAGCGGGACAACACGTCGGCAATGATGAGATCCTTGCCAGGCGTGTATATAAGATTGAAGTCATACCTTCTAAGTTTAAGTAGAATTCTCTGTAGCCGAGGAGTCATGTCATAGAGGTTCTTCTGTATGATGTGAACCAGAGGTCTGTGGTCTGTTTCAACAGTGAATGTTGGTAGGCCATAGACGTAATCATGAAATTTCAAAATGCCTGTGAGAAGGCCTAGACACTCCTTTTCAATTTGAGCGAACCGAGTCTCTGTCGGTGTCATTGCACGTGATGCATATGCTATTGGGACCCATGACGAGGTGTCATCTTTCTGCAGCAGCACTGCTCCAATGCCATCCTGACTGGCGTCAGTCAAAATCTTGATTTCATGATCAGGGTCATAGTGCGCTAAAACGGGTGCAGTGGTGAGCTTTGCCGTCAACTCCAACCACTCGTTCTGATGTTCTGTCTTCCATTCGAAAGAGGTGGACTTCTTAATCAGTTGTCGTAGAGACGTGGTGTGTGTGGCCAAATTTGGGATAAATTTGTCTAAAACATTCACCATTCCAAGGAAGCAAAGTATCGCTTTCTTGTCCTCGGGGAGCTTCAACGCTTCAATGGCCTTTATCTTGTCCGTGTCGGGGTGTACACCGTGTTCTGATATCTGGTCGCCCACAACTTGTGCATGGACATTCCAAAGCTGCATTTGGATCTGTTTAACTTGAGGCCATGCTCGTGTATGCATCTGAATACCCTCTTCAGTCGCGACACATGTTCTTCTGGAGTCGAGGGCCAGATGATAACATCATCCACGTAGACACGAACTCCGTCTATCTCTTCCATCATCTGTTCCATGATGCGGTGGAAGATTTCAGATGCCGAGATGATCCCAAATGGCAGTCGATTGTAGCAGAATCTGCCGAAAGGCGTGTTGAAGGTGTAGAGCTTTCTGCTGGATTCTTCTGGTTGGATTTGCCAGAATCCTTGATATGCATCTAGCTTGGTAAAGAAACGCGCTCGTGCCATTTCGCTTGTGATCTCTTCTCTTTTTGGAATTGGGTAGTGTTCCCTCATGATGTTTTTGTTGAAATCCTTTTGATCGATGCAGATTCCTACGTCCCCCAAGGGCTTTTTGACGCACACCATCGAACTGACCCAGTCAGTTGGTTCAGTGACTTTGGAGATGATGCCTTTCTTCTGAAGACTCGCAAATTCTGATTTTAACCATTCCCTCAGGGGAGTGGGCACTCTCCTGGGTGGTGAACCACTGGTTTTGCATCAGCACGCAGCAGAATCTGATATTGATATGGAAGTGTGCCCATGCCGCTGAAGACATCTGGGTACTGTTCCGGTATTCCGTCAATGCTGGTCTGGAGAGCGTGATGAGAAGACGTCATGGTGTGGACTCTTCGAATGAGGTTCAGTTGCTGTAGGCTTGCGCACCTAACAGCGTGACTTGTCAGGTTGAACAATCTCATATTCTGAACAATGGTGGATTCATTTTGCTACGGTGCTCATTCCGACCTTGATCTGACTATTGGTACAGCTCATTTTTAATCAGAAACTAATTTTGAATTCTGTTCGTTAGAACAAATAGTCAGTTTATAATGTCAGTAAAAATGTTGCATTTATCTCCAGCTAGTTGGATGTGTCAAGTTCTGTACCTCTGTGCTTGCAAGCTATGTGTTTTGTCATGGCCGAAGGTTATGCTTGAAGTTTAATACTGAAATCCTTTATAAAATGGGCTTTAAGACTGGGCTTTAATATTTACATTAAAATGGTCTTTTACCGAGCAGAAATAGCTGATTTCCTTCAGTCCTCCCTTTGATAAATCGAAAGATTAAGTGAGATATATCATAATAAGATAAATTGAAGGAGAAATGCAGTAGGATAGGTAAAAGCATGAAGAGGAACTCATTCACATTGTCATTGATAGTTTCTTCAACAATAGAATGGGCAAGCTTTGCATTTCAAGCATTACAGCAAAAATTATTAAAATTCTAAAAAAATTATTATACAACAACAATTAATCAATTAATTGAATTTGATTCTACTGATTCAGTATTAATCTTTTAGCAATACATTAGTAATACAATCAAATAATTGATTGGTTTGTAACGGTTCAACAATCATCGTTTAATTCAATTTCATTGTATGGTGGTGCAGTGGGATTAGTGTGAAACATTCTGATTGGTGGGGCCCTTTGTTTAGCGAATAGTAGGGTAACACATTTGATGAACAGGTAGGTTATGTAAATGATGAATGCTCCTACACAGGAGAAAAAGTTAAATTGTACTATGGACATTCCCGTGGGTCACAACCATTTGCAAAGTTGTCCAGATAGAGATATCTGAGGGTGTGTCAAGCTTTCGGACTTCTTTTTGAATGTGTGCTGCTAGATCTTTAACTTCATTTGAATTATCTGGAATGAAAGTGCAACACTCCGCACCAATCAGGGCAGAGGTGCCACCTTTTTCGGCTGCGCATAGTCAAGTCACAAACTATAATGAAATGCTTGAAACAGTTTGGAAGGAGATTTCTGGAATGGAACTCCCAACCATTCGATTTTGTAGTGCCACGGTTCGAATTCATCGCATTACGTCAGAAATTTTATCTAGGGCAGTGGTGGTATAATCAGCTACATTTTGTATGATAGTTGTTATTTTATTTAATTTGTTGGCAAGTCTTATTTCCCAATAAAAAGGAATAATTTTAGCAGAGATTGTGTTTTGTGCACTAAGGGCACGTTTATTTCTTTGAGAGGGTAGTCCTGTTAAAGAAGGGAGATGAGGGAAATTACTTAGTAAAAGTTGATAAATTGCTTAAAACATTGATATACGGATTAAAAATTGATATCATGATTACATAATTCAGTAATAAACAATTAATAATAATTTCATGCATACAAATAACATAATTATACAGCAAAATAACTGAAGTTGAGTATCTGATTGAGTAATAAATGGTAAAATGATTACCAAAATTGACCATGTAATTCAGTAATAAAATTAATAATAATACTTCACTAATAAATGAATAATAATGCAGTAAATAATAGTTCAACAGAAACTTTCCATTTTGATGTTATTGGCTAGTGGTGCATATGAATTAATATGAACCATGTGGATTGGTGGGGCACTATGGGTAGGTATGCATTAGCCAAAGTATCTGATCAGCAACAATAGTACATAAATGATAAGTCCAAATATGCAAAATAGGAAATGTCCCTGGATTATGTTAATTCCTGTGCCACCCAACCATTCGGAAAGACAACCCCAAAGAGTGTAATCAAAGGGTTGGTCAAGTTTTTTAAAACTTTGTATTGGATGTGTATTGCCAAGTCTTTGACATCTTCTGGATTATACACAAAAACCTGTTGAAAGGGTTAATTCCCCTGCAGAAACAAGAGAGGGCGTATAGTGGGCGGATAACTTGGAATGATGCCATTTGCACCTCTAAACGTTTTTTATATATGTCACTCAAATGGACTGGGAGTAAAAGTTGGATTGCTGCCAAATTCCCGTTATCAACTGTCTTAGAACGGTGTGTTCTCTTCATGGATTTGCTTTTAATCAGAGTTTTTTTTAACAAACATCTTCCACATTGTCTGAAGTTTTAATTTCCAAGCTAATTTTAAAAATTTATTTTACAATATCAAACGCAATAACTTATTGAATATATGACTGAATTAATCTTGCACTGAATGAACTTGGTTTTCTGTAGATGAATTCGTTGGCTGTTAATCTGTTAAAGAAAGCACAGCTAACAAGATTTGTTAATTGCTAAAAATTAATAAAGCAACATTCAAAATAATGACAGTTTTTCTCTCTCAAGGTAACAGTTCTTGGCAACTTTTTGGCGATATGTGACTTGGGGCCTATCCCTGTACCCAGGCGGCGGGTCTTCATCGTAGGAGTCCAGTTTGTAATCATGAAATCTGAAATTCGCAAAATGGCCGTCTTCAACACGAGAAAGGAATTTCATATCTTTTCTGGAATTCTTTTTCGGAGTGAGTACAGGGGTCGGATTTGTTGTTAACGGAGGAGGAGAAGCAACGATTGATGTGCTATTTTTAGCAGTTGTTGTTTCGGACTGGGACTGAGGTCTGGGTAGGACCAACTTTAAAGCTGCAGACAGATCTGGTCTTAAACCAGTGACAAAATGGGTTTTAAATTATCCTAATGCACTTGTTTCACAGTTTTCCTCTTTTGGTTGGGAGTTCCATTCCAGAAATCTCCTTCCAAACTGTTTCAAGCATTTCATTATAGTTTGTGAGATCTTTTAAATGGTTTAAAACCCAGGCTGTTGTCTTTCTCACTTCAACTCCAAGCTGTTTGGTGCTCAATGGGGTAAGTTGTATTACACTTTGTTTGCCACTAGGCTCATTGTTCAACTGAACAGGCTTGACTTGTTTAACAATCTCACAGTCTATTAAAGCTTCCATGAGAGGCTTTTGGATCGGGGCCAGCAGCATTTCTTGGTCGGTTTCAGAGTGAGATAACAGTTTGTTCTGGGGAAAAAGGGTCCTTGAACCCGGAATGGACAGATGGTCCATTTGGCCAGATTCCCCCTGTGGAACTCCGGTCAGTGTATTCATTGTTTTCATGTCAGTAGCAGCTTGCAATAATGCGGGATCTCATCTCGATACCGCTGGTACAGTTCAGGCCTTAGTTAAAATCATTTCAACACTTGCTGTTGGTGGAGCTGTTTGCTTTGGAGATTTGAGCTGAGGTTTCAAAGACAGAATTGAAGGCTTTTGAGCCGTTAATTTGTCTGTCAGTAATTTGTTTGACATTTCATGGTGTCCACGTCACTTTCCAAAATACATTTTTCCTCAAGTAACTGGCAATTTTGACTTTTAAGACCATCATTTTCTGATATTAACTGTTGAAGTTTGGATTCTGAGTCAGTATTTCTCTTTTGGAGTTCATCAGTTTGTAATAGTAATAGCCGAGTGCTGCATTTTGAGTCGGCCAATAGTGTTTCAGTTTGATCGAGCTTAGATTTTGCAGCTCCTAATTGGTCAATGGCTGCCACTAGTTTTTCTTTGGCAATTTTAAGTTTGCAATTGTGTTTTGTGTTTGTGACTGTTTCTTGCTGCTTACGGAGCTGTGCCATTACTGCAAAATACCATTTCATACGTTTCTTTTTGGTCAATCGTGTGGTTTCTCCCCAAATTGTTTTGATGTCGTCAAGGGCCATTGTCCTTTAGGGATGTTATATTTTGTTACAATTTGCGTAGATACTTTAGACAATCAAAAATGTCTATAAATCAAAGATCTAAGATCTCCGAATACATCGTCAGCAGAGACTTCCGGTACAGCACGGCCTTCCTTAGAGGTTGTGGGAAGTAGTTCTCTGCCATTTGAAGGTTCTGAATCTATTTTAGGATTTTTGTCCGCCATAAACTCGGCCTTGCACCCAATTTTTTGGGTGTCAACAAAGTTTTGTGCAACCTGACAATCACACAGCCGCAACTATTTGTTATTCAGTCCAGTTTTATTTAGTTCTACGACCTGCACCCGATTGAATGACGCTTTCTTTAAAAGGTCCTTTCTAAGGGGTCGAAGCACTATTTGGTGCGGCTTTCAGACTTCTAATGGGTGAAAGTGATCCGGTCTATCCGTTTTTCTTTGGGTCTTCCATCCTTCTGGGCTACCGCTAACAGTACGATCTTCGGTCTTCCGATCATCTCTGACTTGTTCCGATCTTTTGCGATTCTCTCCGATCGTCGACTCAGTGCTCCTCCCCTTTTGCCGACTACACCAATTGTAGAGATCTATCATGCGGTTCAAGTGCAGTCTCGCATACACTTTAAAACTCGGTCGAAACTTGAGTTACACTTCTCGGATGCGAAGTAAGAATCTTTTATTGCTTCTATTGATTACAATTGAGAGAAACTCAAATCTATTCTCAATAAAGCCTTGCCAGCAAAAGACTTAAAGAGAAGTAATTTATAAAACAATATTAACTTTCAAAAATAACACAGAAATGCTTTCTTGCTTAAGGCAAAGACAGCTTGCGTAGACTTCAAGAGTTTTAGGAGGGAAAATATGAAAATGATAGCGAATAGTCAAGTAAAAGTATAGATTGATCCGGATAGAAAATGGCTGTCTGAACTCTCATGTTTAAGGAAAATGTTATCAGTCTAAGGCCATCTGTCCCTACCTCTATGTCGTCCTGATTGGTTTGGTTTGGGTGAGTTTCAAATACATTTGATTGGATAGTTAACGGTCAATCCTCAATTTGCAACATAAGTTTTAATTGTTTCATGTTTGAATTTTTGTGTGCGCTATGGAATGTGATTTTGTGCTGTAATCGAGTCTGGTTCTTACTGGTTTTCTGCTGACTCACATTTTATCCATATTTTGAACAATGGTGGATTCATTTTGCTATGGTGCTCATTCCGACCTTGATCTGATTACTGGTACAGCTCAGTTTTAATATGAAACTAATTTTGAATTCTGTTCATTAGAACAATAGTCAGTTTATAATGTCAGTAAAAATGTTGCATTTATCTCCAGCTAGTTTGTGGATGTGTCAAGTTCTGTACCTCTGTTCTATGTGTTTTGTCATGGCCTCAGGTTATGCTTGAAGTTTAATACTGAAATCCTTTTTAAAATGGGTTTTAAGACTGGGTTTTAATATTTACATTAAAATGGTCTTTCACCAATCAGAAATAGCTGATTTCCTTCAGTTTGTTCGATCGCTTGGACGTTTGCCAGGAGTATGCTGGGGAGAGGGGTCTTGAAACCGCGTTGCTTCAGTCTAACCTGCAGACCGCCGCGTTGCCCTCGCTTCCTCAGTCGGCGGCTGCTGCTGGATGATCCTGGGATCCGATGGCCGACGTCAGCTCTTGTGGAAGGTAGGTGGTTGCGTCTGGCGGGTCCAGGGCGCTGGCGGGGACCAGGGCGCAGTCTACGTATCTGGGGTCGCGTCTGGCAGGGTCCCGGGCACTGGTTGAGGGAGAGGCGTTGCTAGGGGGGCATGTTTGCGATCCGGATGGGTCCCGGCGTTCTGCGGGCGCGGGAATACCTTGCAGCGCGTTCGGGTCCTCGTGCGCGGTCTCCGCTGTTTCGGGGGTCCTGGGTCATGGGCAGGGGCATCCTGAGGCAGGTTGGGCTGGGTCCCGTGGTCTGTTCCCTCCCTGGGCGCTCCTGGGGTCGGATCTTGAAGTAGGCCCGGTCGAGCCTCCACGTAGATTTTTATTTTGGAGGAAAAATTAGAACCAAAGGATACCATCTCAGACTAAAGGGACGATTCTATAAAACAGAGATGAGGAGGAATTTCTTCAGCCAGAGGGTGGTGAATCTGTGGAACTCTGTGCCGCAGAAGGCTGTGAAGGCCAAATCATGGGAGTGTCTTTAAGACAGCGATAGATAGGTTCTTGGTAATGAGGGTTCAGGGGTTATGGGGAGAAGGCAGGAGAATGGGGATGAGAAAATATCAGCCATGTTTGAATGGCGGAGCAGACTCAAGTGGCCTAATTCTGCTCCTATGTCTTATGGTCTGCCTGCCACATCTCACTCCTCCATGCCATCCTGGTGCTCATGTTATCCCTCAGCATCCTCAAGGTCTCCTGCACTTCCTCATCTTCATCCTCCTCCAGTTCACCCTCTGCTGAAGGTCACAGCAAATTGCAATTGTGCAGCAAACCCTCACTGGTGCGTATTGCAGAAAGGCACCCGAGTGGTCCAGGCATCTGTATTGTACTTTCAGAAGTCCTATGGTCAGCTCCATGAGGAAATGTGTTATAGCATAAACAGTGTTGCAGGTTTCCTCTGTTCGCCTCGGAGGGTGAGGCAATGGCATCATAAGCCAGTGTTTAAGTGGGTAGCCCTTATCCCCCAGCAGCCAGCCCTGCAGACATTCTGGCACCTTGAAGATCCCAGGCACTTGGGAGTGGCTGAGGATGTTGGTGTCATGGCAACTCTCAGGGAACCATGCACAAACATGCAGGATGTGCTTTCAATGGTTACGCATCAACTGCCGTTGACAGAATGGAAGCCCTTGCGGTTAATGAACATCAGGGCTGCTGCCAGGGAGCCCGAATAGTAACATGGGTGCCGTCTGTTGCTCTTTGCACTTTTAGGACTCTAAAGCTAGCCGTGAAGCCCGTGGATCTCGGCGGCTGGCTATCCTCATTCATAACAAAGTTCACATAATGATGGACCCTCTTGTAAAGGGCATTGGTCACCTCCTGGATGCACTGATGTGTTGCTGACTGTAAAATGTCACGCACATCCCCATGTGCTCCCTGGGAAGACCCAGAAGGAAAGAAATTAAGTCCTGGGCCTCTAGCAGGGTGAAGCCTCCAAACCAACGTGGTGTCAGGTCTTCTCAGACCATGTGACATATGTGACAGACCAGATCTCTGGACAATCGCTCCTTGCACTGCACTGCCTCACACTCATTTGCAAGAAGGATATTTTTGGATGATAGACCCCCGATGTTGCCAGTTGCCTCCGCAGCCTGTTTCTCTGCTCCTCAGCCTCCTGTTGGTGTTCACACTCCCTCTGACCATGTCCAACATGCAGACTTCTTTCCCTCCTTCGCCTCGAATAACAATGCACAGAAAAACTCCCTGGACGACTGTATCCATTCTCACATTTGCCTCCTTTGTGAAAAAATATATTGAAGACTAGGGCGGTGAGTATAAAAGATGTGAAGGACATACCTATGGGAGAAGTTGGGCTGCTAAGCTTTGGCACTAGATTGCATTGTTCTCATGCTACCATAGCTCTGGGACTCTAGCACACAGAGGTTAGCAGCAGTCCATTCCACAAAGAACTTGTGATTTGCATAATTGGACCAATGTGGCTCTGACCTCCACTTAGCATAATTATGAGCATTTGTTTGCTCATGGTGAATTAATAGAATCCACTTGACCTCTGGTGAACGCCCTTAATTACTAAACCATGACCCCCCCCCTGCACAGATGGGATGGCACAATGAATGCAGCTGTGCCACCTTCACTGGAGAGCCTTCACTCTTCAAGGATTCATATAGTTTTTCTAATTTTGACATGAAGTTATTTAGTTGTACTATTAAGTTTGAGGCTGTTTAGTTGAAGTGGGGATGCTCGCTGATGACTGCACAATGTTCAGCACCATTCGCAACTCCTCAGATACTGAAGCAGTCCATGTCCAAATGCAGCAAGACCTGGACAATGTCAAGCTGACAAGCGGCAAATTACATTTACATCACACAAGTGCCAGGTAATGACCATCTCCTACAAGAGAGGATCTAACCAATGCCCCTTGACATTCAATGGCATAACCACCGCTTAATCCCCCACAATCAACATCCTGGTGGTTACCAATAATCGTAATCTGAACTGGACCAGCCATATTAATAATGTGGCTACCAGGGCAGGTCAAAGGCTAGGAATCCTGAAATGAGTAACTCATTCTTCTCCGCCGCCCCCCCCCCCCCCCCCCCCCCAACCCCCCGTCTCCCCCACAAGCCTGTCCACCATCTACAAGGCACAAACCAGGAGTTTAATGGAATACTCTCCACTTGCCTGGATGAGTGTAGCTCCAACAGCACTCGAGAAACTCTACACATTCCTGGACAAAACAGTCCACTATGGACAGCAATAACCTTCACCAACTGCTGCAGCTCAGCCTGTTTAATGTTTGCTGCACCTTCCCTGACGTGTCACACTAACAGGCCCCCATCCCATAATCTGCAGTCTGCATACCTCCCCTTCCAGTACTATATGTGCAACCCATTTCACCCACTTGTTTGTCGGGGGCCAGCTTTCCTTCACTTGGTCTTCCCTCTGCCTTCCATTGTTAATCCTCTTAATCACCTCCTCGCCCCTTTGTCTGCCATAATAAGCCTTCGCCTTTCCCCCACCCCGCTCGTTACACAGTGCTTGCTCTTTCTCCACTTCCACCTTGAACAGCCCTCCTTCCACATTGTCCCCCTAATGTTTGCCCTTCTTCGATCCCCTTCTTGAATAATACTCCTTCCCCATTGCCCACCCCCCCTAGACTTCGCTCATCTTCCTGATGCCACAAACACACCGCCCTGGCCTCACCTCGCACTCCAGCCCTGGTTGGACTTCAAACCTGGCACGGTGGCTACATGAGTCCCACAGCACAGTGCTGTCCAGGTATAAGGAGATCCCTGTATTCTCCAGCAGAATGATGAACCCCGATGGTGACACAGGAGGATCCATGGGTCCAGTAAACATGGTGCCATCTGTGAAGACTTGCTTGAAATGGAGATGGAGAGCACCTACCCTGACATAATGGCACGCAGCACTTCAGGAGCAGCGCAGCACTATGGCAAGTAGTCTCCCAATTTAGGAGGTCCCTGAGGGTGGCAGATCTCGGGGTACCCTTACTTGGGGGAAGGGGGGGGGTCTCCCAGAAAAATCCAATAATGGAGGGCATTGCGGTGCCGGGGGTGCTGATTTGTGGTGTGGCGGGATGGCCGTCCACGGGATTTCGCTACCAGGCCACCCGATCAAAATGACGGCCCGATATCGCGATCCCCATGGGAATCGCCCATATTACTCTGTGCTTTGTGCTCCTGGCGGGAGAATATAGTTTCCCAAACAGAGAATCTTGAGGGTTTCCGTTATCTGGACCACTGGGAGCTCTTACGGGGCAGGTGTGACCTATATAAGAAGGACGGGTTGCATCTAAACTGGAGAGGCATACATATTCTGGCCGCGAGGTTTGCTAGTGTCACACGGGAGGGTTTAAACTAGTATGGCAGGGGGGTGGGCACGGGAGCAATAGGTCAGAAGGTGAGAGCATTGAGGGAGAACTAGGGAATAGGGACAGTGGGGCTCTGAGGCAGAGCAGACAGGGAGAAGTTGCTGAACACAGCATTTTTGAGCACAAATTGCTGAGGCCTTGACAGAAATCTTTGGATCCTCACTGTCTTCAGGTGATGTCCCGGAGGACTGGAGAATAGCCAATGTTGTTCCTCTGTTTAAGAAGGGTAGCAAGGATAATCCAGGGAACAGGGTCTGGTGGCCTGAAGTGCATATGTTTTAATGCAAGAAGTATTACGGGTAAGGCAGATGAACTTAGAGCTTGGATTAGTACTTGGAACTATGACGTTGTTACCATTACAGAGACCTGGTTGAGAGAAGTGTAGAATTGGCAGCTAAACGTTCCAGGATTTAGATGTTTCTGGCAGGATAGAGGGGGAGGTAAAAGGGGTGGCGGAGTTGCGCTACTGGTTAGGGAGAATATCACAGCTGTACTGCGGGAGGACACCTCAGAGGGCAGTGAGGCTATATGGGTAGAGATCAGGAATAAGAAGCGTGCAATCACAATGTTGGGGGTTTACTACAGGCCTCCCAACAGCCAGCGGGAGATAGAGGAGCAGATAGGTAGACAGATTTTGGAAAAGAGTAAAAACAACAGGGTTGTGGTGATGTGAGACTTCAACTTCCCCAATATTGACTGGGACTCACTTAATGCCAGGGGCTTAGACGGGGCAGAGTTTGTAAGCAGCATCCAGGAGGGCTTCTTAAAACAATATGTAGACAGTCCAACTAGGGAAGGGGCGGTACTGGACCTGGTATTGGGGAATGAGCCCGGCCAGGTGGTAGGAGTTTCAGTAGGGGAGCATTTCGGGAACAGTGACCACAATTCAGTAAGTTTTAAAGTGCTGGTGGACAAGGATAAGAGTGGTCCTAGGATGAATGAATTGGGGGAAGGCTAATTATAACAATATTAGGCAGGAACTGAAGAACATAGATTGGGGGCGGATGTTTGAGGGCAAATCAACATCTGACATGTGGGAGGCTTTCAAGTGTCAGTTGAAAGGAATTCAGGACCGGCATGTTCCTGTGAGGAAGAAGGATAAATACGTCAATTTTCGGGAACCTTGGATAACGAGAGATATTGTAGGCCTCGTCAAAAAGAAAAAGGAGGCATTTGTCAGGGCTAAAAGGCTGGGAACAGACGAAGCCTGTGTGGAATATAAGGAAAGTAGGAAGGAACTTAAGCAAGGAGTCAGGAGGGCTAGAAGGGGTCACGAAAAGTCATTGGCAAATAGGGTTAAGGAAAATCCCAAGGCTTTTTACACGGACATAAAAATCAAGAGGGTAGCCAGGGAAAGGGTTGGCCCACTGAAGGATAGGCAAGGGAATCTATGTGTGGAGCCAGAGGAAATGGGTGAGGTACTAAATGAATACTTTGCATCAGTATTCACAAAAGAGAAGAAATTGGTAGATGTTGAGTCTAGAGAAGTGTGTGTAGATAGCCTGGGTCACATTGAGATCCAAAAAGACGAGGTGTTGGGTGTCTTAAAAAATATTAAGGTAGATAAGTCCCCAGGGCCTGATGGGATCTACCCCAGAATACTGAAGGAGGCTGGAGAGGAAATTGCTGAGGCCTTGACAGAAATCTTTGGATCCTCACTGTCTTCAGGTGATGTCCCAGAGGACTGGAGAATAGCCAATGTTGTTCCTCTGTTTAAGAAGGGTAGCAAGGATAATCAAGGGAACTACAGGCTGGTGAGCCTTACTGGAAATTACTGGAGAGAATTCTTCGAGACAGGAACTACTCCCATTTGGAAGCAAATGGACGTATTAGTGAGAGGCAGCATGGTTTTGTGAAGGGGAGGTCGTGTCTCACTAACTTGATAGAGTTTTTCGAGGAGGTCGCAAAGATGATTGATGCAGGTAGGGCAGTGGATGTTGTCTATATGGACTTCAGTAAGGCCTTTGACAAGGTCCCTCATGGTAGACTAGTACAAAAGGTGAAGTCACACGGGATCAGGGGTGAGTTGGCAAGGTGGATACAGAACTGCCTAGGTCATAGAAGGCAGAGAGTAGCAACGGAAGGATGCTTTTCTAATTGGAGGGCTGTGACCAGTGGTGTTCCACAGGGATCAGTGCTGGGACCTTTGCTGTTTGTAGTATATATAAATGATTTGGAGGAAAATGTAACTGGTCTGATTATTAAGTTTGCAGACGACACAAAGGTTGGTGGAATTGCGGATAGCGATGAGGACTGTCAGAGGATACAGCAGGATTTAGATTGTTTGGAGACTTGGGCGGAGAGATGGCAGATGGAGTTTAATCCGGACAAATGTGAGGTAATGCATTTTGGAAGGTCTGAGGCAGGTAGGGAATATATAGTGAATGGTAGAACCCTCAAGAGTATTGAAAGTCAAAGAGATCTAGGAGTACAGGTCCAAAGGTCACTGAAAAGGGGCAACACAGGTGGAGAAGGTAGTCAAGAAGGCATACAGCATGCTTGCCTTCATTGGCCGGGGCATTGAGTATAAGAATTGGCAAGTCATGTTGCAGCTGTATAGAACCTTAGTTAGGCCACACTTGGAGTATAGTGTTCAATTCTGGTCGCCACACTACCAGATGGATGTGGAGGCTTTAGAGAGGGTGCAGAAGAGATTTACCAGAATGTTGCCTGGTATGGAGGGCATTAGCTATGAGGAGCGGTTGAATAAACTCGGTTTGTTCTCACTGGAACGAAGGAGGTTGAGGGGCGACCTGATAGATGTCTACAAAATTATGAGGGGCATAGACAGAGTGGATAGTCAGAGGCTTTTCCCCGGGGTAGAGGGGTCAATTACTAGGGGGCATAGGTTTAAGGTGAGAGGGGCAAGGGTTAGAGTAGATGTACGAGGCAAGTTTTTTTTACACAGAGGGTAGTGGGTGCCTGGAACTCGCTACCGGAGGAGGTGGTGGAAGCAGGGACGATAGTGACATTTAAGGGGCATCTTATAGGACATGAATAGAATGGGAATAGAGGGATACGGACCCAGGAAGTGTAGAAGATTGTAGTTTAGTCGGGCAGCATGGTCGGCACGGGCTTGGAGGGCCGAAGGGCCTGTTCCTGTGCTGTACATTTCTTTGTTCTTTATTCTTTGACTAGAAACTATAGTGTTATTCATTTTGTTGTTCCTGGTTCAACAGTCTGGAACTCTTTACTTCCTATCACCTTCATGAGATGAACAGCAAAACTGCTGGCTTCTCAAGGGAAAGAAAATATGCACATGATCTAAATGGGAAATGTGTTTTGAAATGCGCTCAGGGCTGCTTGCTGGACCAGTAAAAGGTTTGTTTGGAAGCAATTTTAAATTGTAGGTTTGAAGAACACTGACCCAAGCCATTGGCGTCCACCTTAAATATGAAGATCAATTCTGATCATACGACAGGGGCCTGCACTGTACCTTCAGCCTAAAGCCTGAGATTGCAAATGGTGGTGCTGCACTGCAAGCCATAACCTGCGGACTAGAAGAGGCAGTCAAGTTTTTTGTTTTAATTTTTGGGTTTCCTTGCGGGCCAGGGAGGCCCAACGAGGAAGCCTGAGGCCTCTCTGCCCTGGACCGCCCCGATTGCCTTCCCTTTGCTACTTACCTATCTCTTGTTGACCATTCCGACAGCTCCTTAGTAGGGTCCTCCTGTCATCTGAATTATTTTTCCCATCGGTCAGGCAGTGATTCCCTGCCTGGTTCAGGTTCATTGGAACAGAAATATCAGTTTTTAATGCCTGAGCGACAATTTGAAAATCTGCCACACTGAATGTGCCAATAAATAATAGATAGGTTTAAATGACAAAATAAATAACAGTGATTATAAAAGCAGTTCAGCGCTGTCATTGTAATTCAGCACTAACTGCTTGCTGTTTATACATTTACAGTTGAGATAATTGTCAGGTGGATATAAATTGCTGAGTTTTAATTAGCATTAAGTCTCCTTGGTAGCTGCCAACTCAACAGTGTTAGATAGACAACCTATAGATTAAAGTCTATGGTTGCAGTCAGCGATATTTATGAAACATCTGCAATTTATATGGGCTGGTATGTGTGAACTGGTGTCCAGTCTTCCTTTGGGAAAAATGGTTGAATAATGGAGACCTCAGACAGTTGGATCTTTGTCTGTAGAGGTTCTATCCATTCCACCTATATCCTTTGCATTTGGATAAATTCACCTTCCACGCTTTATCTTGATCTGTATTTGAATTTGGACTAACTGGTTGAAATTGCATCTCCCTTAGGCTCATATCTAAATGAGATGCTTATGTCTACCTGATGTCACTCTGTAATATGGGTAGCACGGTAGCACAGTGGTTAGCACTGTTGCTTCACAGCACCAGGTCCCAGGTTCGATTCCCACTTGGGTCACTGTCTGTGCGGAGTCTGCATGTTCTCCCTGTGTCTGCGTGGGTTCCCTCCAGGTGCTACGGTTTCCTCCCACAAGTCCCGAAAGAAGAGCTTGTTAGGTGAATTGGACATTCTGAATTCTCCCTCTGTGTACCCGAACAGGCACCGGATTGTGGCGACTGTGGTATTTTCACAATAACTTCATTGCAGTGTTAATGTAAGCCTACTTGTGACAATAAAGATTATTATTATTGTTGTGACAACAATAAAGATTATTATTTAATTTCTCTCTTTCAAAGATACATTTTTTGCCTTTACAGAGATACCTGCTTACGTATGAGACAAAAACCATACCCTCTACTTCAAAAACCACAAAAAAAGACTACAGGCTGCTGATTAGTGTCAAAACATTAACCTTTTTTAAATAAATATTTTTATTAGCTTTTTCAAAATGTTTCTTTTCACATTTAACAATCCCTTCCGCAACCCGAAAACAATTAATTAACTATTTCCCTCCCATTTTAGCTGCTGACTGAGGTTAATTCCCTCTTAAACTAAATTAACCTTCTCTAGGCTTAAAAACTCCATTAAATTTCCCAGCCATATTGAGACACCGGGTGGAGAAACTGACCTCCAACCCAATAGGATCTATCTCCTCACCACCAGTGAGGCAAAGGCTTGTTTCTTTTTCTGGCCCCTGCCCATCTGGAGCTCCTGAAAGTCCGACACCCTGAATATGGCTCCCAGGGGATTGGGTTCTAGGTCCAAATGTAACACTGTCGCCATGGTGCTAAAGAAGGTGTTCCAGAATTTCCTAAGTTTCAGGCACAACCAAAACATATGCACATGATTGACCGGCTCCCTCCCGCATCTGTCACAAATGTCCTCAACCCCATCAAACATTAGACTCATTCCCGACCTCGTCAAATGTATTTTGTATACTACCTTCAATTATAATTTTACCAACCTCGCGCACAAGGTCGATGCATTTATCTTCCGTAAAATTTTGTACCAAAGCCTTCTTCCAACGTCCCCCTAGTTCCTCCCCCATTTGGCCTCAGCCCTATTCAGAGATTCTGATGTTGCTTCCATAATTTTTCTGTAAATAGCCAAGGTAACTCTCCCTTCTATCCCCCAAACCATCAACACTCCTTCATCAAAGAAGAAAGGGATAACATCTCCTTTACGAAAGTCCGTAACTGTGTATATTTAAAGGTATTCTTCCTGAGGAGTTTATATTTCTCCCTCAATTCTCAAATGTTGCAAAATGACCTTCAAGAAACAAGTCTTTCAACGTGATCACACCTTTTTCCTCCCTGTCTTGAGACCCAGTGTCTAATCTTGCAAGCTCAAACAGATGATTTTCTTGGGCGGGCATTAGTTTCAGCCCTGCCCCCAATTTAAAATGTTTGTGAAACTGCGTCCATATCTTCAGTGTTGACGCTGCAACCGGGCTCTGAGTATTTCCGTGGCATCAGTGGGAATGGCGCTGTAGCCAGCGCCCACAGGCCTGAACCTTTACTTGCCTATTCCTCTATCTGCACCCACAACATGTCTGGTTCCCTATCCCAACATCGAACCTTCTCAGCATTCGCCATCCAGTAATAGTACCTAAGAGTCGGCAGGGCTAGTCCACCCAATTGTCGCTCCCTCTGACGTAATGATTTACGAATACTAGGAACCCCATCAGCCCATATAAACAAAGAGATCAATCTCTCTATCCCCATAAAAAAAAGCTTTAGATAAAAAGACCGGGAGATATTGAAATAAAAATAAAAACCGTAGCAGAACATTAATTTTTACCGCTTGCACTCGGCCCGCAAGCGGTCGGGGCAGACTATCCCATTTTTGTAAATCTTCTTTAACCTTTGCTGTTAGGCTTGTAAAATTTAATTTACGGATATGAGCCAGTTGAGCTACTTGCACCCGCAAGTACCTGTGGTTAGTTACTGATCGAAATGGCATGTCTTCCATGCTTTGTCCTTTACTCGGTGTTGAGATTGAAAAGCACTAATTTTTTTCCAAAATGTAACATATAGCCTGAGAAGGTTCTGAACCTTTTTTGTAATTCCATAATGTTTCCAATTATAGGAATCGGGTCAGATATATATACATATAAAAGTACATCATCGGCGTGTGATGGTATCCTGTGTTCTTCCACCCCCCCCCCCCCCCCCGCCCCGCCAATTATCCCCTTCCATTTATTCAAGCTCTTCAAAGCAATGGCCAAGGGCCCTACCATTAAAGTAAATAGTAGAGGGAACATGGGGCACCCCTTTCTCGTTCCCCTCTGTAGTTAAAAGTATTCCGCGCTCATTTTGTTCATCTGTACACTCGTCCAATAATTTGACCCAAGTAGCGTATTTAGGCCCAATTCCAAAATGTTCCAACACCACAAACAAATATTTCCATTCAACTCTATCAAACACCTTCTCTGCATCTAAAGCCACCATCACCTCCTGCTCCTTCCCCTCTGCTGGAGTCAGAATCACTTTTAACAGGCGTTGTATATTTGAAGCTAACCGTCTCCGTTTTACGAATCCCTTCCTGTCTTCCGCGATTATCCGCAGCAGGTAATTCTCTAAACTAAGAGCCAATACCTTTGTCAATGTCTTAACATCCACATTTAGTAATGATATTGGTCGATATGACCCACATTCCATCGGGTCTTTATTCTTTTTCAACACTAGTGAAATTGAAGCTTGCTTCATTGTCTCTGGAAGCATTCGCCCTTTTACTGCATCTTCAAACATCATTACCAGTAATGGAGCCAGCTTTTCCATAAATTTCTTCTAAATTTCCACTGGGAATCCATCCGGCCCTGCTGCCTTCCTCCTCTGTATCTTCCCCGTTGCAGTCTGTATTTGCTCCATCTCTAAGGTCCGGCCTTATCTTCTTCATCCAGCATTGGAAATTTCAATTCCTCAAAGAACTTTTGCATATCCACTCATCGCCCGGAGGTTCTACTCTACACAAATTCCTATAAAGCTTCTCAAATATCTTATTCGCCTTTTACGGTGCTGGTACCAACATTCCCCTTTCATCCCGGACCTATATAATCTCCCTCAAGCTTACTGACACCTAGGTTGGCCTGCCAACATCGGACTAGCCTGGTCCCCATATTCACATAATGCCCCTCTAGCTCGTCTTAATTGGCGTACCACTTTCCTAGTCGATAATAAATCAAACTTCATTTGATGCTCCTTCGAGTTGATTAATAACTCCACTGTGGGTTTCTCTGCATACTTTCTATCCACCTCCAAATGTCATCCACTAGTCGTTGGTGTTCCTCCCTTATCTCCTTATCCATCTGTGCCTTGTCGGAAACACCAGCACCTAACCATGCCATGTTATTCATTTACTTCCTAGCTTCTGAGGTCTTTGTTAAGAATGGAGTGCTACAGAGGTTCAAATCGGGAAGGATGTACTCAAATTAACTTAGAGCTCCTCTGGATGTGTGATCTTGATGACTTATCTCATATCTCTGATGAGGAATAAAAACAGAAAATGCTGGAAATACTCAGTAGGTCCGACACAGTTTGTGGAGAGAGAAACAAGGTTAACAGGCTGAATTTTTGCTCCCATAGTGGGGCAAGTAGGACCTGGCAGGTATGGAAATTCATGCCACTGGCCAGCATGCAAGTTTGCCAGCACTGTCCCATCCCTGGGCCTGGAGGCAGGATGGGGGTCAGAATGGCTACTCACATCCAACTGGCTGGTAGAAAATTGAAGTAGGCCAATTGACCTTAATTAGCTATTGACAATAGAGACCAGCTTAAATTTTCCAGTCAGCCTGCAGAACAGCTGAGGTGTTGGGGACTAGGCTATCTACCGAGAGGTGGTTGCCTCATGGCAGACTAGGAGGACAGTGCTCCAGGCAGACTTTGATGCCCTCCCCTTCTGCCTGACCTGTCTGAGGCTGCAGGCCCTTCTATGGAGGCTTTATCACTTCACAGTGGTGGTGAAGCTAATTTTTAAATTCAAACATTATAAAATGCAGAGAGGGCATCACAAAATGGAGGCATTCTCTCTCTTACTCAAATTGCAGGCTTCATCTCCTTCCATGATGGAGGGCCTCATTAATTAGACAGCACACCTGCCCTCTTGTCACTAATTTGCCAGTTCGAGAAATCATTGCCAGGCATCGGTTTCACCCATAGTGAGAGAAAGCGTCCTTCCATTTGACCCAACTTCCAAGGGTTTAACCCAAAAGATAAAGTCCTACCCAACCTTCCAGGTCTGTGACTTTTCATCAGCTCAAAGGCCTTTGTCCAATGGGGACATTTATTTAAAAACTGCAGTCTGCATGATACTCTGTTCATTAAAATTGATAGTTGGAAAATGCAGACATTCCCTGCTCAAATTGCCATAAGGTTCCTGAGTGGGAAAGGTCCTCTGTTTGAAATGAAATTACCCTTAAATTCCATGTCGAGGTCGCAAGGGAGTGAAATTGGTCTTTGGTGGTAGTGTGAAATTGATGATGTGGAATTGAGAGCCAGCTTTACAACTTGGGCATGATTCTCCCAAAAGGGAACAAAGTCCCCTAGCAAGTGCGTTTAGCCGCGTGTTTCCCAGCGCTTGCAGTGCTGAGAAGCACATGGCTATTCAACACGACTCACGTTGAATAATTGGCCTGAATGGGGAATGCGCGGCCGAGTCCCCACGTAGCCCCGTTTTTTTGCAGTGGGGAGATCCGCTCGCCAGAACTCCCCATTGTCACGAGAGACCGGGGTGCCATGTAAACCTGTCCCAATTTCTGAGGCTCCCAAAACAATCCTTGACCTTCCCCCTTCCCCAACCCAAACGTAATATGGGAGGGTTCCTGGCCCCTCCCACACCATCCCAACAGCCACGTCGGGCAACCCAGGTCTGATCGCACACACAAAGAAATACCAGCTTGGCACCTTGGCAGTGTCAACCAGGCAGTGCCTATGCCCGTTCACAGTGCCACCTTGGTACCCTCGCAGTGCCAGGCTGGCAGTGACAAGAAACCAAGGTGGCACCAGCAGTGCCAGGGCACCACCCTGCCCAAAGGGCATGCAGCTGGGGACCCCCCATGAGTGGAGCTCGCCCGAGGTCTCTGAGGCGAAGGGATTGAATCCCAAAGCCTCAGGTATATCGTGAGTCTGCACATTAGAGCGAGGCTTACTGCTTCACTGTAAAGGCAGATTTGCTAAAAAGTGATCCCGTCCCAATTGTGATTCACATTGCAACGACTCACGCGATTGCATTGAATCTCGCGAGGCATTGCAAGCTGGGTAGATCCCAGGAGCGGGGCATCCCGTCTTTCAATGGTCACGCTGCACCGCGGCGAGATGCTTTTCCGGCACAGCATGGTCGTAGGTCTGCACCCAGCGTCTGCTTTTTCCAATCAATCAGAAGCTAACATCAAGTCATTTAGGCAGCACAATTCGATTGCACTTTTTGCGTACTTTATGGTTCTACTAATGTAAATAACCTCACTTGCTTTCTCTATAAACATCCTACACTGTCAGTAAACCTTTAATGAATCAACATATTGGGCGAAATTCTCCAGAAACGGCGCGATGTCCGCCGACTGGCACCCAAAATGGCGCAAATCAGTCGGGCATCGCGCCACCCCAAAGGTGCGGAATGCTCCGCATCTTTGCAAGCCGAGCCCCAACCTTAAGGGGCTAGGTCGGCGCCGGACGAATCTCTGCCCCGCCAGCTGGCGGAAAAGACCTTTGGTGCCCCGCCAGCTGGCGCGGAAATGACATCTCCGGGCGGCGCATGCGCGGGAGCGTCAGCGGCCGCTGACGGCATCCCCGTGCATGCGCGGTGGAGGGAGTCTCTTCCGCCTCCGCCATGGTAGAGGCGGAAGGGAAAGAGTGCCCCCACGGCACAGGCCCGCCCGCAGATCGGTGGGCCCCGATCGCGGGCCATGCCACCGTGGGGGCACCCCCCGGGGCCAGATCGCCCCGCGCCCCCCCCCAGGACCCCGGAGCCCGCCCGCGTCGCCTTATCCCGCCGGCAAGGTAGGTGGTTTAATCTACGCCGGCGGGACAGGCATTTTAGCGGCGGGACTTCGGCCCATCCGGCCTCATGCCGAAATCCAAAAATCCTTTTTGGATTTCGGCGGCAGCGGTGCGAAGCGGCCTTCTTGGAGGTGAGTAGCGACTTTAAAACCACTTACCTTTACAGGAGCAGCCCTTTGGATTTCGGCGGCAGCGGTGCGCAGGGGCCTTCTGGGAGGTGAGTAGTGAGTTTAAAACCACTTACCTTTACAGGAGCAGCCCTTTGGATTTCGGCGGCAGCGGTGCGCAGGGGCCTTCTTGGAGGTGAGTAGCGACTTTAAAACCACTTACCTTTACAGGAGCAGCCATTTGGATTTCGGCGGCAGCGGTACGCAGGGGCCTTCTGGGAGGTGAGTAGTGTATTTAAAAAGCCTTACCTGGTCCCGTGTCTGTTCTTCTTTTCTGTTTTATTTGTTTTTATATAAGGCGGGAACCGGAAGTTCGACCTCTGGCAAGTCCCCCCCCCCCCCCAACCAATAAATTCTGGTGGAGAGGAAACCCGAGACACTACAAGTGTAGTGTCTCCCACCCGCCCTCCTCCTCTAACCTAATAATAAGACCCATTGGTGTAAGGTAAGTGCCATATTATATTATTATATTATTAGCATTGTGCAGGTCAAGGATCGGAGGTGGAGGAGCAGTCTCTGTCAGCGAGAGAACCTGAGAACATCTCAGACACTCAGAAGGTAAGAAGGTAAGTAAGTGATTTTTACTTTTATACCTTTTTTCAAATTGTGTGTGTCGGGGGGAAACTGAAGTGACATCACAGAAAAGCTGTGACCTGAGTGGCTGGTTGGGATTCTAACATAAATTTAAAAAAAATAAAAAAAATTTGAGTATTTGGGAACTAATTAAACATAATAACTTAATTATAATTTAGAGGATATCTAAGCCAGAGATCGGAGAATATTATAGTTAGCTATCGCATTTCTATTAGAAATCTAGTGCTCGGAAACAGATAGTTGACAGTAACTTTGCAATTTAAAAAAAGTATTTAAAAAAAAGACAAATTTTAATTTTAATTAATTGACGCAATGTCAGTTAGAGGGGTGCTGTGCTCTGACTGTGAGATGTGGCAGGTCCGGGAGGCTTCCAGCGTCCCGGATGGCTTCATCTGCAGAAAGTGCACCCAACTGCAGCTCCTCACAGACCGCATGGTTCGGTTGGAGCAGCAATTGGATGCACTTAGGAGCATGCAGGTGGCGGAAAGCGTCATAGATCGCAGTTATGTAAATGTGGTCACACCCAAGGTGCAGGCAGAGAAATGGGTGACCACCAGAAAGGGCAGGCAGTCAGTGCAGGAATCCCCTGTGGTTGTCCCCCTCTCGAACAGATATACCCCTTTGGATACTGTCGGGGGCGATAGCCTATCAGGGGAAAACAGCAGCAGCCAGAGCAGTGGCACCACGGCTGGCTCTGATGTTCAGAAGGGAGGGTCAAAGCGCAGAAGAGTAATAGTAATAGGGGACTCTATAGTCAGGGGCACAGATAGGCGCTTCTGTGGACGTGAAAAAGACTCCAGGATGGTATGTTGCCTCCCTGGTGCCAGGGTCCAGGATGTCTCCGAACGGGTAGAGGGAATCCTGAAGGGGGAGGGCAAACAGGCAGAGGTCGTTGTACATATTGGTACTAACGACATAGGCAGGAAGGGGCATGAGGTCCTGCAGCAGGAGTTCAGGGAGCTAGGCAGAAAGTTAAAAGACAGGACCTCGAGGGTTGTAATCTCGGGATTACTCCCTGTGCCACGTGCCAGTGAGGCTAGAAATAGGAAGATAGAGCAGACAAACACGTGGCTAAACAGCTGGTGTAGGAGGGAGGGTTTCCGTTATCTGGACCACTGGGAGCTCTTCCGGGGCAGGTCTGACCTGTATAAGATGGACGGGTTGCATCTAAACCGGAGAGGCATAAATATCCTGGCCGCGAGGTTTGCTAGTGTCACATGGGATGGTTTAAACTAGTATGGCAGGGGGGTGGGCACGGGAGCAATAGGTCAGAAGGTGAGAGCATTGAGGGAGAACTAGGGAATAGGGACAGTGTGGCTCTGAGGCAGAGCAGACGGGGAGAAGTTGCTGAACACAGCGGGTCTGGTGGCCTGAAGTGCATATGTTTTAATGCAAGGAGCATTACGGGTAAGGCAGATGAACTTAGAGCTTGGATTACTACTTGGAACTATGATGTTGTTGCCATTACAGAGACCTGGTTGAGGGAAGGGCAGGATTGGCAGCTAAACGTTCCAGGATTTAGATGTTTCAGGCGGGATAGAGGGGGATGTAAAAGGGGAGGCGGAGTTGCGCTACTTGTTCGGGAGAATATCACAGCTATACTGCGAGAGGACACCTCCGAGGGCAGTGAGGCTATATGGGTAGAAATCAGGAATAAGAAGGGTGCAGTCACAATGTTGGGGGTATACTACAGGCCTCCCAACAGCCAGCGGGAGATGGAGGAGCAGATACGTAGACAGATTTTGGAAAAGAGTAAAAACAACAGGGTTGTGGTGATGGGAGACTTCAACTTCCCCAATATTGACTGGGACTCACTTAGTGCCAGGGGCTTAGACGGGGCGGAGTTTGTAAGGAGCATCCAGGAGGGCTTCTTAAAACAATATGTAAACAGTCCAACTAGGGAAGGGGCGGTACTGGACCTGGTATTGGGGAATGAGCCCGGCCAGGTGGTAGATGTTTCAGTAGGGGAGCATTTCGGTAACAGTGACCACAATTCAGTAAGTTTTAAAGTACTGGTGGACAAGGATAAGAGTGGTCCGAGGATGAATGTGCTAAATTGGGGGAAGGATAATTATAACAATATTAGGCGGGAACTGAAGAACATAGATTGGGGGCGGATGTTTGAGGGCAAATCAACATCTGACATGTGGGAGGCTTTCAAGTGTCAGTTGAAAGGAATACAGGACAGGCATGTTCCTGTGAGGAAGAAAGATAAATACGGCAATTTTCGGGAACCTTGGATGACGAGTGATATTGTAGGCCTCGTCAAAAAGAAAAAGGAGGCATTTGTCAGGGCTAAAAGGCTGGGAACAGACGAAGCCTGTGTGGCATATAAGGAAAGTAGGAAGGAACTTAAGCAAGGAGTCAGGAGGGCTAGAAGGGGTCATGAAAAGTCATTGGCAAATAGGGTTAAGGAAAATCCCAAGGCTTTTTACACGTACATAAAAAGCAAGAGGGTAGCCAGGGAAAGGGTTGGCCCACTGAAGGATAGGCAAGGGAATCTATGTGTGGAGCCAGAGGAAATGGGCGAGGTACTAAATGAATACTTTGCATCAGTATTCACCAAAGAGAAGGAATTGGTAGATGTTGAGTCTGGAGAAGGGGGTGTAGATAGCCTGGGTCACATTGTGATCCAAAAAGACGAGGTGTTGGGTGTCTTAAAAAATATTAAGGTAGATAAGTCCCCAGGGCCGGATGGGATCTACCCCAGAATACTGAAGGAGGCTGGAGAGGAAATTGCTGAGGCCTTGACAGAAATCTTTGGATCCTCGCTGTCTTCAGGGGATGTCCCGGAGGACTGGAGAATAGCCAATGTTGTTCCTCTGTTTAAGAAGGGTAGCAAGGATAATCCCGGGAACTACAGGCCGGTGAGCCTTACTTCAGTGGTAGGGAAATTACTGGAGAGAATTCTTCGAGACAGGATCTACTCCCATTTGGAAGCAAATGGACGTATTAGTGAGAGGCAGCACGGTTTTGTGAAGGGAAGGTCGTGTCTCACTAACTTGATAGAGTTTTTCGAGGAGGTCACTAAGATGATTGATGCAGGTAGGGCAGTAGATGTTGTCTATATGGACTTCAGTAAGGCCTTTGACAAGGTCCCTCATGGTAGACTAGTACAAAAGGTGAAGTCACACGGGATCAGGGGTGAACTGGCAAGGTGGATACAGAACTGGCTAGGCCATAGAAGGCAGAGGGTAGCAATGGAGGGATGCTTTTCTCATTGGAGGGCTGTGACCAGTGGTGTTCCACAGGGATCTGTGCTGGGACCTTTGCTCTTTGTAATATATATATAAATGATTTGGAGGAAAATGTAACTGGTCTGATTAGTAAGTTTGCAGACGACACAAAGGTTGGTGGAATTGCAGATAGCGATGAGGACTGTCTGAGGATACAGCAGGATTTAGATTGTCTGGACACTTGGGCGGAGAGATGGCAGATGGAGTTTAATCCGGACAAATGTGAGGTAATGCATTTTGGAAGGGCTAATGCAGGTAGGGAATATACAGTGAATGGTAGAACCCTCAAGAGTATTGAAAGTCAAAGAGATCTAGGAGTACAGGTCCACAGGTCATTGAAAGGGGCAACACAGGTGGAGAAGGTAGTCAAGAAGGCATACGGCATGCTTGCCTTCATTGGCCGGGGCATTGAGTATAAGAATTGGCAAGTCATGTTGCAGCTGTATAGAACCTTAGTTAGGCCACACTTGGAGTATAGTGTTCAATTCTGGTCGCCACACTACCAGAAGGATGTGGAGGCTTTAGAGAGGGTGCAGAAGAGATTTACCAGAATGTTGCCTGGTATGGAGGGCATAAGCTATGAGGAGCGATTGAATAAACTCGGTTTGTTCTCACTGGAACGAAGGAGGTTGAGGGGCGACCTGATAGAGGTATACAAAATTATGAGGGGCATAGACAGAGTGGATAGTCAGAGGCTTTTCCCCAGGGTAGAGGGGTCAATTACTAGGGGGCATAGGTTTAAGGTGAGAGGGGCAAAGTTTAGAGTAGATGTACGAGGCAAGTTTTTTACGCAGAGGGTAGTGGGTGCCTGGAACTCACTACCGGAGGAGGTAGTGGAAGCAGGGACAATGGGGACATTTAAGGGGCATCTTGACAAATATATGAATAGGATGGGAATAGAAGGATACGGACCCAGGAAGTGTAGAAGATTGTAGTTTAGTCGGGCAGTATGGTCGGCGCGGGCTTGGAGGGCCGAAGGGCCTGTTCCTGTGCTGTACATTTCTTTGTTCTTTGTTCTTTGTATTTCCTTTTAATTGGTATTCAGCAGAGCATACAAATGTCTAGGATTTCGTGACCTCAAGGTGATGACAGTTCAATTGCCCACATTAAATGACATCTGACACGTGCATTTCCAACCATTTAACATCCAAATTAGCCGAAAGGACACCGGCTGAGTGTGAGTTATGAATCTCATTCACACTGTAATATCCATAAATTTTGGAATGGTTCTCGATAAGCCTTTTTTTTTTTTTAAGATCACAATGAAAATAATGAAAAGCAGTGGACCCATTGGAAATTCCTCAGTGCTCCGTAATTAGATCTATTGCCATTAATAACAACCGTTTGCTTATTTCAATCAGCTACCTATCCAGCATAATTATCATCATGAGATCTAATTTTTCTTAATATTTCTGTGCTCTGATTTATCAAATGCTTTTTTATTAAAATCAAATCATACAGTATCGTACAAAAATAACTTCATGCTCTGTTCTGGTCACTTCTGCAAAGAACTCAATCAAGATAGTGAGCCAAGACTTAATTTCCTAAAGCCAACCTAGTCATCTCTAATAACTGCCAAACCCTCCAAGAGATCGTCAATCATTTCACATCCAATGCTATCCAAGAACTTTGCTCTTACCAAAGGCAAACTCATAAGCCTATAAATTTCCAGGGGCTGGTGGCCCACGTATGATCTTCTCCATTTCCCTTTGCACTGTGCAGTAAATTGCATCAGGCCCTGCTGTGGACGAAGTAATATCAGCCAAGCTAAAGCCATTTTTGCAGTTACTTCCATTAAAGTCATTTTAGTTACAACCCTACCCTGCAACATCTTCAAAAATGAAAATTGATGTGGAGTATGTATTTAGTTTATCAGCCAGATATTTATCTTCACAAATAATCTGCTTCTTTACAGACTCAATACAGTCTGACTCAACATATAACCTTTCTTCAGGACTACAATTACCCCCTTTACTTTCTGCTAGTCGTACCTTAACATTCCTAATACTTAGTTTAGTTATCCTCAGTAGGTTTATGCTATCTCTACTTACATAAGCATGAAACCTTTGATTCTACAAATAAATATATTTTATGCTGTTTTCTCTATAAATAACCCCTTGTGGCCATTTGGGCTTCATTTTCCTTTATATCCCTTTTTCCCTTGAGGATATATAAGAATCATTTCCAAATAATCCACTCTTTCTCTGTGTCATATTTATTACAACTCGACCAATGCCAAACTGTGTTCCAGGGACAATAAAGGAACCAGGGGATTTGGGAATACAGCAGTACAGTGGAGCTGATGTAAAATTCAGCCATGATCTTACAGAATGGTAGAACAGGCTGGAGGGGCCACTGGTTCACTCATGTTTCTGCATCTTATGTTGTCGTTTTTCTCCAAATATTCCGTCATAAGTGAAAATAAAAGTCTTCTGACATTATGCACGAACATTAAGTTAGCATCAGTGTTAACTTGACTCATTAAGCATTCGCAATTACCCAGATGCTCCTCCACATAAAGAATAAATACTGTCTCTGGATCACTAATAAGTACCATTTTGTATTCTCTTTAACATATTGCTCGAGAAAGTAATTATTAACAGCTTCAGTCACAAACAGTCTTGCCTCCCTTTGTATGTGACTACTCCATGTTAGGCCACTTAAGGAAAAGGAAGTTAAATCCTCAGTGATAAAAAGGCTATGCTTATAATTTGTTCAGAAGTTAGTTATCTTACTCTACCTTTAAGACAGAGATAGATGGCTTCTTGATTAATAAGGGAATCAGGGGTTATGGGGAGAAGGCAGGAGAATGGGGATGAGAAAAATATCAGCCATGATTGAATGGTGGAGCAGACTTGATGGGCCGAGTGGCCTAATTCTGCTGCTATGTCTTATGATCATATCTGTTGCATCAGAAGTCTACAGCACGTGCCAAGGAACAACCTTGGACCAACATCATAGTTCAGTTGCACCTTTTCATTTTAACTCTTGTTTTGCTGGTAAAACTCTTTTTCTCAATCTTTCCCAACTGCAGTTGCTTCCTCGTTCCTAAATAAAGCTACGCTACCACCTTTGTGATCCAAACTATACTCCCGTAATATGAACCTTTTGGCAGCACTTCTGAATCATCGCTCTTATCCAATGAGGATACGGTGTTATCAATTATATTCACATTTCTCGGATGTGGTTGGGCCAGCATTTATTGTCCATTCCGGAGGGCATTTAAGAGTCAGCCACATTGCTATGGGCCTGGAGTCACGTGTAGGCCAGACGAGTTAAGGATGACAGATCTCTTTCCCTAAAGGACATTAGTGAACCAGTTGGGTTTTGGTGACGATCGTTTCATGGTCATCATTAGACTTCTAAGTCAAGATTTCTTTTTTTGAATTCAATTTCTACTATCTGCCCTGGCGGGATTCGAACCCAGGTATCCAGAGCATTACCTTGGGTCTCTGGATTAATCGCCCAGTGACAATAGCACTATGCCACTGCCTCCCCTTCTGCTTCAATGGAAGCATAACAACAATTTGTACTTCATTGTATATTTATATTGTAATATATGTTGAGAATGCCATCATTTAATTTCTGATGTTCCTTGCATTTAGTATTTAACTATTTCAATTTTTGGTAATGTCTAATGTGGTTTGGAAGATGTAAACTGTCCCGATCCCTGCAATCAAGACAAAGTTAGAAAAAACTATTCCTTGAAAGTTAATTATGTGGGTTAGTGTAGAGATGATTGTATATAACCTAAGGATGGAACAGATTTGATGGGCTGTAGGGCCATTTCTCAAACCATGCTTTATCATGTTCTATTAAGGTATTACATTCAAGTTGACTAAACTGATTTTGAACCTTGGCTTAACATTTCCGACCTTGAAAGAAGAGGGCGCAATTTAACGGAAACATTTCTAAGTATCATTTTGGGCGTGATTGGTGGGGTGTTTCTCGACGGCCGCATTGGCGAGATCGCAGCCCAGATTTAATGGCACATAGTGACAGAAACGAGCCCCACACGAGCTTCCCGCCATTACTGGCTGTCTCGCCATCTGACTCGCCAGACCCATGCCTCAGCAGCTCACTGCTGACAAAGGGGAACAGCTTTTAAATGTTCCCTCCCAGTCAGCACACAAGCATAGCAGTGCACAGACCTGCTTCTCAACCTGGCCAGGCTTCTGGACACAGTGGATGTGAGATGGGACATCTTATTCCGCCGAGAGAATCGACGGATCAGCAACAGGGTCACCAATACCACCTGGAAGACAGTGGCAGTGGCTGCCAGTGCAAGCATGACCAGGAGGACCAGAGACCAATGTAGAAAGAGGGCCAATGGCCTCCACCAAGCTGCAAGGGTAGGTTACCACTCCCTATGAGGAACGGGCCCTATGATCACTGGGTTGACCGAGGAGAGAGCAGTCACTGACAGTGAGGTTGGCCTGCGCTGCATAGATGAGGATCCACTGCCTCTTGACCCAGATGACCTGTCTCAAATGAGTTGTTCATGTCAAGTGCAGCAGGCAGAACAGGGTGACACAGAGACGCCAGTGACACTAGTAAGTTGGCTGGGGGCCGTCAGCTCTAAGCTGTCCAGGGGACATCTGCCAAGGGCATCAAAGGCCACAAGACGCAGAAAGCAGCAGGCTGCCTCCAGCTCTGATGTGCATCCTGGGGACACATCTAGGTGTAGCAGTAGACCACGGAAGATCAAGAAGAGTGAGGAGAACTGAGTGGGCACTGGTGAGGTCACTATCTGTAGCTGACGGGAATGCAAATCTGTCACAAAATTTTCACTATTACAACAAGTCACACTTCATATATATGAAGCCTCTCTCACATTAATGTTCACAGTGGCCTGTCTGCACCCCCACCATCGGAACCAAATCCTGGCATCCACATATTCCACTGGCACTCAAGGTCCAGTTAAGCACCTTGCCTTCCAGCGTGTTTAATGTGTGATGACATGCCTGTTACATGCAGCACTCAGCACATCAGCAACAAAAACATCAACAACCTGTGAAAACATTTCTTCAAAGGTGTTAACATGTTGCACAATAGGTCCAGCAGCATCTTCTTGCTTCAAATCAGATTGCCTTCTGGACAAATATATCCCTCTGAGCCTGATGTTCCATGACCGAGCTATGTTAGAAAAAACAGCAGCCTCCAAGCATCAGCAGCCACGAGCAGGAGCAAGCAGCAAACACAACCTGCAAATATTTCAGTTTATTGTCAGCATCAAAATACACAAGACAGTACAATGAGGGTGCCAATGACTTGGCACCCCCCCCCCCCCACAACCGGGGACCAACATCAGCGGAAAGGCTCACTAGTCCAGCTCACCAGGAAAGGCCGCTCCAACACGGAGCACGATGGAGGAGAGAGAGAAAACTATTCCACACTTCCCAGTTTAGTTCAGAACACGTACGGCACATTATGCACCAAACCAAATACAGAGCAACAACCGAAGGAAAACACAAAACAGGCAGGAAGACACCAGCCGTACACCAAGGACAAAACAAAGAACAAATGAACAAAGGCATCAGCTGTGGAGGCAGCGCACTCTGCACCCTCCCATCCCCACCCCACGCCCATGCCAGCCCCAGCATCAGACCTACATCAATGGAAGGGCACCCGATGAGTGTACAGGAAAGTACGTGTGAATGGCAGTGCATTTATATCGGCGAGGGTGTGCGCGCATCAGAAGTATAGGCATGAATGACTGCATGTACGTACCTGTTGGCGTGTGCATGCATGAGAGCGAGCAGAACAGACCACAGGAAAAGGTCACACTGACACGTGACACAACAGAAGGAGAGAGAACACCCTACCCCTTCTCCAGCACTCATAATTTGCCGGTGCCCAGGCCGTAGAAGCGAGAAGGGGCGCAGCAGATAAGCACACAGCTGCCAGGCAAAAGAGCAACATACTACCAATGATGCAAAAATGACAACACCCCCCTCCCACCTCTGCTGCCCCTACAGTGGGCCTGTATCAGTGGAAAGCTGTTTGGTAAGCCAACCACCGGAAGGTCTCACCAACCTGGAGCATAGAGGAGGAGGGAGAGAGAGCAAAAACCACGTCCCCCACTCCAGCACTGGCAGCGTCTTCCAGCACCTCCTAGGCTACAAAGAAAGGAGGGGCTGCAACTGGCAAAAAGATAATCCGCAGAGACATGGCATCCATCACACAATCACCCCCCCAACAGACATAGGCCAAACACAGTGCAAAAGGACACCAAGGAACATCAGCGACCCACATGGCTCCCATAATGGGAGCAACGGATGACTACTAAACATAAAAAGTCCAGGAAAGTGTCCCCCCCCGTTGCAAACTCTGGGCTGCGCAGTCGAACCGGGCAGCTGCCTGCCCTCTCTGTGATATCGGTGTCTGATCTTCGATCACCACCTTGTCCAAGGACCAGGCCACAGGAACACAGGGGCATTAACAGATGACGCACAAGTCCAGAACAGAATACACAATCCACACACAAAAACGGGCCTTTAAAAGCATTCAGTGATTGCTCGAGCAAGCCCTCCTGTACCCCCAGCCCAGTAGCAGGCCCACCAAAATCCTCCCCTAGCCACACTCCAGGTAAAAGAGACCGAAAAGCAACTACCTTCTTTCTTCCTTCTCTCCATCCAGAAAGCAGCAAGTAAGCCCAAGGAGAAGAGGCAGCAGCAAACAAACTCTCAGCTACAGCAGCCTCCAGGCATTTGCAAGTCACTAACAGGAGCAAGCAGTAAATATAACCTACAGCTGCAAAGTGCTCTCACAACTAACAAGTCCAATTTCCAATTTGCAATAGACTTCAGCTGTGAAGCTAGAGGCTGTTCACAGCCAAAGGGAGTTAAAGGGACCTTCAGTATATAACCAAGAACAGGATTCAGGGGCGTCATTCTCCGCCGGCGGGAGTCTCCGTTTTGCCGGTGCCCGGGGGTTTCCCGACGGCGTGGGGCTGCCCCACAATGGGAAACCCCATTGACCGGCCGGTGTAACGGAGCATCCCGCCGGCGGGTCGGGGCAGAAATATGGCGTGGCGGGATGGAGAATTTTGCCCCAGACCTGTAAGTGTTTGGTAGAATAGTCAGGCAGCAGCTGTAGTTGCCCGTTATGGGTATCCACAATATTTGAAAATGGCTTGAAGGCCTCACAGATGAAAAACCCCTCAACCCCTCCCCCGGACCAGGGCGACCCCTGACCTGGAACGCTTCAGCACCCCCAACCAAGCTATTCACCTCCCCTCTGCAGACATTGCACCAGTTTTTGAAAATGAGTACTAAACGACACCCGCATGATTTCCCACTGGGGAGCTGATTCAGTGAGGCTATTTGAATGCAGTGCCACTAATGATATGGAAATTGATGTAAATTGTGGTCAATGATATGTTTGCCATATTTGAGCATTATCCAGAAATCGCCATCAGAAGAGGGCCGGTTGGATAGCAAACTGATCCGCAACAAGGTTGTTAAATCACGCGCAGAGTGTATTATAATGGGCAACCTTGGGACTGAGGCCGTCCCGGACTTCAGATCTCGCCAGATTTCAAGTTGGGCAATTCAGCCAATGGATGGTTCAAGTCAAGTAAAAGTCAAGTGGTGCCAAGAAATGAAATGAAAATCGCTTATTGTCACAAGCAGGCTTCAAATGAAGTTACTGTGAAAAGCCCCTAGTCGCCACATTCCGGCGCCTGTTCAGGGAGGCTGGTATGGGAATTGAACTGTGCTGCTGGCCTGGTCTGCTTTCAAAGCCAGTGATTTAGCCCTGTGCTAAGAGCGGGAATAGTCTGGTTCGCAAGCGACGAAGGGGATAACTAGTCTGGCACCAATCCTCACTGAGCCAAATTGTCCAGACAAGTTATTTTTCATCTTGCTCAATTAAAATTGATGAATGGAACATTCTCAAACTGTCCGGTTTTAGTCCCAATTTGTATCTATGCTTTTGCTGTTTATTGTTCTTTGCATTTCCTGCTTAACCAGGTCTCACTGAATTCCTATTTATCACTTGGCCCACCTCAGACCATTCTTGCCATCTTCTCTTTGTCCTTGAATATTCTGTCCCTTTGTCTCCATACAACTGCAATTTCCTTCACCCTCCCAGCATTGACAGCCACTTTGACATTGTATCCTAGATCTGCATCTCCAACTCTCCACCGGTATCCAATACTTTCTCAAAACCCAGCCTTTTCACTCAATATAGCCATTAGCTCCTCCTAGTTCATATGTTCATAAGATATAGGAGCAGAATTAACCATTTGGCCCATAGTGTCTGCTTCGCCATTCGATCATGGCTGATCTCTTTTTGGCCTGAAGTCCACAATCCTGCCCATTCTGCATAATCCTTTAACACATTTCTAACTCCTCCTTAAATTTACTCACTGTCCCAGCATCCACCGGATTCTGGGGTAGCAAATTCCACAGATTCACAAACCTTTGGGAGAAGTAGTTTCTCCTTAACTCTGTTTTGAATTTGCTTCCTCTGCTCTACGTTTACTTCATCCATACCTTTTATCATCTTGTATACCTCAATTTCTTCTCCCCTCATTCTTCCAAACTCTAGAGAGTATAGACCTAAACTGCACAAACCCCTCATCTCTGGAATAATCTAGTGAACCTCCTCTGAACTGCCTCCAATGCCACTATATCTTTCCTCAAATAAGGGGACCAAAACTGTGCACAACACTCCAGGTGTGGTCTCACCAATGCCTTGTATAGTTGCAACAACACTTCCTTACCTTTATACCCTATTCCTTTAGCGACAAATGCCAACATTCCATTTGCTTTCTTTATTATCTGCTGTACCTGCATGCTAGTTATCTGTGACTCATAAACAAGGACCCCCTCTGCACCAGAGCACACCAAAGTCTCTCCCCATTTAGATAATAAGTTGCTTTCCCATTTATTCTGACCACAATGCATGACCTCACACTTACCCACATTAAACTCCGTCTGCCACATTTTGGCCCACTCTCCTAACCTATCTAAATTCATTTGTAAGGTTCTTACTTCCTCTTGCAACTTACTGTCCCACCTATTTTTGTGCTGTAAAGCTCTGATGGTAACGCTATAACAAGAACGAGGACGCAAATCTTGACTTCTTTGATTCCCAAGTCTATTGTGTTTAGTACTCACTTCTCCAACAAAACCATGCAACCTGAATTGCTTTAATATCTTGGTGCAGTGCATTAAACAAGTGCAATCTATTAAACAATTAAACCTGAATTCCAACTTAAGTATGAGGGAACATTAACTGTGGAAGGGAAATTAACATAAACCAACTTTGAAGCATGCTGGGAAATGCTTGAATATGGTTCAACACTGCTTTTGGACTAAAATAAGTAGGTCAGGTAACATAAACAAAATACTGCTTAATATTCTGGTCTCGGCCTTATGAAAACACATTGTCCTCCGAAAGATAACAAAATGTGTACTTGAGTTGTTTTTAGCCAAGGGCAAGAACATACATACTATGTATTTCATCGTACGTATTTTCCAAGGTCTATTTAATATAAACATGCCTGTTTACTTCAAGCTGTTATTTCAGACTATAAAAATATGCATTCTTCAATCAAATCTCAGAGTGCAGTGCACTGGCTTTGCAGCGAGAACACTCTCTCTCCGCAAATATATTTGTGTAAATAAATTTCCTTAAATCGAACATCGAGGAATTTGTCTTTATTATGATTTCCACAACAAAATTGGGATAGCCGTTGCAGTTTCCTCAATTTAACAGGACATGAACTCCGAAATGATTCTCTAAACAGGACTCTCTCAGCTGAAAGGGAGAGAGCCATAGCGCGACCCCAGATGAAAGGGGGATCTGCTGCTCGGCAGCCTTAATTACTGGCCAGAGACTCATGCTAGGATGAGTTATCTTAATTAATAAATTAACGATAGCTGCATGGGAAGAAAAAAGGTGCCTTAGAGACAATAATTTTAAAAAAGACTTTGAGGTTCGTGAAAGGGTAAACACCGGGTGTGCGCTCCCTGTAGTATTTGTAAATTATTTCCGTGGTCGTTGTTATTGTTATATATATATGTTCTAAAGTAGTTTGCAGAAGGAACGATGAGCAATCAACTCGGCGCCCCTCACAGGTCATCCCGAAGCCTCGGTAAAGACATCCGGAGCGAGAAAGAAGGTGAACTCCTTGAAGAAGACAGATAAGGGAGTCAAAATGAGTAAGAAAATGAAAAGAAACAATCGTAAAGCAACGGGATGAGGTAGGAAAACCTATATGTCCCCCATAGGAATCTAATGAAGCTGACCCCCTCTCGGAAAAAAAACAGGGGAGTAAAAGTAAATAGAAGATTAAGGTAAAAGCATAACAGATGGGTTCCTGTAGAAAATGGGAGTTCAGATTTGTCTGTAACCGTGAGATAAGGCTACCGGTTAACTGTGATATTTGTGAGCTGTGAGAACCTGTGTGTTTTGTTTAACTAATTAACTTTAGTCAAAGCATGAAGTACTAAGTGGGTTGTATTTTTTATCGTCTGTCATTGTGAGTCAGAGATTATAACTTCAGTAATTGTTGTTGAGATTTCTCTAATGAACTGCAAACATTGGAAATTATGATCAATTTAAAAGAAAGAAAGTGCCTTTACGAATAAAAGTAATTGAATATGAATAAGTTTTTAGATTACGTGAAAAGACATAAATGGCATCATTCCAAGTTCTCCACCCCTTCGGTTCTGTAAGAAACATTAACCATTTCAACAGACAGTTGACCTTTTCTGAATTGGGAAAGAAAAATATGCATCTCTAAGAATAGCTAATGCCTATAAAATCAATCATTGGAAATTGACTTAAATGTGTGCTATTTATAACCCGCTCCCAGGGGATGTTTTGCTGTTTCTAAAATACTCTTATGGTGTATCTTGGCCAGCTTTGAAGGATGGGATTGCAGTCCCACCCGGCATAAATGGGGGCTGGGTTCCCAATAATGATAATCATTTGAATGAAGGAAATGAGTCCCTCGAACACCGATTAGCAAATAGAGGGAAAGAGGCTATCATGCAAGGGGCCAAGAAGCATTTAACCCCCAGGAATGATGTACCCCACCTAGCATCACCTTCCCCTATTAGGCAGACAGACACTCTGCAAATTAGGAGCGGTAAGACATTGCATTGATAATGGAATGTTTATAGAACTGTCTCAAATATGAGCTCACCAACTGCAAAATTTAATAATTTCTGAGCCTGCGCCCGATCGCTCTGTGTGTATGTTGTATGCTGGCAGCTGAACGTTAACCCTTACAGTACCACTGTCAAAAAAAGGAGAAAAAAAATTTAAACTGCAGGAAGTCTTACAAAAGATTAATGAACCTTGTGCACAGCTATTAAATCACCTGATAGAGTCCAGACGAGAGAATATAGTGACCCATTGCATGGCTTGGTATGCTTGAGGATGAGCATGCATACAATTTACAAACACAAAGTCACGTAGGACAGCAGACATCATTGCATGTCACTCCTTTTTATTTTTCGGTGTTGTGGGATTAGGAATGTTAGTACAGTTGACCCATAGTCAGAGGGACCTTTTTAGGATGGGTTTAACTTCAGAACCCCATTTAACATTGGCCGTAAGACATCCCGCTCAGGCAAAGCAAATAGGAGAAGTGATCAAAGAGGCCAAAGGAAAAAAGTAATACATGGGATTTATATTGAAATGGACGGACAAAATTGCCTGATAGAATTTTATGGCAAACAGGAGGGTAAAGTAACCTGGAAAGAGGAGCTATGGCCCGCTATATTTGAAAGACAACAACTTCCCCGAGGGGGCCATCATTTACTCCCTTCAATCCTGGCCCAGGTACTGGCACATCTATGGGCCCAACATAAAAATCATGTTGGAAAAGTACATTCTGCCCCAGCGCATAGGGTGCAGTTACAGAAGAATGTTGCCCTGCCCTGCTTAAAACTATACAGGTTGGCACCGGAAGCAGAAAAAGGGATAGGGGGAGTGATCAATGCATTATTACAGCAAGGGGTGCTGAAGAGAACACAAAGCCCCTGTAACATCCCTATACTCCCCATTCCTAAGGTAGGAAGACCCAACGAGTGGCGGTTTGTGCAAGATCTTAGAGCCATCAATAAAACTGTTATCACTATTGCTCCATTGGTGCCGGACACAAATGTCATTTTGTCTTCGATACCACCAACAACGAATACTTTCTCAGCCTTTTTCTCCATACCATTGTACCCGGAAAGTCAATATCTATTTGTCTTTACATATCGGAATTAACAGTATTAAAAGACACTTGGACGAGTGCCAGTTGTCTGCAGGCTCAACATTCCCTCAATATGATGACAATTTATTGATAGCCTCAGAGGGAGGGCTAGTTTGTCAACAAAATACCCGTTTGTTATTATCACATCTGGCAGAAAGAGGGCCTAGGGTCTCAATGGACAAACTGTAATCCTGTCAGGAGACAGTTCAGTATTTGGGATTTCAGCTGCAGGAAGGTCAGCGGAGGGTTGGGTCTGAAAGAATACAGGCTGTAGCAAAGGTCATGTGCCAGAGGCGCCTGGACATTGCAGTGGCGCTCCTGAGCATGCCCCAATTACAACAGGCCATGGCTGAGAGCGTCGGCAGGATTGTCCAGGCGCTGGCCGACGTGACACAGAAACAGAGGGAGGTGGCTCAGTTCCAGAGGGAGATGACGCAGTCACTGGCTGATGTGGCACAGACCCAGAAGGTGGAGGCACAGTCACTGGCTGATGTGGCACAGACCCAGAAGGTGGAGGCACAGTCACAGCATGATGTGGTGCAGTCCCAGATGGAGATGGTCCACTCCCTGTGCTCCATGACCGCGAGCATGCAGACCCTGGCCGAGACATAGCGGGCCTCCAGGACTGGCAGCAGCAGGTGGCAGGGTAGCATCAGGGGTTAGCGCCCCTTGCACCCCCATCTCATGGAGTAGCTCAGGGACCATTGGGCACCCTGAGGGAGGAGGAGATGATGGGGCCCGTGCCGGTGACTCCCGCAGGGGAGGTGCCAGAACACCGCAGTACCTCGGACTCCATCCCTTCAGTCCCTGGCGTATCTAATGTGCAGCAGGTAGAACAGGGTGGCACCTGGGACACCCGAGCAGCAGCTGGGTCCATTCAGACCCGGTCACCGAGAAGACGCCCGCCAATGGGAACTCAGGTCGCAGGGCGGGTATCACAGCAGGTCGCCTCCACTCCTGCTGTACCGTCTGGGGATCCACCAAGATGTAGAGTTAGGGCCCGTAAGGCTAGAAAATTAGACACCAGTCAAGTTGGCACAGGTGCAGGGCATAGGTTAGTGGTAGGGGCTAGGGCACAAATCTGTATATATATTGTCACATTAAACACTTGTTCACACTGCTACAACCTGCCTCGGTGCTTTGTCAGATTGTATGTGAGGGGTGAGCTGGTCTGGGCTAGCCACAGAGGAGGGGGGGGGTGGGTGGGGGGGGGGGGGGGGGAGCGGAGTCAGCGGAACTTGGGGTTGGGCTTGGCTCAGGGACCGCAGCTCTGTCAGCGATCATCGGTCCGGTGTCCCAACCCCCCCTCCCCCCGCGACCATCCCCGCCTCCGCCACCCAGAGATTCGATGTCACCGTATGATGGAATGAACAGCTCGCGTGCAGGGACCACCCAGGTGGATGGTGGAAATCTGGCAGGATTCAGATGTTGTCAAATGATGCGGCGCATCAGAGCTCTTCATAGAGCGGATTATCATCATCCTCCATCCCATGGACCAGACCCGCTATTACTGCCAACCCAGGGCCCGTACCCCCGTAGTGTGGGAGGAATGTATCATGGAGGGGGTTGCAAGAGCGGGGAGGGTGGGTGCCGGGGTGGGGGGGGAATGCAGGGTCCATGTCCTGGCCAGTCTCCCCCCCCCCCCCCCCCCCCCCGCAGATGGTGAACCTGAAGGCGATCAGAGCGTCCCATGCGCGTTGGCTCTGGCGCACACATCATGCAGCCTTTTGGCAACTCTCCTTCGGGATATATAATCTCATCCAATTCATCTGTAGACAGCGGGGTAAATTTTCCATTTGGGAGATGAAGGGCACAATTCTCCGGCTAGTTACGCTTTCGCTTGAGCGAAACGAGACCAGTGGATGGTGGGAGAGGCTGAAAACGAGAACCGCGTCAGGTACCAAAGTTTGCGATGCAACCGGCCCGCTCCCTTACGCGAATTCAGAATCTCGTCCTAGCGCGGCGAGAAACCAATTTTCACCACTTAAGCCCTATTTCCAGACAATTAATGGGAGCGGCCCCATATCCAATGGCCTCCCATGATTCAGCCGCCTCCCCAACAAGTGGTCACACTGGCGCCGATTAGATTAGTACTCCTTTTTAAAAATGTTAACCTGGTGAAAGGGCTTCTGCGGGGAGCTGAGGAGGTGAGTAGCCATCTTTGCTCACAGGCAAAGTGCCCAGGGGCACAAGGCTTGCTGTCCAGTGTTCAGCAGGGGTTGGGGGACCCTCGGCTTGGGTGGAGGGGTTACGCTCCGCACGGGTTGGCTGTCATGGGAAGGTGGGGAGGGAGGCACTGGGGAGTGGGAGGACACCACACGCGGCTCCACCATACCAACCCGTGGATCGGGGCAACCCTTGTCCCTACCTGTCTACTCAACCCACCAGGTGTTGGCACTCCTTAGCAGCACTGCCCTATTGCAGAGGAAGCAGGGTATCAGGCGAGCTCACCTGAACCAGGGGACACCTGCACCGTGGCCTTTGGAACCGTCCCTGGTTCTCTGCCCTCTCAGTGACCCCCACCCCTCGTTCACCAGCTGTTTACTCCTGGTGAGGCTGGCAGCGTTGACTGCCTCTGCCACCACGTCCCAGGCAACCCACTACCCATACCTCCACTGACTGCCGAGGCCTCTGGCCGTACGGCCGAACACTATTGATAATTGGGATTTGGCAATCGTGGTTAAGTGAACATTTCATACAACCCAGGGGAGGCAGTGGTGTAGTGGTATTATCGCTGAACCATTAATGCAAAGACCCAGAGTCATGCCCTGGGCACCCAGGTTCGAATCCTGCCAAGGCCGAGGGTGAAGTTTGAATTCAATTAAACTCTGCTTAAAATTTGAAAAGTCTAAGGTGATGTTATGTGCAGGTGTCTGGGAGGGTGCAGGGTCAGGGGTCTGCACTGTGGGCAAGGCGCTCCGAAGTGGTGGGGGAATAGAGGGTCCCAGGGTGGTAGCCATCGCCTTTTGTCAGTCTAACACTCTCTCCCAATTTCTTATAGATATTGAACGCATTAGATGGTATTTTGGACCCGGCAGAACAGGCCCTAGTGGTGCTGCTGGTAGGGCGAGCTGCCAGACGCCGAACACGGCGTCAACAGAAGTGTCTGCAGATGCTCAAGGCAGAGGCCCACGTGGTGGGCCCCACCCTACACCCTGAGGTCCCAGCTGCCCCTCAGGCCAGGGAGGGACCCAGAGGGGCAGGCCGCTAAGGCCCAACATGTACATTGGAACAAATGACGGACAGCGAGAGCCGCTAGAAGCTCCGCCCAACAAGGGGATTGTGTGGCCTCTGTGCGATGCCCTCGTGGACTTGGCACCACGTGGAGGAGGAGGATACCTCCTCCCGGTGGCCATCAAGGTCACTGCAGCCCTGAACGATTAAGCCTCGGGTTCATTCTGGGGCTCGAGTGGGGAGCTGTGTGGCATTTCGCTGCCACTGCCACAGATGCATCCGACAGGTCACAGCTGCCCTGTTTGATCAGACGGAAAACTATATCAACTTTGACATGGACCAAGCCCCACAGGTTGATCCAGCCCCAGTTCACTGTCCGTGTGGAGTTTGCAATTTCTCCCCGTGTTTGCGTGGGTCTCACCATCACAACCCAAAGATGTGCAGGGTAGGTGAATTGGACACACTAAATTGCCCCTTCATTGGAAAAAAAGAATTGGGTACTCTAAATTTAGTTTTAAAAATTCCATGTCCACAGTTTTTCAAAATATGATGCCTTGTCGTTTTCCATGTTAAGTTTCATATGTGCTTTCTTATTCGATGGTCAGCTCAAGATTAAAGGTATTTCCCTGGATATGACATCCATTCTAATAAAATTAGATTTTACAAAGAATCACTACTCTTTTCAACGATTTAAAGGTATTGTCATCCCTAAATCTGAAAGGCATGAAACTACCAAACTCTTTCACCATGTTCCGATATCGGTCACTTAAAGAGTCCAGGTAACATTTCAACCAGTCCATTTATACTATAGATAAAGATCTGGGGCTGGATTCTCTACTGTCGGGACGCTCCATTTTGACAGCAGCCCGGGGGTTTCCCGAAGGCGTGGGGCTGCCCCACAATGGGAAACTCCATTGACTCCATTGAAAGATAATGTTGTGGAGGAGAATGCTGAGCCCCAGGCTAATAGAATAGATGGCATTGAGGTACGTAGGGAAGAGGTGTTGGCAATTCTGGACAGGCTGAAAATAGATAAGTCCCCGGGACCTGATGGGATTTATCCTAGGATTCTCTGGGAGGCCAGGGAAGAGATTGCTGGACCTTTGGCTTTGATTTTTATGTCATCATTGGCTACAGGAATAGTGCCAGGGGACTGGAGGACAGCAAATGTGGTCCCTTTGTTCAAAAAGGGGAGCAGAGACAACCCCGGCAATTATAGACCGGTGAGCCTCACGTCTGTAGTGGGTAAAGTCTTGGAGGGGATTATAAGAGACAAGATTTATAATCATCTAGATAGGAATAATATGATCAGGGATAGTCAGCATGGCTTTGTGAAGGGTAGGTCATGCCTCACAAACCTTATTGAGTTCTTTGAGAAGGTGACTGAACAGGTAGACGAGGGTAGAGCAGTTGATGTGGTGTATATGGATTTCAGCAAAGCGTTTGATAAGGTTCCCCACGGTAGGCTATTGCAAAAAATACGGAGGCTGGGGATTGAGGGTGATTTAGAGATGTGGATCAGAAATTGGCTAGCTGAAAGAAGACAGAGGGTGGTGGTTGATGGGAAATGTTCAGAATGGAGCACAGTCACAAGTGGAGTACCACAAGGATCTGTTCTGGGGCCGTTGCTGTTTGTCATTTTTATCAATGACCTAGAGGAAGGCGCAGAAGGGTGGGTGAGTAAATTTGCAGACGATACTAAAGTTGGTGGTGTTGTCGATAGTGTGGAAGGATGTAGCAGGTTACAGAGGGATATAAATAAGCTGCAGAGCTGGGCTGAGAGGTGACAAATGGAGTTTAATGTAGAGAAGTGTGAGGTGATTCACTTTGGAAGGAATAACAGGAATGCGGAATATTTGGCTAATGGTAAAGTTCTTGAAAGTGTGGATGAGCAGAGGGATCTAGGTGTCCATGTACATAGATCCCTGAAAGTTGCCACCCAGGTTGATAGGGTTGTGAAGAAGGCCTATGGAGTGTTGGCCTTTATTGGTAGAGGGATTGAGTTCCGGAGTCGGGAGGTCATGTTGCAGCTGTACAGAACTCTGGTACGGCCGCATTTGGAGTATTGCGTACAGTTCTGGTCACCGCATTATAGGAAGGACGTGGAGGCTTTGGAGCGGGTGCAGAGGAGATTTACCAGGATGTTGCCTGGTATGGAGGGAAAATCTTATGAGGAAAGGCTGATGGACTTGAGGTTGTTTTCGTTGGAGAGAAGAAGGTTAAGAGGAGACTTAATAGAGGCATACAAAATGATCAGGGGGTTGGATAGGGTGGACAGTGAGAGCCTTCTCCCGCGGATGGAAATGGCTGGCACGAGGGGACATAACTTTAAACTGAGGGGTAATAGATATAGGACAGAGGTCAGAGGTAGGTTCTTTACGCAAAGAGTAGTGAGGCCGTGGAATGCCCTACCTGCTACAGTAGTGAACTCGCCAACATTGAGGGCATTTAAAAGTTTATTGGATAAACATATGGATGATAATGGCATAGTGTAGGTTAGATGGCTTTTGTCTCGGTGCAACATCGTGGGCCGAAGGGCCTGTACTGCGCTGTATTGTTCTATGTTCTATGTTCTATGACTGGCTGGCGTAACGGAGCATCCCGCCGGCGGGGTGAAATGGAAATGTGGCGTGACGGGGCGAAGAATCCAGCCCCTGCTGTCTAATGCAGCACAATTGAACGACTCTGTGACCAGCACATTCATCCCGGACTAAAATTTCTTGTTACTGAAACAATGGGTTGGATTCTCCGCCGGCAAGGTTCTCCACTGTGCTGGCAGAGCTCCCACGCCCATTGGTTCCCCGGCGATGTGGTGTGGCCACAATGGGAAATCCCATTGGCAGGTGGCGGAAACGGAGAATCCCATTCCCGGCAACATCGTGCTGCCCAGGAAAATGGGGCTGGCGGACCGGGGAATGCAACCCAATTCCTTCTCTTTCCAATTCCTTCTCTTTGGTTAATATCTTCCTCCACTTCCTCCAAGTCTTCTGTCTTGTGTGTCATGATATTCAAACACACACATCATGATGGACACACTAACAGGCAAATCAGAGTACACAACACCACAACCAATCACAGACAAGAACACCAACCACATAAAAAGCACGAGCACGACACCTGGAGGTCAGTAGGTCTGGGGAGAAGGAAGCATGAAAGAGCTGTTGAAACACCACAAGCAGGGAGCCCCCCACGTGCAGAGTGCAAAGACCAAGTTGTAAATAGTGAGTTTAAATAAACAAGTGTTGTACCATATGCAACTGTGTTGGCTCTTCTGTGTGTTAGAACACCCAACACCACATGGTACAGGAGTGGATCGATACCTGCCTACCAACCTGCCATTCTGGACATGGACCACACCGGCAAACCGCAGCCGATGCAAGTCACGGGGAACCTAGGCACCAACTGGAAGCTCTACAGGCAGCGATTTGACCTGTACATCCGTGCCACCGAAAAACAGAATGTCTCGGATGATTCGAAGATTGCAATGCTCCTCTTCTACGCAGGCCCCCACCCAAATGATGTCTTTAATTCACTGGTGTTCGAGGAAGGCGAAAACCAGGCCAAATATGACACGGTCATCCTCAAAATGGACCAGCACTTTCAAACTGAAGTAAACGAAACTTTCGAAAGATACATCTTTCAGCAACGCCTGCAAGGTAAGGAGGAGCTTTTTCAACCCTTTTTGACGCACCTCCGGATTCTAGCGCAGTCCTGCGGTTACGGCACCACCACAGAGTCCATGATCAGGGACCAGATTGTTTTTGGCGTTGCCTCCAGTGGCCTACGCCAGCAGCTTCTTAAAATAAAGAGCCTCACCTTAGCGTCTGCTGTGGAAGCCTGTGTCCTCCATGAAAATGCGACCTGCCGTTTTGCCCGATTCCAGGCGTCCGAGTTGGCACGGAGGGGGTCCCCAGCCGTCGAATCGGCAAGCCAGGCCGCCCACGACGTTGAACGCATCCAGGCCGTCGATTTCTTCCCGCCCCACGGCCCGGACGACAGCGGCCGCTTCCCGCGCTTTTCGCGGTCTCCCGCGCAGGTGCGCGCCAAGAATAACGGCCACAACGAGGGACGCACTGCGCAGGCGCGCCCACCGCAAGATCGCACTGCGCATGCGCAGTGGCGCAACGAACGCCGTGACGTCATGACGTGCAGCAAGTGTGGAGGTCTACACTTAAAAGGGCAATGTCCTGCAAAATACCAACAGTGCAACAGATGTGCCATGATAGGCCACTACGCAGCCCGCTGTCGTGCGGCTCAACCCATGGATCCGGCGCATCCTCGACAACCTCGCACACGAGTCAGGACCGTCCAGCCCACGCATCAAGACTTCCAGTTAAGTGATGCAGATGACCAGGATGACTTCAGAGTTGCCGTCATTGATGTCAACAAGGTCAATGCCATCAATCCAGACGATGAGTGGTGTGCCACCCTGACGGTCAACCGATCGCGCGTCGCCTTCCGTCTGGACACCGGCGCATCCGCCAACCTGATTGCTTACTCTGCAGTCCAGGCCATGAAGGTCAAACCACTCATCACACCATCCCGGCTTAAGATGGTTGACTATAACGGGAACGTTATCCCGTCCGTAGGATCTTGCCAGCTACAGGTGACTCACAAGGGGTACACGGCCACACTCCCCTTCGAAGTTGTGGGCTCATCAAAGGACTCGTTACTGGGCGCACAAGCGTGTAAGGTCCTTCACCTGGTACAGCGCATCATGTCTCTCTCTCCAGATGAGATATCCGACTTCCCGGATGCTGAGTTCCACGCGAATCTCCATTCCCTCCTCGCTCACAACCAGGAGGTTTTTGAAGGCATGGGGACATTGCCACACACGTACAAGATTCGACTCAGACCGGACGCCATCCCTGTCGTTCACGCACCTCGCAGGGTTCCTGCGCCTCTCAAAGACCGCCTCAAGGCACAACTGCAGATTCTTCAGGACCAAGGGGTCCTATCCAAGGTCACGGAGCCCACGCCATGGGTCAGCTCCATGGTCTGTGTAAAGAAGCCCTCTGGCGAGCTCCGTATATGTATAGATCCAAAAGATCTGAACAACAACATCATGCGGGAACACTATCCCATCCCAAAACGAGAAGACCTCACCAGCGAGATGGCGCGAGCCAACATATTCACTAAATTGGATGCGTCCAAAGGATTCTGGCAGATCCAACTGGACCCGGCCAGCCGAAGACTATGCACATTCAACACCCCTTTTGGCAGATTCTGCTACAACCGGATGCCATTCGGCATCATTTCGGCATCTGAAGTATTCCACCGCATTATGGAGCAGATGATGGAAGGCATCGAAGGGGTACGTGTATATGTGGACGATATCATCATTTGGTCCACCACTCCGCAGGAACACATGCATCGTCTTCGACGTGTCTTCACCCGCATACGGCAAAATGGCCTGCGTCTCAACCGTGCGAAGTGTGCTTTCGGCCAGACGGAGCTGAAATTCCTCGGGGACCACATCTCAAGGTCCGGGGTCCGTCCCGATGCAGACAAGGTTAGCGCCATCACAGCCATGCCACGACCGGCTGACAAGAAGGCTGTCTTAAGATTCCTGGGCATGGTCAACTTCCTTGGGAAGTTCATTCCCAACCTGGCTTCTCATACAACAAACATGCGCCATCTCGTAAAAAAATCGACGGAATTCAACTGGCACCAGTCGCATCAGCAGGAATGGGAGGAGCTCAAGCACAAACTGGTCACGGCACCAGTGCTGGCCTTCTTTGACGCGACTCGCCCTACAAAGATCTCAACAGACGCCAGCCAATCTGGTATTGGAGCGGTACTCCTGCAAAAAGACAGCACGTCATCATGGGCCCCGGTTGCGTATGCCTCACGAGCCATGACCCCTACCGAACAGCGCTACGCGCAAATCGAAAAAGAATGCCTGGGCTTGTTAACTGGACTGGACAAGTTCCACGACTATGTGTATGGCCTGCCACGATTCACGGTCGAAACTGACCACCGCCCCCTGGTCAACATCATTAACAAAGACCTGAACGACATGACTCCTCGCCTCCAGCGCATCTTACTCAAACTCAGGAGGTACGATTTTGAACTGATCTACACTCCGGGGAAGGAACTCATAGTGGCGGACACTCTTTCCCGAGCAGTGAGCACACCACCAGATGCGGAGGGGTTCGTGCGTCAAATTGAGGCACACGTGACTCTGACAGCAGCAAATATGCCAGCTGATGATCCTTGTCTGGCCCACATACGCGCAGAGACGGCGACTGACCCTCTGCTGCAGCGAGTGATGCGCCACATGACGGAAGGGTGGCTAAAAGGGCAGTGCCCCCAGTTTTACAATGTGCGAGATGATCTCACCAATATAGACGGGGTCCTTATGAAATCGCATAGGATCGTCATTCCACACAGTGTGCGCCAGATGATTCTTCGTCAACTACACGAAGGCCACTTGGGTGTCGAAAAATGCAGACGAAGGGCCCGGGCGGCGGTATATTGGCCGGGTATTAATGAAGACATAGCCAACATGGTGCTCAACTGCACAACCTGTCAGAGGTTTCAGCCGGCGCAACCTCCGGAAACACTTCTACCACACGAGATGGTGACGTCCCCCTGGGCGAAGGTGGGTGTTGACCTATTTCACGCGCTCGGCAGAGATTACATTGTTATTATAGACTACTTCTCAAACTACCCGGAAGTCATGCCTCTCCATGATCTGACGTCGTCCGCAGTCATTGGGGCCTGCAAGGAAACGTTTGCTCGCCATGGCATTCCAAGGACTGTCATGTCAGACAATGGACCTTGTTTTGCCAGCCGTGAATGGTCGTCCTTTGCCGCAGCATATGGTTTCACTCATGTGACATCCAGCCCTCTGCATCCACAATCGAACGGGAAGGCTGAAAAGGGTGTCCACATCGCAAAGCGGCTCCTGTGCAAGGCGGCTGATGCCGGATCGGACTTTAACCTTGCCTTGCTGGCCTATCGATCGGCCCCGTTATCCACGGGCCTCTCGCCAGCGCAGCTACTAATGGGTCGCTCCCTCAGGACGACGGTACCTTCCGTCCTGGCACCGACAACAGACCATGAGGCGGTTCTTCGGGACATGCAACTGCAGCGTGATCGCCAGAAAGGTCGGTACGACACACGAGCGACGGACCTGCCCCCCCTGTCCTCCGGAGACAAAGTACGCGTCCATCAACCGTATGGTGGCTGGTCAGCACCGGCCGAAGTCCTCCGACAAGTGGCTCCCCGCTCGTTCCTGGTTCGCATGCCGGATGGTTCCGTGCGTCGCCGCAATCGGCGCGCCCTTCGCCGACTTCCACGTTCACAGCCACACAACACGCCAGATCCTCAACAGGCTTCCGAGGATGACTTTGTGGAGCTGCCGCACATCACGCCCTTTCCATCGCCACCCATGGCCATGCCTGCACAGCAGCCGGTGGTTCTTGATCCACCCTTAAGGCGGTCAACCCGAATTCGTCGCAAACCCATTAGAATGGACTTATAATACAGTTCATATGTTTAATAAGTTGGACAATTTTACATGATAACCTGTTGTTGTTTATCGTTCCAGATGTCGTCTGACTGGACAACTGTTCAAAATTTTTTTTCTTCTTCTCTCGTTCGCATTTCTGTTATGTTATGGTACAACTGGATTCATGTGACGCACTCGACATCGCCCCATGTACATAGTTCCGTCATAGACACATGCTGCACACGACACACACACACTCTTAGATGCACTCACGTCACGATCATATTTATTACCACGTAGGCACATATCTTTGTAAAAAGGGGGGATGTCATGATATTCAAACACACACATCATGATGGACACACTAACAGGCAAATCAGAGTACACAACACCACAACCAATCACAGACAAGAACACCAACCACATAAAAAGCACGAGCACGACACCTGGAGGTCAGTAGGTCTGGGGAGAAGGAAGCATGAAAGAGCTGTTGAAACACCACAAGCAGGGAGCCCCCCACGTGCAGAGTGCAAAGACCAAGTTGTAAATAGTGAGTTTAAATAAACAAGTGTTGTACCATATGCAACTGTGTTGGCTCTTCTGTGTGTTAGAACACCCAACACCACATTGTGTTTGGTTTCAAACACCCGATTATATCACTTAGGATAGTTTACTGCATCCTCTCAGCATCCACCCTGTCAAGTCCCTTCAGGATTTTTTAATGTTTTGATGCGATCACACCTCATTCTTCTGAACTCCACATATACAGGCCCAACTTGTCCAATTGTTCCTCAGAAGATAACCACTTCATTCCAGGAATTAGTCAGGTGAACCTTCTCTGAACAGCTTCTAATGCAACTATATCCTTTCTTAAATAAGGAAAACCAAATTAGGACACACTACCAATAGCCCCGTACAAAACATCCCTACTTTACATTCCATTCCTCTTGCAATAAATAATGATATTTAATTTGCTTTTCGAATCACTCGCTGTAACCACATTTTTGCGATTTATATACAAGAACACTCAGATCTCTCTGTACCACAGAGTTTTGCATTCTTTCTCTATTAAATAATATGCTGCTTTTCAATTTTAATTCTAAATGGGACAAGTTCATATTTTCTCACTTTAACTCCATCTGCCAATTGTTGCCCACATACTTAACCTATCTACATCCTTTAGCAGACTCCTCATGTTCTCTTCACAACTTACTCTCCTACTTACCTTTGTGTCATCAGCAAATTTAACTACCATATATTCAATCCCTTCATCCAAGTCATTGAGATAGATTGCAAATAGTTGAGGCCCAAGTACTAGTCCCCATGACATGCCACTAGCCACTAGCTACAACTTTGCAATCTGAAAATGACCTATTTAGCCCTGCTGTCTGCTTCCTGTTAGCTAACTAATCCTCTATCCATGCTAGTATGTTATCTCCTACACGTTGAACTCTAATTTTGCTAGTAAACTTTAATGTGACATCTTATCAAATGCCCTTTGGAAATCCAAATACACCATGATGCTTGTTACTTCCTCAAACGAGTCAAACACGATTCCTCTTTCACAAACACCATGTCGACTCTGTCTGATTGCATTAGGATCTCCTCAGTGCCACTCTATAACCTCCTTGACCTTGCATTTTCCCCATGGCAGATGTTAGGCTAACTGGCGTATAGTTTCCTGCTTTCAGCCTCCTTCCTTTCTTGAATAGAGGAATTACATATCCTACTTCCAACCAGATAGACCTTTCCAGAATCTAGGGAATTTGGGAAAATTACTACCAGCAGCTACTTCTTTTAAGACCCAAGGATGCAAGCAATCAGATTCTGGGACTTGTCAGCCTTTAGTTCCGATAGGTTTCTCACTACCCTTTCCCTGGAGATTGTAATTGTTTTCAGTTCCTCCCTCCCTTTCACCTCCTGATGTACAAGTTGAGGCACGATCAATTGAACAAAGACTTGAGTTGGATACAACTGAGGCTTTATTGCTCTAAGATGTGTGGCCTCCCACAGCAGCTGGCGAAATGGCTGCTGAATGGAGGACACGCATATTTAAACTCCGCCTACTGGGCGGAGCCAGCAGGCAGGGACTACCGGCGAACCTGTAGTACAGGTCCTACCTTACATCACCTAATACAGGTGCAACAGTGGTTTACCGCATTCACCCCCTGTTAAAATTGAGTCAGGTGGCGGTGGTGGAGAACTATATACAGCAATGAATTTATATTTACAGTATTTGATCAGAAAAAAATTGTCTTTTGAAGTCCGGTGCCAGTTAGAGATTTAACCGGTCTGGTGCCTTGATGTTCCGCTGGGAGCGACGTAGTGGTGGCGGCGATGTCGATGCTGGCCTGATGTTCGGTGACTCCGGGAGCATGCCGAAATCCTCTTCATCCTCGGGTGTGGGCAGGGGAAGGACGGATGGTTCTGGTGGGGTTAATACTGGGAGCGCCGGGGGAGGGGAGGGTGGCGCCGGGCCGGAGAGGTGTGTGTGTGTGGAACCTGCTGGTGCCAGGTCCCTGAGGGAGACAGTTTCTTGGCGGCCATCGGGGTACGCCACATAGGCATACTTGGGGTTGGCATGGAGCAATTGCACCCTTTTACCAACGGGTCTGCCTCGTGGAAGCGGACGTGCCTACGGAGCAGGACTGGTCCTGGAGCTGCGAGCCAAGTCGGGAGCGACACCCCGGATGTGGACTTCCTGGGGAAGGCCAAAAGACGTTCGTGGGGTGTGTTGTTAGTAGCGGTGCACAGCAGTGACCGAATGGAGTGGAGTGCATCAGGGAGGACCTCCTGTCAGCGAGAGGCTGGGAGGTTCCTGGACCGTAGGGCCAGTTGGACGGCCCTCCATACCATCCTGTCCTCCCTCTCTACCTGCCAGTTTCCCCGGGGGTTATAGCTGGTCGTCCTGCTGGAGGCGATACCCCTGCTGAGCAGGAACTGACGCAGCTCATCGCTCATGAATGAGGAACCCTGTCACTGTGGATATAGGTGGGGAAACCGAAAAGAGCAAAGATAGTGTTTAGGGCTTTGATGACGGTGGCAGACTTCATGTCGGGGCAAAGAGGAACCTGGAGTACTGATCGACCACACTGAGAATATACGTGTTTCGGTCGGTGGAGGGGAGGGGCCCTTTGAAATCCACGCTCAGGCATTCAAAGGGGCGGGAGGCCTTCACCAGGCGCACACGGTCCAGCCGGTAGAAGTGCGGCTTGCACTCTGCACAGACCTGACAGTCCCTGGTGATTGTCCGTACTTCCTCGACAGAGTAGGGCAGGTTGCGGGCCTTTATGAAATGGTACAACCGCGTGACTCCCGGGTGACAAAGGCTGCCGTGCAGGGTCCGGAGTCGGTCTACTTGTGCGCTGGCACATGTACCTCGGGATAGGGTGTCTGGGGGCTCGTTGAATTTGCCGGGCAATACAAAGTCTCATAATTATAGGTGGAGAGCTCGATCCTCCACCGCAAGATTTTATCGTTTTTGATCTTGCCCCGCTGTGTGTTATTGAACATGAAGGCTACCGACCGTTGGTCAGTGAGGAGAGTGAATCTCCTGCCGGCCAGGTAATGCCTCCAATGGCGCACAGCTTCAACGATAGCTTGGGCCTCTTTTTCTAAGGATGAGTGCCGAATTTGTGAGGCATGAAGGGTGCAGGAAAAGAATGCCACGGGTCTGCCTGCCTGATTGAGGGTGGCTAGGGCGATGTCCGATGCGTCGCTCTCTACATGAAAGGGCAGTGTCTCGTCTACTGCGTGCATCCTGGCCTTGGCGATATTGGCTCTGATATGGGCGAAGGCCTGCTGTTCCTCAGCCGTCAGGGTAAATGGGTGGACTGAATGAGTGGGCGGGCCTTGTCCTCATAGTTTGGGACCCACTGGGCGTAGTGCGAGAAGAACCCCAGGCAACGTTTGAAGGCCTTGGGGCAGTGGGGGAGGGGAAGATCCATGAGGGGGCGCATGCGGTCGGGATCGGGCCCCAGAACTCCGTTCTGGACCATATAGCCGAGTATGGCTAAGCGGGTCGTGCTAAACACGCACTTCTCCTTGTTGTAGGTGAGGTTGAGGAGAGTGGCGGTGTTGAGAAATTTTGTACGGTAGGCATCGTGGTCCTGCTGGTCATGGCCGCAGATGGTGATGTTGTCTAGGTACGGGAGAGTGGCCCGCAACCCGTACCAGTCGACCATTCGGTCCATCTCCCTTTGGAAGACCGAGACCCCGTTAGTGACGATGAAGGGGACCCTGAGGAAGTGATAGAGATGACCGTCTGCCTCGAAAGCGGTGTATGGACAGTCTGATTTACGAATGGGGAGCTGGTGGTAGGCGGATTTAAAGTCTACCGTTGAGAAGACCCGGTACTGTGCAATCTGATTGACCATATCAGTTATGTGTGAGAGGGGGTTCGCGTCGAGCTGCGGGTACCGATTTATGGTCTGACTGTAGTCCACGACCATATTGTGTTTCCCCCCAGTTTTAACGACTACCACTTGTGCTCTCCAAGGGCTGTTGCTGGCCTCGATAATGCCCTCCCGAAGCAGCCGCTGGATCTCGGACCTGATGAAGGTCCAGTCTTGGGTGCTGTACCGTCTGTTCCTGGTGGCTACGGGTTTGCAATCCGGGGTTAGATTGGCGAAGAGGGAAGACGGGTCGACCTTTAGGGTCGCAAGGCCGCACACAGTGAGGGGTGATAGGGGCCCGCTGAATTTGAGGGTTAGGCTCTGGCGGTTACACTGGAAGTCCAGGCCGAGTAGTAGGGTAGCGCAGAGGTTAGGGAGGACGTAGAGGCGGAAGCCGCTGATTTCTATGCTCTGGACCGTGAGTGTGACCGTGCAGAACCCCCGGATCGCGATGGAATGGGATCCGGAGGCCAGGGAAATTCTTTGGTTGGCGGGGTGTACCGCGAGGTAGCAGCGCCTTACCGTATCCGGGTATGTGAAGCTTTCGGTGCTCCCGGAGTCCAGCAGGCAAGAGGTCACATGGCCGTTGATTTTCACACTGGTCGATGCGGTGGCCAGGTTGTGCGGACGAGACTGGTCGATCGTCATTGAGGGGAGTCGTGGTCGGTTGTCGCTGACATCAGATGATGGGGAGCCTGGGGTGTCCAGGTCCTGGAATACTGTCAGTGTCCATGTCCCATGGGGGAGACAAGATGGCGGCGCCTGAAGATCCTGCGGGGGACAAAATGGCGGCGCCCATGGGCCGCACATGGACTGGGGGAGAGAAGATGACGGCGCCCACTGGCCGCGCATGGTCCAGGGAGATGAAGATGGCGGCGTCCATTGTGTGTAGGCTAGGGGAGTGGGGGTGATAGTGGCGACTGCGTGGGCCTGGCACACCGCGGCGAAGTGCCCCTTTTTGCCGCAAGCCTTGCAAAGGGCAGCACGGGCCGGGCAGCGTTGGCGAGGGTGCTTCTGCTGGCCTCAGAAGTAACGTCGGGGACCCCCGGGGTGCACAGGCTGGCAAGGCCCCCGCTGGGGCGGCCGTCTGTGGGGTCCACGAGGGGTCGTAGGGGTGGGCCACACGGCTGGTGGGGTTGGCCTGAATGGTACGTGAGGCAACCGTCATGTAGAGCGCTAGCTTCTTTGTTTCAGCGAGGTCGAGCGTGGCCCCTTCTAACAGTCTTTGGCGTATGAGGTCCGACCCAATCCCCGTTACGAATGCATCCCACATAAGAAGGTTGGAATGTTCGGTGGCCGTAACGGCCTGACAGTCACAGTCCCGGACGAGTGGGATTAGGGCCCACCAGAAGTCTTCTATGGACTCACCAAGGAGTTGAGAGTGAGTGGCGAGTACGTGCCTGGCGAAGAGCGTGTTCATTTTCTGTGCGCAGTTTTCTTTGAGAGGCGCCATGGCGTCGGCGTAGTTCGGGGCGTCCTGGATCAACGGAAACACGTTGGAGCTCAATCTCGAGTAAAGGATCTGTATCTTCTGAGCCTCCGGAACAGGGGTGGTCGCTGAGTTGATGTACGCCTCGAAGCAAGCTCGCCAGTGATTAAAGTCCTTTTTGGCGTTGCTTGATTGCGGATCCAGCTGCAGGCGATCTGGTTTGATTCGGAGGTCCATCTTTTAGAAAATCTTAGAGCAATAAATTGAGGCACGATCAATAGAACAAAGACTAGAGTTGGATACAACTGAGGCTTTATTGCTCTAAGATGTGTGGCCTCCCACAGCAGCTGGCAAAATGGCAGCTGAATGGAGGACGTGTATATTTATACTCCGCCTACTGGGCAGAGCCAGCAGGCAGGGACTACCGGCGAACCTGTAATACAGGTCCTACCTTACATCACCTAATATAGGTGCAACAGTGGTTTACCACACAAGTATCTCTGGGATGTTATTTGTGGCTTCTGCAATGAAGATCAACGCTTCCACAATTTCCTTATTTCTGATACTTAATTCCTAGACTCACTCCCTGGAGGAGCATCACTGACTTTTGTTAATCTGATCCTTTTTAAGTACTTAGAGAAACTCTTACTTCTTTTTATATTTCAAACTGGCTTTATCTCGGACTCTAATTTCTCCCCTTTTTTCAAGTAATTCTTTGCGGATTTTTAAATTCTGTCCAACCTTCTGACCTACCACTGACCTTTGCAGGATTGTACACTTTTTATTTCAATTTGATACTTCCTTACTTCTCCACAGACGGTGCATTCTTCTCCTAAAATCTTTCTTTTTCATTCGAAAATATTTTTGCTGAGTGCCACAAAATATATCCTTAAATGTCTGTCACTACATTTCCACTGTCCTATCCTTTATCCCAATGGGTCACTGTCTGTGCGGAGTGTGCACGTTCTCCTCGTGTCTGCGTGGGTTTCCTCCGGGTGCTCCGGTTTCCTCCCACAGTCCAAAGACGTGCAGGTTAGGTGGATCGGTCATGCAAATGCCCTTTGTGAGCAAAAAACGTTAGGTGGGGTTACGGGGATAGTGTGGAGGTGTGGGTTTAAGCTTAAGTGAGGTGCTCTTTCCAAAGGCCGATGCAGACTCGCTGGGCCGAATGACCTCCTTCTGCACTGGAGATTCTATAACTCTTTAATTTTCCAATCACTGTGTTTTCAGACACTTGTAATTGCCCTTATTGAAGTTTAAAACATTTGTCTTAGACCTAAATCTCAAAGCAACATTCAATTATGCTTTGTTGACTGCTACCTAGAGGCTCCATATTAAAAGGTCTGGAATTGATCCTGTCTCATTGCACATTACCACGTCTAAAATAGCCTGCTCTCTGGCTGGCCTTGGAATGTGATTGTAAAGATGCACTTTCATGGAGTTCATTAACAAACACAAAAGGTAAGTATTAGTAAAGATTGTTCAGCAGCTTCATGGCTGCAGCTTGATGCCTACGTGTCTCCTGCCTCAAAGAGATCATAGAACATAGAACATTGAAGCGCAGTACAGGCCCTTCGGCCCTCGATGTTGCGCCGACCTGTGAAACCACTCTAAAGCCCATCTACACTATTCCCTTATCATCCATATGTCTATCCAATGATCATTTGAATGCCCTTAGTGTTGGCGAGTCCACTTCTGTTGCAGGCAGGGCATTCCATGCCCATACTACTCTCCGAGTAAAGAACCTACCTCTGACATCTGTCCTATATCTGTCTCCCCTCAATTTAAAGCTATGTCCCCTCGTGCTAGACATTACCATCCAAGGAAAAAGGCTCTCACTGTCCACCCTATCCAATCCGCTGATCATCTTGTATGCCTCAATTAAGTCACCTCTTAACCTTCTTCTCTCTAACGAAAACAGCCTCAAGTCCCTCAGCCTTTCCTCATAAGATCTTCCCTCCATACCAGGCAACATTCTGGTAAATCTCCTCTGCACACTTTCCAATGCTTCCACATCCTTCCTATAATGCGGAGACCAGAATTGACCAGAAATACTGCCGCACCAGAGTTTTGTACAGCTGCAACATGACCTCATGCCTCCGAAACTCAATCCCTCTACCAATAAAAACTAACACACCGTACGCCTTCTTAACAACCCTCTCAACCTGGGTGGCAACTTTCAGGGATCTATGTACTTGGACACCAAGATCTCTCTGCTCATCCACACTGCCAAGAATCTTACCATTAGCCCAGTACTCTGTCTTCCTGTTATTCCTTCCAAGATGAATCACCTCACACTTTTCTGCATTAAACTCCATTTACCACATCTCAGCCCAGCGCTGCAGCTTATCTATGTCCCTCTGTAACTTGTAACATCCTTCCGCACTGTCCACAACTCCACCGACTTTAGTGTCATCTGCAAATTTACTCACCCATCCTTCTACGCCCTCCTCCAGGTCATTTATAAAATGACAAACAGCAGGGGCCCAAAACAGATCCTTGTGGTACACCACTAGTAACTGGACTCCAGTCTGAATATTTCCCATCAACCACCACCCTTTGTCTTCTTCCAGCTGGCCAATTTCTGATCCAAACTGCTAAATCACCCTGAATCCCATGCCTCCGTATTTTTTGCAGTATCCTACCATGGGGAACCTTATCAAACGCTTTCCTGAAATCTATATACACCACATCAACTGCTTTACCCTCATCCACCTGTTTGGTGACCTTCTCAAAGAACTCAATAAGGTTTGTGAGGCACGACCTACCCTTCACAAAACCGTGTTGACGATCTCAAATCAAATTATTCCTTTCCAGATGATTATACATCCTATCTCTTATAAACCTTTCCAAGATTTTTCCCACAACAGAAGAAAAGCTCACTGGTCTATAGTTACTGGGGTTGTCTCTACTCCCCTTCTTGATCAAAGGGACAACATTTGCTATCCTCCAGTCTTCTGGCACTATTCCTGTAGACAAAGATGACTTAAAGATCAAAGATAATGCTCAGCAATCTCCTCCCTAGCTTCCCAGAGAATCCTAGAATAAATCCCATCTGGCCCAGGGGATTTATCTATTTTCACACTTTCCAGAATTGCAAACACCTCCTCCTTATGAACCTCAGATCTTCACCCCCTGTGGTGATTCCCCACTCTAAGTCCGAATTGGTCCCCCAGGCCAGGTGACCCTTAATCTGCTGTGTTGCTCTTAAAAGGACCATCACCACATCCCTCCCCTTTAATCCCTTATACAATTTTCAATAACTAATTTACTCAACACTAAATTCTAACTAAACATTAAATATATGAGTTGGGACAATAATAAATCAAATTCGTTGAGAGGCTTTGCTGTTTCTTGTAGATCAGCATAATTCTGTAGTCTGCGATTCTTCCACAGGATCGACGTTAACAGGAATTGCAATAATGGGTTCCTCTTCTGGCACAGGCAATTCAATTCTACTTCCTTCCATGGAGACATTAGTTATGTTGATAACAGGTCGATCAGGTACTTCAGTGCTTACAGGTTTGAAATATATTTCTTGATGGTAACACTGACTGCTGGAGCGTCTCTCTACTCCTCAAGAAGAAGCATTCAGGTGAGTATTATTTTCAGACTTCGATTAAAACAGTATACTCATGGGTGTCGGGCCAGAGGCAGTGTCATGAAAATGTTATCCTTATCGCCAGATGTAAATATGCACTTTCACAGGTTTCCTTAATGAACACAAAAGGTATTTATTAATAAGAATTGTTCAGCAGCCTCACTGCTGCAGCTTGGTCCCTACATAAGAGCAGACTCCACTCCCTGAGGTAATTCCACACTCTGAGTCCCAATTGGTCCCTCAGGTCAGGTGACCCTTAATCTGCTATGTTGCCCTTAAAGGAACAATCACCACAGAGCAGCACGGTGCACAGGGTTAACACTGTTGTCTCACAGTACCAGAGACCCCGGTTCAATTCTGACCTCGGGTGAGGTGATACATTTTAGAAGGAGCAATTTGACAAGGAATTATTCAATGAATGGCCTTACACTGGGAAGTTCCAAGGGGCATTGGCGTGTCCTTTTCCATAGATCTTTGAAAGTGGAAAGGCATGTCAACAGGGTGGTGAAAAATGCATATGGGACATTTCCCTTATCAAGCGCGGCATAGATTACAAAAGCAGGGAGGTCATGATGGAGTTGTATAGAACTTTGGTGAGGCCACAGCTGGAGTACTGTGTGCAAGTCTGGCCACCACATTATAGGAAGGATGTGATTGCAATGGAGGGGTGCAGAGAAGATTCACCAGGATATTGCCAGGGATGGAACATTTAAGTTATGAAGAGAGGTTGGATAGGCTTGGGTTGTTCTCACTGGAGCAGAGAAGACTGAAGGGCGACCTGTTTGAGGTGTACAAGATTATGAAGGGCATGGACAGGGTGGATAGGGAGCAGCTATTCCCCTTAGTTGAAGGGTCAGTTAAGAGGGGTTACAAGTTCAAGGTGAGAGGCAGGAGGTTTCGGAGGGAGTTAAGGAAAAACCTTTTTACCCAGAGGGTGATGACAGTTTGGAATGCGCTGCCTGGCAGGGTGGTAGAGGCGGGTTGCCTCATAATCCTTTAAAGACTACCTGGACGAGTACTTGGCACGTCATAACATTCAAGGCTATTGGCCAAGTGCTGGCAAATGGGATTAGGTAGGCAGGTCAGCTGTGTTTCATTCAAACTCGATGGCCCGAAGGGCCTCTTCTGCACTGTATCATTCTGTGATTCTGTGACTGTATGCAGTCTGCACACTCTCCCCATGTCTGCGTGGGTTTCCTCCGGGTGCTCTGTTTTCCTCCCACAGTCCAAAGATGAGCAGGTTAGGTGGTTGACCATGCTAAGTTCCCCTTAAGGTGGGGTTAGGGAATAGGGCAGGGAATTGTCCTAGGTGGGGTGCTCTTTCAGAGGATCGGTCCAGACTTAATGTGCCAAATGTCCTCCTTTTATGATTTTATGCTGTTCTCAGAAATTGTCCCAAAAACCCATCTTCCATGCTACCTTTTCCCATCTATATATCGATTAAAATAACTCATAACTATTGCAGTACCTTTCTTACAATACCCAAACATTTCTTTCCACATTCTCTACATCGCTACAGTGTGTTGTTTATGTTTGGCGCTGCGAGTGGTGTCCAGGTGCGAGTCTCTCACCTTAAACATGAAAATACATGCATGGCGGAGATCTCACTGGATTCTGGTGGAATGCGGTATTGGGCTGCTATTTTTGAGCAGAGGACCTGATCCTTAGGTCCAGCAGCAAGCCTTCCCTACCCTCCACAATGCTAATCCTGTTCCCCCCTGCTGACAAGGAGGGGTATTCTCCCTGCACCACGGGAATAATGGGTCACGTCCCCACAGTATACATGCATGAAGGTGACCCAGCTCCCCCCCCATGACCCATCCAGGCCCCCCATCAGAAGCGCCATCAGAGACCTCCATCAGAGACCCCATCAGTCCCCCAATCAGACCCCCATCAAAACACCCATCATAGCCCCACCACTAGTCAGCCCATCAGACACACCCATCAGAGACCCGCATCGGTCAACCCCATCAGACTCCTGATCAGACACCCCCATCAAATCCCCAACAATAATCCCTCTAGCAGACTCTCATCGTTCACCCGCATCAGAAACCCCCATCAGACCCTCCATCAGACCCTCCATCAAACACCCCATCAGACACTCCATCAGACCCTCCATCAGACACTCCATCAGACACTCCATCAGACACCCCATCAAATATCCCATCAAAAACCCCATCAAACACCCCATCAGACCCTCCATCAAACACCCCATCAGACACTCCATCAGACCCTCCATCAGACACTCCATCAGACCCTCCATCAGACACTCCATCAGACCCTCCATCAGACCCTCCATCAAACACCCCATCAGACACTCCATCAGACCCTTCATCAAACCCTCCATCAGACCCTCCATCAGACACTCCATCGGACCCTCCATCAGACACTCCATCAGACCCTCCATCAGACACTCCATCAGACCCTCCATCAGACACTCCATCAGACCCTCCATCAGACACTCCCATCAGACACACCATCAGACCCTCCATCAAACACCCCATCAGACCCTCCATCAGACACTCCATCGGACCCTCCATCAGACCCTCCATCAGACCCTCCATCAGACCCTCCATCAAACACCCCATCAGACACTCCATCAGACCCTCCATCAAACCCTCCATCAGACCCTCCATCAGACACTCCATCGGACCCTCCATCAGACCCTCCATCAGACCCTCCATCAGACCCTCCATCAAACACCCCATCAGACACTCCATCAGACCCTCCATCAAACCCTCCATCAGACCCTCCATCAGACACTCCATCAGACCCTCCATCAGACCCTCCATCAGACACTCCATCAGACCCTCCATCAGACCCTCCATCAGACACTCCATCAGACCCCCCATCAGATCCTCCATCAGACCCTCCATCAGACACTCCATCAGACACTCCATCAGACACCCCATCAAATATCCCATCAAAAACCCCATCAGACACCCCATCAGACACTCCATCAGACACCCCATCAAATATCCCATCAGAAACCCCCATCAGACCCTCCATCAGACCCTCCATCAGACACTCCATCAGACACCCCATCAAACACCCCATCAGACCCTCCATCAAACACCCCATCAGACCCTCCATCAAACACCCCATCAGACCCTCCATCAAACACCCCATCAGACCCTCCATCAAACACCCCATCAGACCCTCCATAAAACACACCATCAGACCCTCCATCAGACACTCCGTCAGACACCCCATCAGACACTCCATCAGACACCCCATCAGACACCCCATCAAACACCCCATCAGACCCTCCATCAAACACCCCATCAGACACTCCATCAAACACTCCATCAGACACTCCATCAAACACCCCATCAGACACTCCATCAAACACCCCATCAGACACTCCATCAAACACCCCATCAAAAACCCCATCAAACACCCCATCAGACACCCCATCAGACACCCCATCAGAAACCCACATCAGACCCTCCATCAAACCCCCCATCAGACACTCCATCAGACACTCCATCAGACACTCCATCAGACACTCCATCAGACACTCCATCAGACACGCCATCAGACACCCCATCAAATATCCCATCAAAAACCCCATCAAACACCCCATCAGACCCTCCATGAGACACTCCCATCCGACACACCCCATCAGAAACCCCCATCAGACCCCCATCAAGTACCCCATCAGACACCCCATCAGAAACCCCATCAGACCCCCCATCTAACATTCCATCAGACACCTCATCAGTCACCCCATCAAATATTCCATCAAAAACCCCATCAAACACCCCATCAGACACTCCATCAGACACCTCATCAAATATCCCATCAAAAACCCCATCAAACACCCCATCAGACACCCCATCAGAAACCCCCATCAGACCCCCATCAAGTACCCCATCAGACACCCCATCAGAAACCCCCATCAGACCCCCCATCTAACACCCCATCAGACACTCCATCAGACACTTCATCAAATATCCCATCAAAAACCCCATCAGACACCCCATCAAACACCCCATCAGACACTCCATCAGACACCTCATCAAATATCCCATCAAAAACCCCATCAAACACCCCATCAGACACCCCATCAGACCCTCCATCAAACACCCCATCAGACACTCCATCAGACCCTCCATCAGACACTCCATCAGACCCTCCATCAGACACTCCATCAGACCCTCCATCAGACCCTCCATCAAACACCCCATCAGACACTCCATCAGACCCTTCATCAAACCCTCCATCAGACCCTCCATCAGACACTCCATCGGACCCTCCATCAGACACTCCATCAGACCCTCCATCAGACACTCCATCAGACCCTCCATCAGACACTCCATCAGACCCTCCATCAGACACTCCCATCAGACACACCATCAGACCCTCCATCAAACACCCCATCAGACACTCCATCAGACCCTCCATCAAACCCTCCATCAGACCCTCCATCAGACACTCCATCGGACCCTCCATCAGACCCTCCATCAGACCCTCCATCAGACCCTCCATCAAACACCCCATCAGACACTCCATCAGACCCTCCATCAAACCCTCCATCAGACCCTCCATCAGACACTCCATCAGACCCTCCATCAGACCCTCCATCAGACACTCCATCAGACCCTCCATCAGACCCTCCATCAGACACTCCATCAGCCCCCCCATCAGATCCTCCATCAGACCCTCCATCAGACACTCCATCAGACACTCCATCAGACACCCCATCAGACACTCCATCAGGCACTCCATCAGACACTCCATCAAACACCCCATCAGACCCTCCATCAAACACCCCATCAGACACTCCATCAGACACTCCATCAGACCCTCCATCAGACCCTCCATCAAACACCCCATCAGACACTCCATCAGGCACTCCATCAGACACCCCATCAGACACTCCATCAGGCACTCCATCAGACACTCCATCAAACACCCCATCAGACCCTCCATCAAACACCCCATCAGACACTCCATCAGACACTCCATCAGACCCTCCATCAGACACCCCATCAGACACTCCATCAGGCACTCCATCAGACACTCCATCAAACACCCCATCAGACCCTCCATCAAACACCCCATCAGACACTCCATCAGACACTCCATCAGACACTCCATCAGACACCCCATCAAATATCCCATCAAAAACCCCATCAGACACCCCATCAGACACTCCATCAGACACCCCATCAAATATCCCATCAGAAACCCCCATCAGACCCTCCATCAGACCCTCCATCAGACCCTCCATCAGACACTCCATCAGACACCCCATCAAACACCCCATCAGACCCTCCATCAAACACCCCATCAGACCCTCCATAAAACACACCATCAGACCCTCCATCAGACACTCCGTCAGACACCCCATCAGACACTCCATCAGACACCCCATCAGACACCCCATCAAACACCCCATCAGACCCTCCATCAAACACCCCATCAGACACTCCATCAAACACTCCATCAGACACTCCATCAAACACCCCATCAGACACTCCATCAAACACCCCATCAGACACTCCATCAAACACCCCATCAAAAACCCCATCAAACACCCCATCAGACACCCCATCAGACACCCCATCAGAAACCCACATTAGACCCTCCATCAAACCCCCCATCAGACACTCCATCAGACACTCCATCAGACACTCCATCAGACACTCCATCAGACACTCCATCAGACACGCCATCAGACACCCCATCAAATATCCCATCAAAAACCCCATCAAACACCCCATCAGACCCTCCATGAGACACTCCCATCTGACACACCCCATCAGAAACCCCCATCAGACCCCCATCAAGTACCCCATCAGACACCCCATCAGAAACCCCATCAGACCCCCCATCTAACATTCCATCAGACACCTCATCAGTCACCCCATCAAATATTCCATCAAAAACCCCATCAAACACCCCATCAGACACTCCATCAGACACCTCATCAAATATCCCATCAAAAACCCCATCAAACACCCCATCAGACACCCCATCAGAAACCCCCATCAGACCCCCATCAAGTACCCCATCAGACACCCCATCAGAAACCCCCATCAGACCCCCCATCTAACACCCCATCAGACACTCCATCAGACACTTCATCAAATATCCCATCAAAAACCCCATCAGACACCCCATCAAACACCCCATCAGACACTCCATCAGACACCTCATCAAATATCCCATCAAAAACCCCATCAAACACCCCATCAGACACCCCATCAGACCCCCATCAAGTACCCCATCAGACACCCCATCAGAAACCCCCATCAGACCCCCCAATCTAACACCCCATCAGACACCCCATCAGAAACCCCCATCAGACCCCCATCAAGTACCCCATCAGACACCCCATCAGAAACCCCCATCAGACACCCCATCTAACATCCCATCAGACACCTCATCAGTCACCCCATCAGAGACCCCCATCAGATCTCCCCATTAGACTCGCCCATCAGAAACACCTATCAGTCACCCCCATCAGACCTCTCATCAGCCCCCCCCCCCCACCCCCCATTGGTTGGGTGCCAAACCCATTTGTCAGGGTACGCTCTATTCTCTGACTGATCAGGAATGCCAATCGCAGCAACAGGCAATGAGAAATCCATCCCGAGTTTTCAGCAGGAGACCAGTATACATTCATTGGGACGCGATTCCACTGAAACGTTTCTAAGTTTCATTTTGGGCGCATTTGGCGGGTTGCTTCTTGATGGCCGCGTTGGTGAAATCGCGGCCCATACTCAACGATGCTTAGTGCCAAAAATTAGCCCCCACAAGATTCCTGAAATTATTGACTGTCTCGCCATCTGATTTGCTGGACTTGCGCCTCACAGATTCTTGCCGCTAGCAAAAGGGAGCTGCATTTAAATGGTCCTTCACTACTCCCTCCCAGTCAACAAACAATCACTGCAGCGCGCAGAGCTGTTCCTCACTTTGGGAATGCCGGCCTGGCCAGGCTTTGCAATGCTGTGGGAATGAGCGGCGGGTGCCCTGTTCCCCAAGGGGGTCAGAGGATCTGCAACAGGGTCAGTGGTGAGGTCCTCACTGAAACCTGCCAACTGTCGCAGCCACAAATCCAAGCTCAATGCAAGACGAGGACCGCACTGTCAGTGCCTGTGAAGGTGGCTAGAAACCATACATCAGCTGCTTCAAGGCATGCTGTGGATATATTAGCAATGACTCACAGTTTGCCATTCATTGTTGCATAAGGGAAGTCATTGAGTTCTTCATTCAAAGATAGTTAACCTAATTTCATTCCCTCCTGAAGAGTCAAGCAGGTGGACTGAGCACAAGGTTTTGCAAGGTTTGTAGCTTTTCCTTTGGTCCGCAGTGCCACTGATTGAAAGCACATTGCTTTGCAAACACTGCGTGTCAACTTGGCCATGTGTCTGAAACAAAAGAGATTCCATCCCCCCAGCACCCAGCTGTTGTCTGATCATAGTGGCTGTCCATTATGCTGTTAGAAGTTAACAACACGCCTAGTTTACACTGTCACTGAACATGGCATTGTCTTCTTTGTCACAAAACTAAAATAAAGGTCAACACAAAATACTTGTTTCTCGAAATCAGGTCATATCACAAACAAACTTAAACTAATTAATCTGGTGCATCTTCTTCGATCTTCTTAGTGCTTGAATTCATAATAATAACAATAATAATCTTCATTATTGTCATAAGTAGGCTTGCATTAACACTGCAATGAAGTTACTGTGAAAAGCCCCTAGTCGCCACACTCCGGCGCCTGTTTGAGTACACTGTGGGAGAATTCAGAATGTCCAATTCACCTAACAGCACGTCTTTCGGGACTTGTGGGAGGAAACCGGAGCCCCCGGAGGAAACCCACGCAGACATGGGGAGAACATGCAGACTCCGCACAGACAGTGACCCAAGCCGGGAATCGAATCTGGGACCCTGGTACTATGAAGCAACATTGCTAACCATTGTGCTACCATGCCACCCATTCCATGCGCTTTTGCCTGTCCTGGTGCTCTTATCCAAGAGGCTATAGATTGGCTGGTCGAAGGCTGCTGATGTTCAGTGAAAGAGACTACAGATAGCCTGAAAGAACATATAATGGCACCTTGAAAGGGTTGTGCTCCATGAAGCCATTCCCACTCCCCTTGGGCAGTACCACAGCTATCCTAGTAATTGGTAGGAGGACTGCTATGATGCCTTGCAAGACCCTTTGAGGCACTGGAACCAACAACCATAATGGCAACACTCTGATTAGAGTAAACATGACTTGGGTCTGGACTTCCACTGCAGCATTCAGACCTTTACTGGAAACTGCTTGTGCTATGATGAAAACAGAGACATGGGCTATCACACATTGCATTACGCTTGGGTCCACATGTGTTGATGGAGTTGGTCAATTCTTCTTTAATTGAAAGAATGGACTTCCAGCTTTGTAAAACCATATTCAAAGTTAGTGTTGGACTGCTCCTTCACACTGCTATGCCAGCCAGACAGCTTGTGGTCAATGCACAAATAATTGTATTGTGCACTCCATCAGTCTTTTCTAGCTACGCCCATCGACATCTTCAATTGAGTGCGTGCAACAGAGCTGGTCGAAAAGCTCACCCTCTTGTAAGTTGGTATTCTCCTTAAACTGCAGTAACTGCAGGCCATTCATTTCCTGCATCTCATTACTAGGTCACAGACATGGGACACCACCCCCCCCCCCCCACCCCCATGGACCTCCCCAACAGATGCCCCCCGGCACTTCCTGGGCACTGCCCCTGGCACTGCTAGGGCACTACCCAAGCATGACCCTCTCCCCTTCCAGGTGCGCTGTACTTACCTGTGCGCCCCCAGCGGGGACCAATCGTCAGGTCCCCATTTGGCAAACGTTGTTGTAAGCCCCACCGGCATGATGTTGCATCTACAGATGTCGGGGTGGGGGGGGGGATCCCTAATGTAGGGGGACTAACATAGGGGACTATACAGCAGGGAATCCCTTTAATGATATGTAAATGTATGGCGGGAAACCAATTATGTCATTGGCAAGGGGCAGGGACAGTGGAAACGGGAAATCCCACTGGCGTACATGCCATTTGGGGACTTCTCCTGGATTGTGTGCCCCCATCGGCTTTCCCGTCTGCCAAAAATGGGTGTGGAAAACCCCGGCTATGAACTCTCTCTCCACAACACCACCTGGCTTTCTGAGCATTTCCAGCATTTTATGTTTTGTTCTTATTAACTATTTCCAACCCACTTAATCTCTTATATACCTCTATATAATCTGATTGCATTCCTTGCGACCAATAAAAAATAAACTTAGATTCCTAGTGATGAACTGCCTATTTTACATTTATATATTTACAATATGAATAGAAAGGAAAAGCAGCGTGTAAATGGGTTACCAGTTTGTTATTACCCACTTTTGCACTCCTTATTTTTCTAATCACTTTTAATCAATCTCCTCTGACGCTACAGTTAATCTAATTATTAAACCTGTTTAAAATGAGTAGGTCAGTATCTATATTTAAAGGATACATATCATCATAGGCTAGTACCCAAAGAGCCTTTTTACAAGGCATTGATATTAAGAGTGAGAGCAATTCAAGCATATATTTGGAGGTGAGGGGAAACAAGAAAGGAAGAAGTTGCCTTTATAAAATACCTATCTTGACTTCACAACATACTTAAGGTTCTTAACAGCTAAGCAAGTACCTTTCAACAGGCGGGATTACATGTACCTTTCAAGACTAGACGCTACTGTAATATCGAAACACAGCAGCCAAAATTGCTCACAGGAAAATACTCAATATGATAATAAATAATTTGCTTCTGGCGATGTTTGTTGAGGGATAAATTAGCCAAGATATAAGGAAGAACAACTCTGTGCGTCTTTGTGCCGTGATATCTTTTACATCCAGCTGAGAGGACAGACAGGGTTTAGTATGTCATCCAAAAGGCAGCACCTCTGACAGTGCGGCATTCCCTCAATACTGGACTGGATTGTCAGCCTAGATTATATCATTTAAAGTCTCTGGAGCAGGACCTGAACCCATGGTATTCTGACTCAGAGGGGTCATTGTCAACGCAGTGCCACACTGACCCAAGAGCAGCAATAACCATAATAATATGGCTAAAACAGGTATGCTGTACCCAATCTGCTATAGTTGCTGGCCTAATCAGAATTCAACATAACTATAATCCTCTGGCTAGCAAGCTGGAGCAGCCAGCCATTTTCAAAGCTTACGATTCCAATTTTGTTTTTATTATTGTCTCAGATTTCAAATTCTTTAGTTGGACACCCTGCAAGAATGTACCGTAGAAGGCAAAGTTACATTCTTGTTTTACAACCTGGGAATAGAGGTCACTTGAGAGAGCACTTGGATGAAATTGTGTGCTGGAGTATTGTATTCATTTTCCATATGTAAAAACAAAGTTAGCATTCTCCAAAAATGGTGCACTGGTTATTTAATACGGAGATAATCATTTTTATTTACACGAGGAGACATAATTAAGAAAATAATTATATTTTGGAATAGATATATTTTTTAAAATTTAGAGTATCCAATTCATTTTTTCCAATTAAGGGGCAATTTAGTGTGGCCAATCGACATACCCAGCACATGTTTGGGTTGTGGGGGCGAAACCCATGCAAACACAGGGAGAATGTGCAAACTCCACACCTAAAGTGACCCAGAACCGGAGTCGAACCTGCGACCTCGGTGCCGTGAGGCAGCAGTGCTAACCCACTACGCCACCGTGTTGCCCTTATATTTTGGAATATAAAATACATTCAGGATAGATGCTAAACTTTCCGAACCCATATGAAATGAAATGAAAATCGCTTATTGTCACAAGTAGGCTTCAATGAAGTTACTGTGAAAAGCCCCTAGTCGCCACATTCCGGCGCCTGTTCGGAGAGGCTGGTACGGGAATCGAACTGTGCTGCTGGCCTGCCTTGGTCTGCTTTAAAAGCCAGCGATTTAGCCCAGTGTGCTAAACCAGCCCCCATATACAGGGGGGCCCTGTTCTCAAACAGACTGTGGGTCGGAGTATTGGCATTAGTGTTGTTGCATTATCTCTGAAGGTTCACTCTCCTTTTGGGTGTTACTCCACACTGGGAATAGAGCAACATTGAATGTATCGATCGATTGGTGCAAGATATATGTCAGAGCAGTAGCACATTAACTCAATCATCAGACTTAAACCCAAGGGACAATGTTCTTCCCTCTCTCCAGCCCCAGCCCCACACAATCCTAACTTCAACCACCAAGGTTACAGCTTCATGCAGAGAAGCCACAGGGATGACTTGACTGCCCAGAAGCAAGAGAGGTTTGAGAACAGTGGCAGAGCTGAACACTGCAATTGCATCAGCCAAAATGATGTGCTCAAACTCACTGTGGGAATTAAACTCACAGCTCGATCCGGAGTGACACCAACTGCGTTAACACTCATGGTTTGACTGAATGTTCATGAAAAGAAAATACTTTAATCTCCTGGTTAAAGTGGAAATAGTGCCTGAGTTGGGAAAACCCACCTTTATGCCTCGCTCGTATCTTTACCCCTCGTGAGACGTGCCATGTCTCCTTGTACTTACCTCCCTCTGCCTTTGTGCAATATATTAACCAGCATCTTTCAGTGGATTATATTCCACTGATCCATACATTCTTCTTCATTGAGTTCATTATTAATTATTTCCTTCTGCATGTTATTTCACAACTTAAAATTATACAGTCATGCACAAAATACTGTCATGTTATTCACCCTGGGGTAACACGGACTGCAACTGGATGCAATTGTACTGTAAAGTAGACACCAAACTTAGACGTTAGTTCAATACGCTCTTTTGAACTTGCTGAGCAGTGCACACAGTTCACTGTGGGTTTGACACTCTACTAATCTAAGCGTGCTAACTATAACTAACTAGACCAGGCTAGCTCTGATCCACATGTAGAAGGTGCTAACTGATATATACACCCTAACTGTCACTACAGTTGTCACCAGTGGAAAGAGGCAGAGTGCTGATGCCTCGTGTGTTTTATAGTGGGAAACCCCCCTCTAGTGTTCTGCCTGGTTATTGGTTGTGTACTGTCCTGTGTGTTGATTGGCTGTACTGGGTGTCTGTCATTGCCTGTCTGTATCTCATTATGTGCATGAGTGCATATCATGACATCCCCCCCTTTTTAAAAAAAAATGTGTCCGTTGCTTAGAGCATATGCGACTGTATGTATATGTATAACTATTTACATTAAATGGTGAGTGAATGAATATGTACATAAAAGGTGTCTAGCGTGCAGATACAGGACAATATTTACAAAAGAAATGTCTATAAGTCCAATCTTTGGGGCTGGCGTCGGATCCTTGTCAACCACCTGAGAGGTGGAGGTGGAGACGACGGCGCCTTGACAGGCGGGATTGCTGCCAGATTGGTGGCCTCATGGTGCGAGGTATCCAGAGGAGGCATAACAACATCTGGAAAAGTAAGACCTGGTGGTGGGCAGGCAACTTTGTGCAGCGCCCTTCTGTTGCGCCTGACAATGGAGCCATCAGCCATACGAACCACAAAAGATCTGGGAGCACCCTGTCGAACAACAACAGCTGGGGCTGACCAGCCTCCATCAGGTAGCTTGATGCGAACAGCATCTTCCGGAGATAGCACAGGCAAATTGGTCGCACGAGCATCGTACTTCAGCTTTTGCCGGTTTCTGAGTTGCTGCACCTTTTGCAGCACTGGGAGGTGATCCAGGTCTGGTAAGTGTATGGCCGGAACAGTCGTCCGCAGATCTCTATTCATAAGGAGTTGTGCCGAAGACATACCGGTGGACAGAGGGGTTGCCCTGTACGCCAACAGCGCAAGGTTCAAGTCAGAAGCAGAGTCCGCAGCCTTGCAGATCAGTTGCTTCACTATATGGACCCCTTTCTCGACCTTCCCGTTTGACTGCAGGCAGTGTGGGCTTGAGGTTGGGTGTTTGAATTGGTACGACTTGCCGAAATCGGACCACTCTTGGCTGTGGAAGCAGGGACCATTGTCATTCATGACAGTGAGTGGAATACCGTGCCTGCCAAATGTCTCCTTGCAGGCCTTGATGACTGTCCTTGATGTGAGGTCTGACAGCTTCACAACTTCTGGGTAACTTGAGAAGTAATCTATGATGAGAACATCGTCATGCCCATTGGCATGAAAAAGGTCGATTCCCACCTTGACCACGGAGAGATCACGATCTCGTGTTACTGGAGTGTTTCTTTTGCCTGAGCAGGCTGGAAGCGCTGGCAGGTCGCACAATTGAGGATGATGTTGGATATGTACTGGTTGATTCCAGGCCAATAGACAGCCTGCCGGGCCCTGCGCCTACACTTTTCGACTCCGAGGTGTCCCTCGTGGATTTGTTTGTGCACTAAGCTCTGCAGGCTGCGAGGAATAACGATATGATCTAGCTGGAGGAGGATCCCCTCAACGACTGTCAGGTCGTCCTTCATATTAAAGAACTGAGGGCATTGCCCTTTTTGCCAACCATTTGCGAGGTGGTGCATTAAACGCTGCAGAAGAGGGTCTTTAGCAGTCTCTTCTCGAATGTTGATCACTCTTTCATCTGATGCCGGGAGGTTGCTGGTACACAGTTGTACCTGCACCTCAATTTGGCAGATGAAGTCAGCCTGTTCACAGGGCGAGGTGATGGAGCATGACAGGGCATCCGCAATTATTAGCTCCTTGCCTGGTGTGTATACTAACTCAAAATCGTACCTGCGGAGTCGAAGGAGAATGCGCTGAAGCCTGGGCGTCATGTCATTCAAGTCCTTATGAATGATATGGACCAATGGTCTGTGGTCAGTCTCCACTGTGAATGTAGGTAGACCGTAGACGTAGTCATGGAACTTTACAATGCCGGTTAGGAGGTCCAGGCACTCTTATTCTATCTGGGCATACCTCTGTTCAGTCGGAGTCATGGCCCTTGACGCATAAGCCACTGGAGCCCAGGACGAGGAGTCATCCTTCTGGAGGAGCACCGCACCAATGCCGTCCTGGCTTGCGTCCGTGGAGATTTTTGTCTCCCTGTCCGGGTCAAAAAACGCTAGTACCGGAGCAGTGGTGAGCTTTACCTTTAGCTAGAGACACTCTGCTTGTTGTGTGGGTAGCCACTGGAATGCAGTGGACTTCTTCACCAGATGCCTGAGAGCCGTGGTGTGTGATACCAGGTTGGGAATGAACTTTCCCAAGAAGTTTACCATACCGAGGAAGCGTAGTACCACCTTTTTATCTTCCGGGGTCGTCATGGCGTTAATGGCCTTGACTTTGTCCGAATCTGGTTGCACACCCTGCTGGGATATCTGGCCGCCCAAGAACTTGATGGATGACATGCCAAAGGAGCACTTGGCCTTGTTCAGCTTGAGGCCGTTTGCATGGACACGTCAAAAGGTGAGATATGTGTTCCTCGGGGGTCGTGGACCATATGATTACATCATCTACGTGGACACGCACACCCTCAATGCCCTCCATCATCTGCTCCATGATCCTGTGGAAGATTTCAGAGGCTGAGACAATGCCGAACAGCATCCGGTTATGATAGTACCTTCCGAAAGGTGTATTGAACGAGCAGAACTTCCTGCTGGATTCGTCCAGTTGTATCTGCCAGAAACCATGAAATGCATCTAGCTTCGTGAAGAATTTGGCATGTGCCATCTCACTGGTCAGTTCCTCCCGCTTCGGGATCGGGTAGTGTTCCCGCATTATGTTCCGGTTAAGATCTTTGGGATCTATGCATATCCGCAACTCTCCTGAGGGCTTCTTCACACAGACCATCGAGCTGACCCAGTCAGTCGGTTCCGTCACTTTGGAGATTATGCCTTGTTTTGGAGCTCCTGTAGCTGTGCCTTTAAAAATTCCTTCAGAGGAGCCGGCACCCGGCGTGGTGCATGGATTACAGGCGCGGCCTCAGGCCTGAGTGAGATCTTTAGCAGTATGGCAGCGTACCCATTCCACTAAACACATCCGGGTATTGCGCCAGGATGTCATCAATGTCAGCCTGAAGATCCACATTGGAAGAGGACATGGTATGGACTCGCTGTACGAAGTTGAGTAGCTTGCAATCATTGGCACCAAGCAGGGATGCCTTGTCAGGCTTGACGATTTCGAATCGCAGTGTGGCATTGATGGTCTTGTTGGAGACAAACAGATGACAAGATCCTAATGCAGTTATGGCATTGCCATTATAATCAAGGAGCTGGCAGGCTGGGGGAAGAATTTTGGGTTGCTTTTGAATGCGGTCAAAATCAGCTTGAGAGATGAGATTGGCTGAAGCACCAGTGTCCAGCTTGAACTGGATGCTGCATTGGTTAACGTGTATGACAGAACGCCATTCATCCGCAGAATCCACATTGAGGATAGATAGGCGTCTTGCTGAATTTGAGGAGGCATATTCATATGCCGTGATGATGCCCATGCGATACGGGGACTCCAGGTAATCGTCTACTGGATCCGTAGTGCTGCCAGGATCAGAATCCAGTAAACCTTGCTGTACACATCAAATGCGTTTGCATTGGAAATGGGATCACTGGCCCTTGACCGGTGGTGCAGACCTGCACAAGGCTGCATAATGTCCAGGCTTCCCACAATTTAAACATCGCCTGCCTTTTGTAGGGCATTGCCGCTTTAAGTGGGCGGTGCCACAGTTCTCACGACGTTGACGTTGTTACGCTCCGTGCGTCGTCGCACATGCGCAGTGCGGTCAGCCGACATTCCCACTTGCGCAGTTTGGTCTTCGGCCGCTTCATTCTCCCGTTCGTGGTGCGCATGCATGGGAGCCCGGCAAAAGCGCGCAAAATGGCCACCTTCATCGATACTGAAGCGCTGCATCCGGGCGATGGCCTGTACACTCTCTGCCTCGTGGGAGGCAAGTTGTTTCTGTTCTGCCGATTTGAAACGGGAGTACCGATTTCTCTCCTGTTCATGCACTTTACACGTCTCGATTGCGACTGGCAGGGTCATGTTTTTTATTTTGAGGAGCTGCTCCCGCAAAGAATCGAAGTGGATCCCCAAACACGATCTGATCCCTGATGATGGAATCAGCGGTGCCACCATAGTTGCAGGACTGCGCTAATATACGGAGATGAGTTATAAAGGGTTGGAAAGGTTCATCCTTACCCTGAAGGTGTTGCTGGAAGACATAGCGCTCAAAGCTCTTGTTCGTTTCGACTTCACAGTGACTGTCAAATTTAGCTAAAACGGTCTTGAATTTGGTCTTATCCTCGCCATCAGCAAAAGTGAGCGAGTTGAAAATTTGGATGGCTTGCTCCCCCACAGGTGATAGGAGCAGCGCGATTTTTCTGGCATCGGGCGCATCCTCGAGGCCCGAGGCCTCAATGTAGAGAAGGAACCTCTGCTTGAAGACCCACCAGTTGGCGCCGAGATTGCCGGAGATCCGTAGCTGTGGAGGGGCCTGGATCTTCTCCATGCCGCTGAAGGCACTCGCTGGTCGTCACTGAATCACTCGAGGTAAACCACTTAGATAAAGTAGACTACTGGTACCATGTCATGTTATTCACCCTGGGTAACACGGACTGTAACTGGATGCAGTTGTACTGTAAAGTCGACACCAAACTTAGACATTAGTTCAATACATTTTATTGAACTTCTGGAGCAGTGCACACAGCTTGCTGTGGGTTAACACTCTACTAATCTAAGTGTGCTAACTATAACTAACTAGACCAGACTAGCTCTAAGCCACGTGTAGAAGGTGCGAACTGATATATACACCCTGACTGTCACTACAGTTGTCACCAGTGGAAAGAGGCTGAGTGTTGATGCCTCGTGTGTTTTATAGTGGGAAACCCCCCGCCAGTGTTCTGCCTGGTTATTGGTTGTGTTCTGTCATGTGTGTTGATTGGCTGTACTGGGTGTCTGTCACTGCCTGTCTGTATCTCATTATGTGCATGAGTGCATATCATGACAAATACATTCATTGTATCATATTAATGTGATGTATTTATACACTGTATAGCTGTGACAAGCAGTAGATAACTCTGATTGGTGTGTCTCTGTATTTGCTTTGTTGATGAGCATTGTGCAGGTCAAGGAGTCACAGCCTGAGTGAGAGAGATACAGACCGAGTGAGAATTTGGTAATTTGGTGCAGTGAGGTAACCAGGAAAGGTAAGTGGTTAATCTAATTTTGCTGTTTTTCAGTTAAAAGTGCAGTGTAGATTAGTGTCTGATTGGCTGAAGCTGCCCCCACCCTAACTGCTGAGAGGCAGTTATCTGGCAGTCACCTGAGGCCTGTTAAGGGGCACAAAGGTACACATTGTTTTCTTCTCTTTGAAGTTTTAGTGTGAGTCATCCTAAAGTCTGTATAAAAGACAGACAGAAAGCACACATTAGTAAGCATTGCGCAGATCAAGGAGTCACAGCCTGAGTGAGAGAGATATAGGCCGAGTGAGAATTTGGTAATTTGGTGCAGTGAGGTAATTCGGTGAAGAGTGGGAAAAGGTGCTTTTTCCCTACTGTTTTGTTCTCTCTCTTTCTTCGGGCCTAATTTCGGGAGCCATTCGGAGGAGGAGGAGCAGTCTCTGTGAGTATAAAAACCTAACGGTAACTTCCTGTTTTCCAGTTGTTTTTTTTTTCCAAAAGTGACGTCAGAGGGAAGCTGTGATCTGAGTGGTTGATAGCAAATCTGCCCCAAATTTAAAAAAACACAGCTAAACTCATAAACTTAAATTAAACGAATTAATTAATTAGTGATGGCTGGTCAGGTGATGTGCTTGAGCTGCTTGATGTGGGAGCTGGCAGATCCCATTGCGAGCTGCAGCGATCCCATCTGCAGTAAGTGTTGGCTGCTCGAAGAGCTCCGGCTCAGAGTTGATGAGCTGGAGTCTGAGCTTCAATCACTGAGGCACATCCGGGAGGGGGAGACTTACGTGGACACTGTGTTTCAGGAGGCAGTCACACCTGTCAGAGTAAGTAGTTTGAATCCTGCCAGTGACCAGGGACAGCAGGGTGTGACTACAAGTCAGGCAGGTAAAGGGAACCAGCAGTCAGGAACTCAGGAGCCTCAGCCCTTGACCCTGTTCAACAGGTATGAGGCACTTGCTCCCTGTGTGGATGGCGAAGAGGGCTGCAGGGAGGATGAGTCAGCTGACCAAGGCACCATGGTTCAGCAGGCCATTCAAGGGGAGGGAGTAAATAGGCAAGTTGTAGTTGTAGGGGATTCTATTATCAGGGGGATAGATAGTATCCTTTGTGAGCAGGATAAAGAGTCCCGCATGGTATGTTGCCTGCTCGGTGCTAGGGTGCGGGACATCTCTGACCGGCTTGAAAAGATACTGGAGAGGGAGGGGGAGGATCCAGTTGTTGTGGTCCATGTCGGTACCAACAACATAGGCAAGTCTAGGAAAGAGGACCTGTTTAGAGATTATAAAGAGCTAGGATTCAAATTAAAAAACAGGTCCTCAAGGGTCATAATCTCCGGATTACTGCCCGAGCCACGTGCAAATTGGCATAGGGAGGCAAGAATCAGGGAAGTTAACACGTGGCTGAAAGTGGTGTGGGAAAGAGGGGTTCTTTTTCATGGGACACTGGCATCAGTTTTGGGACAGGGGGGACCTATACCGTTGGGATGGATATCCACCTGAACCGAGCTGGGACCATTGTTCTGGCGAAAAGAATAAATAGGGTGGTCAATAGGACTTTAAACTAAAGATTGGGGGGGAAGGGAAAGTCAGGGAACCAAGAGGTGAAGTAATCAGTGGGAAGCGTAGCTGCTTAGGAATACAAAAATGCACGAAAAGACAAAACTCAGGAGAGGTTACGATAGTCCCCATCCCACAAAATATGACACAGTGTATGGAAAGGCTCAGTAAACCAAGGTCCACCACACTAAGAAAACAAAAAGGGACGGTCAATAGAGAATTAAAGGTGCTATATTTAAATGCGCGCAGTGTACAGAACAAGGTAGATGAGCTTGTGGCCCAGATTGTGACTGGCAGGTATGATGTGGTAGGCATCACAGAGACATGGTTGCAGGGGGTTCAGGACTGGCATTTAAACATCCAGGGATTCACAACCTATCGAAAAGACAGGGAGGTGGGCATAGGGGGCGGGGTTGCCTTGTTAATTAGGAATGAAATTAAATCAATAGCACTAAATGACATAGGGTCAGATGATGTGTGGGTAGAGTTGAGGAACCACAAAGGCAAAAAAACCATAATGGGAGTTATGTACAGGCCTCCTAACAATGGCCAGGACCGGGCGCACAAAATGCACCACGAAATAGAAAGGGCATGTCAGAAAGGCAAGGTCACAGTGATCATGGGGGACTTCAATATGCAGGTGGACTGGGTAAATAATGCTGCCAGTAGACCCAAGGAAAGGGAATTCATTGAATGTTTCCAGCAGGGCTTTTTGGAACAGCTTGCGATGGAGCCCACGAGGGAACAGGCCATTCTGGACTTAGTGTTATGTAATGAGCCAGACTTGATTAAAGATCTTAAAGTAAGGGAGCACTTAGGAGGCAGTGATCATAATATGGTAGAATTCAATCTCCAATTTGAAAGAAAGAAGGTAGAATCAGATGTAAAGGTGTTACAGTTAAATGAAGGTAACTACAGGGGCATGAGGGAGGAACTGACGAAAATCGACTGGGAGCAGAGCCTAGTGGGAAAGACAGTAGAACAGCAATGGCAGGAGTTTCTGGGAGTAATTGAGGACACAGTACAGAGGTTCATCCCAAAGAAAAGAAAGGTTATCAGAGGGGGGATTAGGCAGCCATGGCTGACAAAGGAAGTTAGGGAATGCATCAAAGCAAAAGAGAAAGCCTATAATGTGGCAAAGAGTAGTGGGAAGTCAGAAGATTGGGAAGGCTACAAAAACAAACAGAGGATAACAAAGAGAGAAATAAGGAAAGAGAGGATCAAATATGAAGGTAGGCTAGCCAGTAACATTAGGAATGATAGTTGTGATGAACGGTTACTGCCTTATCATCATGTAAGGTGATGTCCCCTTTAAGACCAGGCTTGGAACCCTGGGGAGTCCGCCTCTGGCTCCGCCCATCTGGGAGCCATACATAAAGGCCTGCCTCATGGTCTGTATAGCAGTCAGCTCTCGTCCAAATCTGTAGCATAGTTATTAGCCTAATAAAGCCTTCTTTACAGTTTAATCTCTAAGCATCATTATTGAGGGTATCTCAATTTATTAGGCTAAACTAGATTCAGGATGGACGCAGGCCTAAAACCAGAGAAGCTCAATCTGGAAGCACGAACGCCGGAGGCAAAGGAAATTTTTAAATACTGGCTGCGGTGCTTCGAGGCCTACCTGGACTCCGCAAAGACTCCCATCCTGGGGCCACGCAAGCTGCGTCTACTCCACGCCCGTGTGAGTCACAGAATCTCCGTCACGCTCGAAAAGGCGACGACTTATGAGGAAGCGATTGAGTTGCTCCGCAAGCGGTTTGTCAAACCCGTCAATGAGGTGCACGCCCAGCATCTGCTCTCTACCTGCCGGCAGCGCTCGGGGGAATCGCTCGATGAGTTTGTTGAGAAACTCACCACGCTGGCCAGGGACTGTGACCATCAGGATGTGACAGGGGAAGTCCATATGAACCTGCACATCAGAGATTCTTTCGTGTCCGGCATCCGCTCGACCTACATCCGGCAGCGACTGCTCGAAAACGGGGCAAAAGACCTCCAGGAGACGCTAACGCTCGCCTCCTCGCTGGAGGTGGCCCGACATAACTTGGGTACGTACCCCGCGGACTCTGCCAGCCCCCCCCGGACTTCCTCAGACTCGCCCGTATTACAGGCCTGCGCCACGCAGCGACCCGCTCACCATGGGGGCACACCTTGCTACATCTGCGGGCAAGGCCAGCACCCACGCCCACGCTGCCCAGCCCGCTCCGCGATCTGCAGCGACTGCGGGAAGAAAGGGCACTTTGCGAGGGTCTGGCTGGCCAGACCCAGGGGCCAGAAAAACAAAGAACAGCCGGCCCGAAAATCAGGCTCTCAGGCCCGCAATGCTGCTGCGCACCGACCCAACACGTCCTCTTCTGACGCGTCATCAGCGTCGTGCGAATCATGGGAGCGGCCATCTGGTCGGCGGCCATCTTCTCGACCCGACACGTGCGACCAACGACAGCGGCCATTTTACGACTCCGACTACCCGCGACTGGGTGCGATCACCCTCGATCAAACTCGGCCAAAACACCTGCAGAACTCCATGATGCAGGTCCAGGTCAACAGGCACGACACTGCATGCCTCTTCGACTCCGGGAGCACGGAGAGCTTTATCCACCCTGAAACGGTAAGGCGCTGCTCCCTACGCACCCATCCCACATCCCAAACCATAGCCCTCGCATCTGGGTCCCACTCGGTACAAATCACGGGGTACTGTATTGCGGATCTCTCGATCCAGGGTGCCAAATACATCTGTTTCAAATTTTATATCCTCCCTCACCTCTGTGCCCCCCTGCTGCTCGGACTGGATTTCCAGTGCAGCCACCGAAGCCTGATACTGAAGTTCGGCGGACCCTTGCCCCCCCTCACGGTGTGCTGCCTTGCGACACTGAAAGTCGCACCCCCCTCGCTATTCGCTAACCTCATTCCCGACTGTAAGCCCGTCACCACCAGGAGCCGGCGCTACAGTGCCCAAGATATGGCTTTTATCAAGTCAGAGGTCCAGCGGTTGCTGGGAGAGGGGGTCATCGAGGCTAGCAACAGCCCTTGGAGAGCGCAAGTGGTGGTAGTCCGGTCCGGGGAGAAGAAACGGATGGTCGTGGATTATAGCCAGACCATAAACCGATTCACGCAGCTTGATGCGTACCCCCTTCCTCGCATCGCAGAAATGGCAAATCGGATCGCCCAATACCGAGTCTTTTCCACGGTCGATCTCAAATCTGCCTACCACCAGCTCCCCATCCGACCAAAAGACCGCCCCTATACTGCCTTCGAAGCAGCCGGCCGGCTCTTCCACTTCCTCAGGGTCCCCTTTGGTGTCACAAATGGGGTCTCCGTCTTTCAAAGGGCGATGGACCAAATGGTGGACCAGTACGGTTTGCGGGCTACATACCCGTACTTGGACAATGTCACCATCTGCGGCCATGATCAGCAGGACCATGACGCTAACCTCAAAAAGTTCCTCCAGACCGCCCGAGCCCTTAACCTGACCTATAACGAGGGCAAATGCGTTTTCCACACCACCCGGCTGGCCATCCTCGGCTATGTCGTGGAAGACGGGGTCCTAGGTCCCGACCCCGAACGCATGCGCCCCCTTAAGGAACTCCCTCTCCCCCGCTGTCTCAAGGCCCTCAAACGGTGCTTGGGGCTTTTCTCCTATTACGCCCAGTGGGTCCCCAAGTATGCGGACAAAGCCCGCCCACTCCTAAAGACCACCACTTTTCCCCTCTCGGCTGAGCCTCAATTGGCCTTCAACCGCATCAAGGCCGACATCATCAAGGCGCCATGCACGCGGTGGACGAAACCATCCCTTTCCAGGTAGAGAGCGATGCATCAGACATCGCCCTGGCTGCTACCCTCAATCAAGGAGGCAGACCAGTAGCGTTCTTCTCCCGAACCCTCACCGCCTCCGAGATTCGACACTCTGCAGTCGAAAAGGAGGCACAAGCCATTGTGGAGGCTGTGCGGTGCTGGAGACACTACCTCGCCGGTAGGAGGTTTACCCTCGTCACCGACCAACGGTCGGTCGCCTATATGTTCGATAACACGCAACGGGGCAAAATAAAAAACGATAAAATTTTGAGGTGGAGGATCGAACTCTCCACCTACTCGTACGATATCAAGTATCGTCCAGGGGAGCTCAACGAGCCCCCAGATGCCCTGTCCCGCGGCACATGCGCCAATGCGCAGGAGGACCGCCTGCAAGCCATCCACAATGACCTCTGCCACCCGGGGGTTACCCGGCTCGTCCATTTCATCAAGTCCCGCAACCTACCTTACTCAACCAAGGAGGTCAAGGCCATGGTCAGGGCCTGCCAGGTCTGTGCGGAGTGCAAACCACACTTCTATCGGCCAGACAAGGTTCGGCTCATGAAGGCCTCGGGCCCCTTTGAGCGACTGAGCGTGGACTTCAAGGGGCCCCTCCCGTCCACTAACCGTTATGCCTATTTCCTCACCATCATCGATGAGTTCTCCCGTTTCCCATTCGCCATTCCCTGCACCGACATGACCTCAGACACGGTGATTAAGGCACTGCACAGCATCTTCACCCTGTTCGGTTTCCCTGCTTATATCCACAGCGACCGGGGTACATCATTCATGAGCGATGAACTGCGTCAGTATCTGCTCAGCAAAGGCATCGCCTCGAGCAGAACGACCAGCTATAACCCACGGGGAAACGGGCAGGTGGAGAGGGAGAACGCGACCGTGTGGAAGGCTGTCCTTCTGGCCCTGCGGTCGAGAAATCTCCCAACCACCCGCTGGCAGGAGGTCCTACCCGATGCCCTACACTCCATAAGGTCACTCCTCTGCACGGCCACAAATGAGACCCCTCATGAGCGATTGTTTCTCTTCCCCAGGAAGTCTACCTCCGGGGTCTCGCTTCCACCTTGGCTGACGGCTCCGGGACCTGTTGTTCTCTGGAGGCACGCGAGGAGCTATAAAACGGACCCCCTAGTTGAAAAGGTCCGACTGCTCCACGCCAACCCCAGTTACGCCTACGTGGAGTACTCCGACGGCAGGCAAGATACGGTTTCCCTCCAGGATCTGGCGCCCGCTGGATCCTCCACCACAGACGCCCCTTCCCGCGCCGCTCCCCTGCAGGACCCGTCGCCCCCTACCACACACCCCCTTCCGGCCCTACCACCCGTTGGTGAGCTCCTACCGTGCGCCCCCCCTTGCACACCCCGCCGGCGCCGGCTCCGCTACCCCCGGCCCTGCCTAGTTCCTCTGCCCCGACCCGGACCGAAGCTCCGACCGCTGTGCTCCCGGATGTGCCCTCAACCGGGACACCCGTGCCCGCCGCACCACCGCCCGAACTGAGGAGATCGAGGAGGACGTTCCGGCCGCCGAGACGGATGGACCTATGATGGCACTTCACCCCCGCCGGACTCCTTTTTAAACAGGGGGTGAATGTGATGAACGGTTACTGCCTTATCATCATGTAAGGTGATGTCCCCTTTAAGACCAGGCTTGGAACCCTGGGGAGTCCGCCTCTGGCTCCGCCCATCTGGGAGCCATACATAAAGGCCTGCCTCATGGTCTGTATAGCAGTCAGCTCTTGTCCAAATCTGTAGCATAGTTATTAGCCTAATAAAGCCTTCTTTACAGTTTAATCTCTAAGCATCATTATTGAGGGTACCTCAATAGTAAAAGTTTCTTTAAATACATTAAAAACAAACGGGAGGCAAAAGTTGACATTGGGCCGCTCCAAAATGACGCTGGTAATTTTGTGATGGGAGACAAGGAAATAGCTGAGGAACTAAATAAGTACTTTGCGTCAGTCTTCACAGTAGAAGACATGAGTAATATCCCAACAATTCCAGAGAGTCAGGGGGCAGAGTTGAATATGGTAGCCATCACAAAGGAGAAAGTGCTAGAGAAACTAAGAGGTCTAAAAATTGATAAATCTCCGGGCCCAGATGGACTACATCCTAGAGTTCTAAAGGAGATAGCTGAAGAAATAATGGAGGCGTTAGTTATGATCTTTCAAAAGTCACTGGAGTCAGGGAAAGTCCCAGAGGATTGGAAAATCGCTGTTGTAACCCCCCTGTTCAAGAAGGGAACAAGGAAAAAGATGGAAAATTAGAGGCCAATTAGCCTAACCTTGGTTGTTGGCAAGATTCTGGAATCCATTGTTAAGGATGAGATTTCTAAATTCTTGGAAGTGCAGGGTCAGATTAGGACAAGTCAGCATGGATTTAGTAAGGGGAGGTCGTGCCTGACAAACCTGTTAGAGTTCTTTGACGAGATAACAAATAGGTTAGACCAAGGAGAGCCAATGGATGTTATCTATCTTGACTTCCAAAAGGCCTTTGATAAGGTGCCTCACGGGAGACTGCTGAGTAAAATAAGGGCCCATGGTATTCGAGGCAAGGTACTAACATGGATTGACGATTGGCTGTCAGGCAGAAGGCAGAGAGTTGGGATAAAAGGTTCTTTTTCGGAATGGCAACTGGTGACGAGTGGTGTCCCGCAGGGTTCAGTGTTGGGGCCACAGCTGTTCTCTTTATATATTAACGATCTAGATGACGGGACTGGGGGCATTCTGGCTAAGTTTGCCGATGATACAAAGATAGGTGGAGGGGCATGTAGTATGGAGGAGGTGGGGAGGCTGCAGAAAGATTTAGACAGTTTAGGAGAGTGGTCCAAGAAATGGCTGTTGAAATTCAACGTGGGCAAGTGCGAGGTCTTGCACTTTGGAAAAAAGAATAGAGGCATGGACTATTTTCTAAACGGTGACAAAATTCATAATGCTGAAGTGCAAAGGGACTTGGGAGTCCTAGTCCAGGATTCTCTAAAGGTAAACTTGCAGGTTGAGTCTGTAATTAAGAAAGCAAATGCAATGTTGTCATTCATCTCAAGAGGCTTGGAATATAAAAGCAGGGATGTACTTCTGAAGCTTTATAAAGCATTAGTTAGGCCCCATTTAGAATACTGTGAGCAATTTTGGGCCCCACACCTCAGGAAGGACATACTGGCACTGGAGCGGTTCCAGCGGAGATTCACGCGGATGATCCCAGGAATGGTAGGCCTAACATACGATGAACGTCTGAGGATCCTGGGATTATATTCATTGGAGTTTAGGAGGTTGAGGGGAGATCTAATAGAAACTTACAAGATAATGAATGGCTTAGATAGGGTGGATGTAGGGAAGTTGTTTCCATTAGCAGGGTAGACTAGGACCCGGGGGCACAGCCTTAGAATAAAAGGGAGTCACTTTAGAACAGAGATGAGGAGAAATTTCTTCAGCCAGAGAGTGGTGGGTCTGTGGAATTCATTGCCACAGAGGGCGGTGGAGGCCAGGACGTTGAGTGTCTTTAAGACAGAAGTTGATAAATTCTTGATTTCTTGACGAATTAAGGGCTATGGAGAGAGAGCGGGTAAATGGAGTTGAAATCAGCCATGATTGAATGATGGAGTGGACTCGATGGGCCGAATGGCCTTACTTCCGCTCCTATGTCTTATGGTCTTATGGTCTTTTGGAGGAGCTAGAATCACATATACGCACATACCCTGCAAACTTCCTTCAGTAATGGGAGGGCTTGCTTAATCCTTTTCATGATATATTTAAGGTTTTCTTCCATCAAATGTCATGACATTAAAATGTGCATTCTAACGGAAGAGCACATCTCTGATATTGCTTCCCCTAGTGTCTGGATAATGCTCACATGCCAGCAGCTGGAGGAGGAAAAAGGGGTTAAGACAGATAGATTATGAGAGTAAACTTGCTCAGAATATAAAAACAGATAGTAAAAGTTTTTACAAATATATAAAACAAAAGAGTGGCTAAGGTAAATATTGGTCCTTTAGAGGATGAGAAGGGAGATTTAATAATGGGAGATGAGGAAATGGCTGAGGAACTGAACAGGTTTTTTGGGTTGGTCTTCACAGTGGAAGACACAAATAACATGCCAGTGACTGATGGAAATGAGGCTATGACAGGTGAGGACCTTGAGAGGATTGTTATCACCCAGGAGGTCGTGATGGGCAAGCTAAAGGGGCTAAAGGTAGACAAGTCTTCTGGCCCTGATGGAATGCATCCCAGAGTGCTAAAAGAGATGGCTAGGGAAATTGCAAATGCACTCGTGATAATTTACCAAAATTCACTCGACTCTGGGGTGGTCCCGGCGGATTGGAAATCAGCAAACGTGACACCACTGTTTAAAAAAGGAGGTAGGCAGAAGCGGGTAATTATAGGCCAGTGAGCTTAACTTCGGTAGTAGGGAAGATGCTGGAATCTATCATCAAGGAAGAAATAGCGAGGCATCTGGATGGAAATTGTCCCATTGGGCAGACGCAGCATGGGTTCATAAAGGGCAGGTCGTGCCTAACAAATTTAGTGGAATTTTTTGAGGACATTACCAGTGCGGTAGATAACGGGGAGCCAATGGATGTGGTATATCTGGATTTCCAGAAAGCTTTTGACAAGGTGCCACACAAAACGTTGCTGCATAAGATAAAGATGCATGGCGTTAAGGGTAAAGTAGTAGCATGGATAGAGGATTGGTTAATTAATAGAAAGCAAAGAGTGGGGATTAATGGGTGTTTCTCTGGTTGGCAATCAGTAACTAGTGATGTCCCTCAGGGATCAGTGTTGGGCCCACAATTGTTCACAATTTACATAGATGATTTTGAGTTGGGGACCAAGTGCAATGTGTCCAAGTTTGCAGACGACACTAAGATGAGTGGTAAAGCAAAAAGTACAGAGGATACCGGAAGTGTGCAGAGGGATTTGGATAGGTTAATTGAATGGGCTAGGGTCTGGCAGATGGAATACAATGTTGACAAATGTGAGGTTATCCATTTTGATAGGAATAACAGCAAAAGAGATTATTATTTAAATGATAAAATATTAAAACATGCTGCTGTGCAGGAAGACCTGGGTGTGCTAGTGCATGAGTCGCAAAAAGTTGGTTTACAGGTGCAACAGGTGATTAAGAAGGCAAATAGAGTTTTGTCCTTCATTGCTAGAGGTATGGAGTTTAAGACTAGGGAGGTTATGCTGCAATTGTATAAGGTGTTAGTGAGGCCACACCTGGAGTATTGTGTTCAGTTTTGGTCTCCTTACCTGAGAAAGGACATACTGGTGCTGGAGGGTGTGCAGAGGAGATTCACTAGGTTAATCCCAGAGTTGAGGGGGCTGGATTACGAAGAGAGGCTGAGTAGACTGGGACTGTACTCGTTGGAATTTAGAAGGATGCGGGGGGATCTTATATGAAGGGAATAGATAGGATAGATGCAGGCAGGTTGTTTCCACTGGTGGGTGAAAGCAGAACTAGGGGGCATAGCCTCAAAATAAGGGGAAGTAGATTTAGGACTGAGCTTAGGAGGAACGTCTTCACCCAAAGGGTTATGAATCTATGGAATTCCTTGCCCAGTGAAGCAGTTGAGGCTCCTTCATTAAACACACTGTTGCTATCACGTGATGCAGAACCAGCAAGAATGTATTCCCAGATACTAACACTGCTCCTCTTTCCTTCATTAGTGCAATGACAACAATTAACATTTATACAACAGGTCCCTGATAGGTTATTTCAATATATATATATATATCTATACAATTCAGTAAGACAGTCTCTACGGTGGATGTTTATTCCTCTTTGGCAGAATTCGGTGTTCTTGAACTTGGCTACTTGTAACCTCAGAAATATCCTCTTTCCTTACTGTAGGCGGTACTTCATAGAACATACAGTGCAGAATGAGGCCATTCAGCCCATCATGTGTGCACCGACCCACTTAAGCCCTCACTTCCACCCTATCCCCGCAACCCAATCACCCGTCCTAACTGTTTTGGACACTAAGATCAATTTAGCATGGCCAGTCCACCTAAGCTGCACGTCTGTGGACTGTGGGAGGAAACCGGAGCACCCGGAGGAAGCCCACGCAGACACGGGAAGAACGTGCAGACTCCTCACAGACAGTGACCCAACGGGGAATCGAACCTGGGATCCTGGTGCTGTGAAGCAACAGTACTAGCCACTTGTGCTACCGTGCTGCCCTTGTGCTACCATGCTGCCATGAATAGGTATTTCAGTGTCTGTCACTATAGGTATTGAAAAATCCCAAAGATGCTCAAAGGTGCACGTAAGGACAGGAGTGGACTGTGGGCACAAACAGATAATCTGCCAATCCATATATGAGGAAGAGCTCAGAGGACTGATGGGGGAGGGAGCAGAATCAAAGGTTTCATGCTGGGTTATGCAGGGAGGGGTGGAATTAGAGGCCTCCTGGTGGGAGGAGGAATTGGAGAATAGGTGCTGGAATCAGAAGCCTCATGGTGGGGCAGTTGTTGTGACAAATATAAATTTCTTTACCCGTCAGTCTGGCCTCAATAAAAGTCGAGATGGATTTGCAGGTACAGCATTAGTTATTTAATTTGACTTGCAAGCCTGATTCATTTCACAGAGGCACAGGACACAGGACTAGTCTCCTAGACCCTTGGAAAATGAATGAAGAAGGAGACAAAGGAATTTCTGCAAATACATTCAAATGGCATCAAGTTTCACATACACGATTCCCATAGGTCATCCTATACCCCTCCTGACCTGGCCATACATCCTGATTGGCTCACTTCTCATCCCTTCCTCTGGCCCCCTATTACCCAGCATCCTTTTCTCCTCCTTTGCTGGACACACCTCCTCCTTGCTTTGCCATGCGGTCTGAAATCCTTTGTCTGTGAACTCACCAGGATGAGACTGGCCTATCTCTACATTACAGTAACTAATATCTCTAAAGTAACTATTTTATATCACACTCGTCAGTTGTGGTATTAGAGCTATTAGCGGAAAGAATTGGAGGAATGGGGATAGATTCGAGGCTAGGGGATACAGAGGGAGCAAGCAGGACGGGTTCAGAGACCGGAGGAGGGAATCAGATTCACTAGGGGAGTGTCCAATTCCAATTTCGGGTGGGGTCTGAATTCAGGAGCTGTGTCCAAAAGCCCAGGGTCTGGATTCTCCGCCCTCCGACGGCGAAATTGCGTTCGGCGACGGTGCGGAGAATCCTTTTTGGCGCCGAAATCAGGAGCGTTGCCTGTTTTTAAATTCTCCACCCCCAAAAATCGTCATACTAGTGCAGTACACCGTGCCATTGCCTGAGGCCCGCCACGCAATGGTCCGTCCCTGACCGGCCAAATTCCCGACGGTGTGGGGCTCGCATGGTCCCACCATACGGGTTCCTCACATGGCGGCTGCGGCTCAGTCCAGGGCCGCCACAGTCGGGGGAGGCCGATTGGCGGGCAGGGGGTGCTTCATTTGGGGCTGGGGGCAATGTGTGCGGGCGGTCCGGAGCACGTGCGGCCTATGCGGAGCACTATTTTGTCAGTCCAGGTCTGCGGGCTGAGTCCGCCATGGAGCCCAGCGCGGCCGCTGCATGCCTCCACCATGCACAAGCGCAGCTTCTGACGCGGAAGTGCGGGGAGCCATATCGGCAGCTAGATCTGTGAGCTCTACGATGGCTGCCTGCTAGCCCCCAGCAAACGGGGAATCTGTGGTCTTTTGACGCCAGTTTTCCTGGTGTAAAAGACCACAATTATCCCGACAGCGTGGAGACTTAGTCCCAAAAACAGAGAATCCAGCCCCACAACTTCTAAATTCACCATATTATTGTCTTGATAAACCTATCGGATTTCCTGCTGTTTTCAAAATTTGCCTGACCAGAGTTAAAGTTAGCAGGTAGAGTGAAAAAAGGCCTGAAGTCTGTTAAGTTCAAAGTTCAAACACATTTCCTCAAAGGGGACCACAATGACCTCCACCATGGGGTCAAAACCTGCAGGCATTCTTATCCTCCTTCAGTTTTTTCACTGGAACAGAATGTGACATTTTGATAACTGTACTGAACTGTAAGGGTTAATGTGATGTCCAAATCAACCACTAGATGGAGTTAGATGCAGAACTATTTCAGGCATCGATGCTAAGCTTTAAGGGTGAGAGGTTGATGAGAAGGCTAAAATACAGACTGTAGGAAAGATAGTGTGAGTGAGAGCAGATCATAGTTATTGTATTGGTATGGAGATTATTAGTAGAGGAGTGTAGATTGTAAGCTTATTATCAACTGTTTATTATATAGGAGTAAGTGTCGAATCCAATTAAGTAGTGTAAATAAATATTTAGCTTTGTTCAATATAAAAGATAGTTGTGGTCTATGTGAACATTACACTAACCATCCTCGGTTAGAACTACAAGGAACACCACGCAGAAGTGAGTCATTTAACCTCTCAACCCTCTACTGCCACTCAATGAAGTCAGATGAGTAAATTGTGTCCTTACTCCATATCACTGTCTTTGCCCTATTTCCCTTAATATCTTTGTTTAACAGAAATCTCTCAGACTTAAAATTAACAATGATTGTGTATCATCCTCTTTTTAATATTCTATCATGGGGTGGCTAGGCCAGCATTTATTGCCCATCCTTAATTACTCCTGCAGAAAGGAGATCCAGGTTTTTGATCCAGCAACAGTGAAAAACAGCAATATATTTCCAAATCAGGATGGCGCGTGATTTGGAAAGGAACTAGCAAGTGGCAGTGTTCACATGCGTCTGCTGCCCTTGTTCTGCTTGGTCAGGGTTTTTCAAAATGCAGGTCGCGACCTGCGAGTGGGCCACGGGCGGGTGTCTGGAGCAATTGGTCACTGCGTTCCTACCGTGGTCCCGATCGCGAGAGAAGCGCCCAACAGTCGCTAGTGCCATTTTGATTGAAAATAGCAGCAGTTACAGCCTTATAAATGAGCACAAAATGAGGCTGTTTGCAGTCTTCCAGCAATTAGCGTTAGCACTGAACAGGTCACATGCCCTGCATGTACACTTGAAGTCAAGCGCCTTGTATGTATGTCTGTACTTTTGCCGCCAAATCACGGAGGACAGCTTCTTCCATTTTCCAGCTGTTGGCAAGCAAGGCAAGCGGACTATGAAGATGAATGATTTTGTTACAAGAAAAAGGTGGCCAGGGACACAAATAGCCAGTGGACCTACTGGCCAGGATCTCACAACGGAATCTGCTGGAGAGAGCTGGTCAGGAGAGTCCAGGGCAGGACAGAGCAGTGTTAGTGTTACCTCTGTTCAGAGCTCCAGGGTCTCTGGTAAACAGCCTACAAAGAAGAAACTGAAGTCAGGAACAAAATTGTATAAAAATAATATTTTGACGAATGGTTTTGTCAATTGTGCCAATGCAAATAAGAATGCAAAGTCCAAATGTGTTAAATCCAGGGAAGAACTAACAAATGAGAGGATAAGTTTCAGATTTTGAAAGCGAAGTGGTGGGTGAAAAATTCCTTTTGAGGGTAAGACCCCAGAGTCAGTTATTAACTCACAATTGGCTTCAAATGAAAAAACATCGCTGCTGTACCTGACCTGTGACAGCACATTAAAAACATGCTAAAAGCCCCCGGGAGTATCCAGTGTTGCGCAAAACAAGCATTTTATAGCTATTGCCTTCATGAAGACCTACATGTGTGAGGCTTGATTTTCTGTTCTCACAAAGGTGCAGACGGCACAAAGGAACTGGCTGATGTCTGCCCCTGATATGTGCATTGCCCTCTCCAGTGAATCTGATTGGGGTGAGTTGAGGAGGACCAAGCAAGCTCCCCGCTTGCATTAGAGGTAAACGAACATGGCATGTGTCGCGATGTCAGCCGCCATAGACCATGAAGGTCGGCCGGCATGGGTCCCAAAGGTTGGCAAAACTGGGTTCCGGAAAAAAAAGTTTGAAAAACATTATTCTAGGTGGTAGAGGTCACATGTTTAGAAGTCGCTATCAAAGGTGCCTTGAGTGCATAAACTAGTATAGCAGAGGGGTGGATACCGGAACAATAGGTCAAAAGGTGAAAAAATTGAGGGAGAACTGGGGAATATGGCCAGTATGGCTCTGAGGAAGAGCAGACAAGGAGATGTTGCTGAAAACAGCGAGACTAGTGGCCTGAAGTGCATATGTTTTAATGCAAGAAGTATAACAGGCAAGGCAGATGAACTTAGAGCTTGGATTAGTACTTGGAACTATGATGTTGTTGCAATTACAGAGACCTGGTTGAGGGAAGGACAGGATTGGCAGCTAAACGTTCCAGTATTCAGATGTTTCAGGCGGGATAGAGCGGAATGTAAAAGGGGTGGAGGAGTTGCGCTACTGGTTCGGGAGAATATTGTAGCTGTACTGTGGGAGGGCACCTCAGAGGGCAGCGAGGCTATATGGGTAGAGATCAGGAATAAGAAGGGTGCAGTCACAATGTTGGGGGTTTACTACAGGCCATCCAACAGCCAGCGGGAGATAGAGGAGCAGATAGGTAGACTGATTTTGGAAAGGAGTAAAAGCAACAGGGTTGTTGTGATGGGAGACTTTAACTTCCCCAATATTGACTGGGACTCACTTAGTGCTAGGGGCTTGGACGGGGCAGGGTTTGTAAGGAGCATCCAGGAGGGCTTCTTAAAACAATATGAAGCTAGTCCAACAAAGGAAGTGGCTGTACTGGACTTGGTATTGGGGATTGAGCCCGGCCAGGTGGTAGTAGTTTCAGTAGGGGAGCATTTCGGGAACAGTGACCACAATTCAGCAAGTTTTAACGTGCTGGGGACAAGGATAAGAGTGGTCCTAGGATGAATGTGCTAAATTGGGGGAAGGCTAGAAAGAAAAAGGAGGCATTTGTCAGGGCTAGAAGGCTGGGAACAGACAAAGCCTGTGTGGAATATAAGGAAAGTAGGAAGGAACTTAGGCAAGGAGTTAGGAGGGTTAAAAGGGGTCACAAAAAGTCATTGGCAAATAGGGTTAAGGAAAATCCCAAGGCTTTTTACACATATGTAAAAAACAAGAGGGTAGCCACGGAAAGGGTTGGCCCATTGAAGGACAGGGGAGGGAATCTATGTGTGGAGCCACAAGAAATGGGCAAGGTGCTAAATGAATACTTTGCATCAGGATTCACCAAAGAGAAGGAATTGGTGGATGTTGAGTCTGGAGAAGGGTGTGTTGATAGCCTGGGTCACATTGAGATCCAAAAAGACGAGGTGTTGGGCATCTTGAAAAATATTAAGGTAGATAAGTTCCCAGGGCCTGATGGGATCTACCCTGGATACTGAAGGAGGCAAGAGAGGAAATTGCTGAGGCATTGACAGAAATCTTTGGATCCTCACTGTCTTCAGGTGATGTCCTGGAGGACTGGAGAATAGCCAATGTTGTTCCTTTGTTTAAGAAGGGCAGCAAGGATAATCCAGGGAACTACAGGCCGGTGAGCCTTACGTAAGTGGTAGGGAAATTATTGGAGAGAATTCTTCGAGACAGGATCTACTCCCATTTGGAAGCAAATGGACATATTAGCGAGAGGCAGCACGGTTTTGTGAAGGGGAGGTCATGTCTCACTAACTTGATTGAGTTTTCCGAGGAGATCACAAAGATGATTGATGCAGGTAGGGCAGTGGATGTTGTCTATATGGACTTCAGTAAGGCCTTTGACAAGGTCCCTCATGGCAAACTGGTACAAAAGGTGAACTCACACAGGATCAGAGGTGACCTGGCAAGATGAATACAGAACTGGTTAGGTCATAGAAGACAGAGAGTAGCAATGAAAGGGTGCTTTTCTGATTGGAGGATCTGTGATCAATGGAGTTCCGCAGGGATCAGTGTGGGGCCTTTGCTGTTCATAGTATATATAAATGATTTGGAGGAAAATGTAACTGGTCTGATTAGTATGTTTGCAGCGAACACAATGGTTGGTGGAATTGTGGATAGCGATGAGGACTGTCAGAGGATACAGCAGGATTTAGATTGTTTGGAGACTTGGGCGGAGAGATGGCAGATGGAATTTAATCCAGACAAATGTGAGGTAATGCATTTTGGAAGGTCTAATGCAGGTAGGGAATATACAGTGAATGGTAGAACCCTCAAGATTATTGACAGTCAGAGAGATCTAGATGTACAGGTCCACAGGTCACTGAAAGGGGCAACACAGGTGGAGAAGGTAGTCAAGAAGGCATACAGCATACTTGCCTTCATTGGCCGGGGCATTGAGTATAAAAATTGGCAAGTCATGTTCCAGCTGTATAGAACCTTAGTTAGGCCACACTTGGAGTATAGTGTTCAATTCTGATCGCCACACTACCAGGAGGATGTGGAGGCTTTAGAGAGGGTGCAGAAGAGATTTACCAGGATGTTGCCTGGTATGGAGGGCATTAGCTATAGAACATAGAACATAGAACATAGAACAATACAGCGCAGTACAGGCCCTTCGGCCCACGATGTTGCACCGAAACAAAAGCCATCTAACCTACACTATGCCATTATCATCCATATGCTTATCCAATAAACTTTTAAATGCCCTCAATGTTGGCGAGTTCACTACTGTAGCAGGTAGGGCATTCCACGGCCTCACTACTCTTTGCGTAAAGAACCTACCTCTGACCTCTGTCTTATATCTATTACCCCTCAGTTTAAAGTTATGTCCCCTCGTGCCAGCCATATCCATCCGCGGGAGAAGGCTCTCACTGTCCACCCTATCCAACCCCCTGATCATTTTGTATGCCTCTATTAAGTCTCCTCTTAACCTTCTTCTCTCCAACGAAAACAACCTCAAGTCCATCAGCCTTTCCTCATAAGATTTTCCCTCCATACCAGGCAACATCCTGGTAAATCTCCTCTGCACCCGCTCCAAAGCCTCCACGTCCTTCCTATAATGCGGTGATCAGAACTGTACGCAATACTCCAAATGCGGCCATACCAGAGTTCTGTACAGCTGCAACATGACCTCCCGACTCCGGAACTCAATCCTTCTACCAATAAAGGCCAACACTCCATAGGCCTTCTTCACAACCCTATCAACCTGGGTGGCAACTTTCAGGGATCTATGGACATGGACACCTAGATCCCTCTGCTCATCCACACTTTCAAGAACTTTACCATTAGCCAAATATTCCGCATTCCTGTTATTCCTTCCAAAGTGAATCACCTCACACTTCTCTACATTAAACTCCATTTGCCACCTCTCAGCCCAGCTCTGCAGCTTATCTATATCCCTCTGTAACCTGCTACATCCTTCCACACTATCGACAACACCACCAACTTTAGTATCGTCTGCAAATTTACTCACCCACCCTTCTGCGCCTTCCTCTAGGTCATTGATAAAAATGACAAACAGCAACGGCCCCAGAACAGATCCTTGTGGTACTCCACTTGTGACTGTACTCCATTCTGAACATTTCCCATCAACCACCACCCTCTGTCTTCTTTCAGCTAGCCAATTTCTGATCCACATCTCTAAATCACCCTCAATCCCCAGCCTCCGTATTTTTTGCAATAGCCTACCGTGGGGAACCTTATCAAACGCTTTGCTGAAATCCATATACTCCACATCAACTGCTCTACCCTCGTCTACCTGTTCAGTCACCTTCTCAAAGAACTCGATAAGGTTTGTGAGGCATGACCTACCCTTCACAAAGCCATGCTGACTATCCCTGATCATATTATTCCTATCTAGATGATTATAAATCTTGTCTCTTATAATCCCCTCCAAGACTTTACCCACTACAGACGTGAGGCTCACCGGTCTATAGTTGCCGGGGTTGTCTCTGCTCCCCTTTTTGAACAAAGGGACCACATTTGCTGTCCTCCAGTCCCCTGGCACTATTCCTGTAGCCAATGATGACATAAAAATCAAAGCCAAAGGTCCAGCAATCTCTTCCCTGGCCTCCCAGAGAATCCTAGGATAAATCCCATCAGGTCCCGGGGACTTATCTATTTTCAGCCTGTCCAGAATTGCCAACACCTCTTCCCTACGTACCTCAATGCCATCTATTCTATTAGCCTGGGGCTCAGCATTCTCCTCCACAACATTATCTTTTTCCTGAGTGAATACTGACGAAAAATATTCATTTAGTATCTCGCCTATCTCTTCAGACTCCACACACAATTTCCCATCCCTGTCCTTGACTGGTCCTACTCTTTCCCTAGTCATTCGCTTATTCCTGACATACCTATAGAAAGCTTTTGGGTTTTCCTTGATCCTTCCTGCCAAATACTTCTCATGTCCCCTCCTTGCTCATCTTAGCTCTCTCTTTAGATCCTTCCTCGCTACCTTGTAACTATCCATCGCCCCAACCGAAACTTCACACCTCATCTTCACATAGGCCTCCTTCTTCCTCTTAACAAGAGATTCCACTTCCTTGGTAAACCACGGTTCCCTCGCTCGACGCCTTCCTCCCTGTCTGACCGGTACATACTTATCAAGAACACGCAGTTGCTGATCCTTGAACAAGCCCCACTTATCCAGTGTGCCCAACACTTGCAGTCTACTTCTCCACCTTATCCCCCCCAAGTCACGTCTAATGGCATCATAATTGCCCTTCCCCCAGCTATAACTCTTGCCCTGTGGTGTATACTTATCCCTTTCCATCATTAACGTAAACGCTAACGTAAACGTAAACGCTATGGGGAGAGGTTGAATAAACTTGGTTTGTTCTCAATGGAACGATTGAGGTTGAGGGGCGACCTGATAGAGGTCTACAAAATTATGAGGGACATAGACAGGATGGATAGTCGGAGACTTTTTCCCAGGGTAGAGGGGTCATTTACTAGAGGGCATAGGTTTAAAGTGCGAGGGGCAATATTTAGAGGAGATGTACGAGGCAAGTTTTTTACACAGAGGATAGTGGGTGTCATAATATACACATCAGTATATGATGGTGCAGAGACATACACTGACTGACACACTGCAAGACCAATCAACACACACAACACAGCAGCCAATCACCAGTTAGGGCACGGTCACTATAAAGACAGAGGGCACTAGTTTTCCCGCTCACTCGGGATGCAGCCTCTGAGACAGACAGAGCCCGCAATCAGTAGCACAAACATCTACCATGTGCTAGCAGTATAGGCTGGTCAGCTTAGGCATAGGTCTTCAGTCAATCTAACATAGTGTCGACCCGCAGTGCAAGTATGTTTAACAGCTCTTAGTTAAATAAAATGGAGTTGTACTGTTACAAGTGTTGGTAGCCTGTCAATGTTACTGCTAAGGTAAACGCAGTCTCCACAGATCCAGGGTACCCAACTCATCAGTGGGTGCCTGGAACTCGCTGCCGGAGGAGTTGGTGGAAGCAGGGACGATAGTGACGTTTAAGGATCATCTTGACAAATACATGAATAGGATGGGAATAGAGGGATTCAGACCCCGGAAGTGTAGAAGATTTTAGTTTAGATGGGCAGCGTGTTCGCCGCGGGCTTGGAGGGCCGAAGGGTCTGTTCTTGTGCTGTACTTTTCTTTGTTCTTTGTTCTTTGCATCTTGTGTATTGGCCAAATTTCTGCCACTGTGCCCCAGTGGTGGAGGGTATGAATGTTTAACCTGGTGAATGGGGTGTTAGTCAAGTGGGCTACTTTGTCCTGGATGATGTTGAGCTTCATCCAGGCAACTGGGGAGTATTCCATCAAATGCCTGATTTATTGGTGGGCAGGCTGCTCACTGCAGAATTCCCAATCTCTGACCTGTTGTTGTCGCCAAACTATTTATATGGCGGGTATAGTTCAGCGTTTGGTCAACTGGCATTTATGAAAGAAAGTTTGTGAACTGCTCCCACTCCTTGTGTGAGTTTTACTCCTAGAAGGTTTGGGTTTTACTGTCCCGGTCCTAATTCCCTGGCCATCAGAATAGTTTTTTTTTCTGTTGACCCTATCTGTTTTCATCAATATAGTGAAAATTCCAATCAAATCACCTCTTAACCTTCTGAATTTCAGCGAATACAATTTGTGTAATCTCTCCTTGTAGTGTAACTTTTTGGTTCCAAGGTTGGGATTCTCCCCTACCCAGCGGGATGGAGTGGCGGGAACCACTCCGGCGTCGGGCCGCCCCAAAGGTGCGGATTTCTCCGCACCTTTAGGGGCCAAGCCCTCACCTTGAGGGACTAAACCCACGCCGGAGTGGTTTCCGTTCCACCGGCTGGCGTGGAAGGCCTTTGGCCAAAAGGACTTCGCCGGCTGGCGGAAGTCCGCGCATGCGCGGAACATCAGCAGCTGCTGCCGTCATCCCCGCGCATGCGCAGGGGGGGGGTGTCTCTTACGCGTTGGCCATGGTGAAGGCTGTGGCCGAGGCAGAGGGAAAAGAGTGCCCACACGGCACAGGCTCGCCTGCGGATCGGTGGGCCAGGCCACCGTGGGAGCACCCCCTGGGGCCAGATCGCCCCCCCAGGACCCCAGAGCCCGCCCGCACTGCCTAGTCCCGCCGGTCTAGTCCTCAATTATCTTTTTGATTAATTTTTCAGCCTGTTAATGACATTTTAATGATCAATGTTTCTTTGAAATTCTGCTGCTTTTGGCTTTTCACCATTTCTTGCTGCCTCCTGTTATATCCCGTCTTCTCCTGCAAGAAAGTGAAAAGCATGTCAGTGTCCTGCAATATGTTGAGATGGTCTGGCCATCATGGTGAAAATTTTGCCAGTTTCAGCAAATTGTAAGTCATGAGTGTGAGGCGGCATCAGTGCAAAATCATATGTCATAGAAAATTTCATAGAATCCCTACAGTGCAGAAGGAGGCCATTCAGCCCATTGGGCGGGATTCTCCGGTATCCAGCGGGCGGACCGTACCGGTGCCAAAGAGTGGCGTGAACCACTCCGGCATCGGGCCGCCTGGAAGGCGCGGAATCCTCTGCACCTTCGGGGCGAAGGGCCTCCGCCGGCCGGCGCAAGGTGGCGCATGCGCAGGAGCGCCAGAGTGTTCCTAGAACCGCTGGTGTGATCCCTGCACATGCGCAGGGGGGTTCTTCTCCACCCCGGCCATGGTGGAGCTTTACAGCGGCAGGCGCGGAAGGAAAGAGTGCCCCCACGGCACAGGCCCATCCGCAGATCGGTGGGCCCCGATCGTGGGCTAGGCCACCAGTGGGCCAGATCCCCCTGCTTCCCCCCGAGGACTCCGCAGGCCGCCCGCAGAGCCAGGTCCCGCTGGTAAGAACCTTGTGTAATTTATGCCAGCGGGACTGGCCGAAAATGGTCAGCTGCTCAGCCCATCATGGAGAATCACCGGGGGGGGGGCCACTGCCAACGGCCCCTGACTGGCGCAGCGCGATTCCCACCCCCGCCAATAAACCGGCGCCGGAGAATTCGGCAGCAGGCCTCGGGGCGGGATTCACGCCGCCCGCCGACAATTCTCCGGCCCACCTGGGGGTTGGAGGATCCCGGCCATAGTGTCTGCACTGACCCTCCAATGGAGTACCCTACCCAGGGCGAATACCCCACCCTATCCCCGTAAATTCCTAACCCATCGCACCTGCATATCTTTAGACACTAAGGGGCAATTCAGCATGGCCAATCCACCTAATCTGCACATCTTTGGACTCAGAAAGAAGTCTTGCAACACCAGATTAAAATCCAACAGGTTTGTTTCGAATCGCTAGCTTTTGGATTCACCTGAGGAAGGAGCAGTGCTCCGAAAGCTAGTGATTCGAAACAAACCTGTTGGACTTTAATCTGGTGTTGTAAGACTTCTTACTGTGCTCACTCCAGTCCAACACCGGCATCTCCACATCATCTTTGGACTGTGGGAGGAAACCGGAGCACCGGAGGAAACACACGCAGACACGGGGAGAACATGCAAACTCCACACAGACAGTTACTCAAGGCCGGAATTGAACCCGGGCCCCAGCTGCTGTGAGACAACAGTGCTAACCACTGTTCCACTGTGGCGCAGTGAATATGAAGGGTTCAGTGTTAATTGATAGCAATTGTTGTCAGGTAAGTGGCGAGGATGTAATATATTGAACAGTTGATGAGGCAAGTTGAGAGATTGCTGAATATGCCATTTGAAGATGAACTCACTCACCTTGACAACTCGGGTAAGTTCATGAAACTACTTTTTGAATTTTATGCAGGTTCTTGGAGCAAAACACCTGGCATTGACCTCCTGGCTACTTGACCCCACTGCCTCCTCAGCATACGTCCTTGCCTGTGGATACAATACATCTCTCCTTCTTTCTACCTTTAGCACCCCCTGTACTGTCAGAAAACATTACTGCTTACTCTCTCTCATGTTCAGCTCTTTATCAATGTATGAGGACCCAGAGATACTGTTCCCACCATTTCTTGTAGACTCGATGCACCTTCCCTTTTAACTAGCGCTAGTCACTCAAGCTGCTGAGACCTCTACTGAAACATACAGCCACTGAGCAGTGTGGGTTTGTACTGACTGCATGTGGAAGTAATTTAAAGCAGCAGGCAGTAAAAATACGTTTCCTACAACATGATGTTCAGGGGCAAGTTAATCGTGTTCTGGGGATAGGCAAATTAAATCTAAGAAAGTTTACTTGCAAAAGCTAATATGTGCAGCAATGCCCTCACAGGAAAACAATGGATCATTGCATTTGCAAATAATTTGCACTTTCCCCAAAAGTCCTTTCTTATATGTTCACAGCTATAATGTAATCATCTGCAACAGCATAAAAGGTTTATTGTGAATATGTGTTTCACTGAGTCAATGGATTAAACCCTGATTGAAATATTTCCCATGGATCACATTCCAAAGGTAATAAAACTAATTTGCTTCTGCAGTGTTCAGCCAACAATAACTTTCATTTATGTAGCATTTTTAACATAGAGAAATGTCCTATGGCGCTTTACAGAAAAGAAAGTACGCTTCACTATTCCTCCAAACTTATAATGAGTGCACAATTTGTACTGGTGGTACATTTTATTGGCATATTATGCCAAAACTCATTTGGCATTGAACAATATAATCTTTCCAAACACTACTGCATTTTCAAAAATGAATCATGAGATTTATTGGATTGGACCTTGCTGGAGCTAGGCCATATTGCAGTGAATGCAGTCAATTGTATTTTTTCTCCATCCTTTATCTTTTGTGCCACCAAATGCTGGAAGCACTAATTGATGATGGGGCTTCTGCACGGTAGCACAGTGGTTAGCACTGATGCTTCACAGCACCAGGGTCCCAGTTCGATTCCCGTCTTGGGTCACTTTCTGAGCAGAGTCTGCTTGTTCTCCCTCTGTCTGCGTGGGTTTCCTCCGGGTGCTCCGTTATCCTCCCACGAGTCCCAAAAGACGTGCTTGTTAGGTGAATTGGACATTCTGAATTCTCCCTCTGTGTGCCCGAACAGGCGCCGGAATGTGGAAACTAGGGGCTTTTCACAGTAACTTCATTGCAGTGTTAATGTAAGCCTACTTGTGTCAATAATAAAGATTATTAATTAAAAATAATGGTGGGTCAAGCAGTTGATTACCTTAACTTATAAGATTTAAGGATGGAGGATGAAACAAAGCAAATGAGAAAGAAGGGAAAATGGTGCATTATTAGATCAAATTAGATGCAGAAAGATAAATAAAGCGAGGGAAGGTTAGATTTGATTAAGAGAGAGAAAAATGACAGAAAGAAAAAGTAAGATCTATTTATAATTTATAAATACCTAGGAATGATTTATAACCATTTACAGTTTTAACTGCTCCCTTTCTTGACCTTCAAGGTTGCGTCGAATTGCAGGAACATAAACCTTTTTCATTGAAACAGGCTTTACTTTAAAAATAAAACACACCTTTTCCACTGCAGGTTCAATTCATGTTTGTAACGTAGATCCAACAATTCTTTAAAACTCATTTGGAACTTGACAGTGAGGTTTTGTTTTTGCAAGTGTAACAGTGACTGGTGCAGGTTGTCTATTATTGTGGCAATTCGCAACCCATGGGCTATCTCTTTTAAAACAATATTTAAAATCCCTGCGAAGAAGAAAGATTTTTTATGGCTAGGTGGATTGGATTGGATTTGTTTATTGTCACGTGTACCGAGGTACAGTGAAAAGTATTTTTCTGCGAGCAGCTCAACAGATAGAACATAGAACATAGAACAATACAGCGCAGTACAGGCCCTTCGGCCCACGATGTTGCACCGAAACAAAAGCCATCTAACCTACACTATACCATTATCATCCATATGTTTATCCAATAAACTTTTAAATGCCCTCAATGT